>NC_049169.1:44932189-45245738 GCF_009769625.2 Cygnus olor
AATGGAATTAATTAAATGACTCCAGCAGGCAACTGATGTAATCACAGGCCTGCTAGGGAGATTTTCTGGATCTTGAATGACAGGGACAGAGGTCCTTACCCCAGAACAAATTCCTCTTCTCAGGCTCTTTCCTGGGCTGACTGGATGATTGTATTAAGTCCAAGGTCAGAAGTACCACAATGATACCCCTACCCCCCAAATTACTGCTCATATATTTCACTCTAAAGAATAAAAAAATCCAAGTATTTAAAATAAACAAACAGATTATATCCCACAAATCTTTTCGAGTGATGTTTAAGATGCTGTTGACACAATTGTAATTAACGGCTGAACCACGAAGAAAACTGTTGCAAAAAAAAAATTGTATCCAGAACTCATGAAAATAAAATCAAAGTGTGAGTTTGGGTCATTAACCATTTTGTCTCCTTAAAATGGATTTAATCTCAAAACACTGAACATTCAGCTAAGTCTGAGATTTATAGCCAATGAAAGGCATTGTTTGAGCCATCTGGTAGTCTGGCAGCCTACGATTATTGTAAATTCTCTGTATTGAAATCTAAGAAAAAAAATCACCAGTGTCTGGATATATTTACCTAGAAATTGATTTATTCTTAGAGGACTCATTCTTAAGGCACTAAAGACACCCACTGCAAGCCCCTCCACAAGAAAAACAAAGTTCTACCAACCGCTTTTATGCAATATAATACTTTTAACAGTAACTCTTTGTAGTTGTTTTAAAAGCAGGATAAAGACACCTACATAGTTAATCACTAATCTTGTACTCAAATTCAGTGTTCCAGACAAAATTCATTTGGGAAAGACTTTGCCCACACAAACTTATTCCACCGGTCTTCTTTACAGTGTCTTGTAGACAGCTTTGTCTACAAGATCCTGCAAGATTTTATTCTCATTTGAAATAGACTGCAAATATTTGTTTCTTGCATGTGGTAACGGTTATTAGAATATTGTCTCTGTCAGCATAAATAATGAAACGAGAAATATTTCAATCGAAATCTGAAAAAAAAATTAAGATGGAAAATGAAAACACCCTTTTTATAAAAGGAACTGCAGCTATAAAAACTTAACTTCACAGAACTTGGAACCAGAGATTTTACACAAGTGAAATTATCTGTCAAGCTCTTAGACTTGTTTACCGATTTTTATTTGAAGTATTCTGTCCAAGACACATCCAGTGGGTGTCTGACATTTGATATGAAGTTAACCTTTCAAATACATAAAATAAACTTTTATAATTACTAGTATTAGACTTACCTTTTTTTTTTTAAAAAAAAAACACGAGTCCTGATATATTCAGAAGTTTCTAAACCATTTCTTATGGCCTTTGTTGGTAGACAATAGAAGCCTAATTGTATGTATTATTTATAACGTAGCTATTGCTCTTCTTTCCTGAGGTTCAGAATGCCTGTATCATACCCCAAGGCCAGTAAAGAACCTCCTCCCCTTCCATCTGTATGCTACATTTATACATATCACAAGGAAGCCAGTATTTTGATACACTGAACATTTATTGTCTTTCACAAGACAAAATGAAGTTTCCCCTGCCGATGAAAGCCATCAAGAGGACTGTAAAGGGGACAGGGTGCAAAATTCCAGTGTACAGTATACGCAAATTACCTCCCTGACTACCTCGGAAGAAAGATGATTGATCAATCTCACTGCAACTAAAAAAAACAGGATTATAAAATATTTACAGAAAAGAACAGTACAGAAACTAAAAATTGGACAACCATATGTGTATGAAATGCTGCTAACACTTGTCTGGCTCCTTAAAAATCGGTTCCACTACCCTCACCAGAGCATTCAGGACGTGAAAGGACTCAGGCAGAGCGGAGGTGCCTCCCACTCCCATGCCCCCCTCCCCAGGGTACCACTCCCTCCCTCTAAGGAAGGGGGAGGGCTCGAGGGAAGCAGCATCGCCTTATTGACTGTAATTTCCTTCCACCAAGTAGACATGCTAGCTCCGAAAGGAGGTGCCTAGCCACACCTCATCTGCAGCAGTCTCTACTCAGAGCATACTGGGCGAGTTGACCCGTGGGTAGGGAACTATTCCCTGTCATGCGAGCCCTTTCGTTGCTTGCAGAAGGACCTTTCCTTCTTCCTCCGTGGTGGTCAGATCTGTGTTCAGAGGGCAGGAAAGCTGACTAGGACAGGTCACAGGAGACCTTCCATTTCCTTCATGAAAGCTTCATACACATCATCCTTTGTCTGTACAGAGATAGGGGCAGACGATCCAGCCTTAGGGGCAGCTTTGGTTAGTGGGAGTGCAGGCTCATCATCCTGTTTTCTCTGGGAGGCAGCCAGAGCCCCTTTATTCTCCCGGCGTACTCGCAAGGCAGTGGGCACAAAGCGAGTGATTTCTGCCTTGGGGTTAGTGATCTGTGGCTTAGCACTGATAGTAGCCGTAGCCTTCTTCTCGATGGTGGCTGCACTGGTGTCATCCGCCTTGGGGCGCTGAATCAAGCTGGGCGGGGCACTCAGCACCCCGGGATTTGGAATGGGAGCTGGGGGGAAAAGCCCAGGTGGAGCAGGTCCTAACGGAGGCACCAGAGGTGGCCGTAACATGCCTGGGCGAGGAGGAGGGATTCCTGTAAGACAAAGAGAAAGCATGAGCTGGCTCCACACTTGGGAATTCTAAAGCCTCTGGACAAAAATAATGCAAGGGCTCAGAAAGCCAAGGAACATCAACAGAATGGAGTAGCACTCTCTTTAGAGAAGGAGGGAGGGGAAATATTTAACCATGCACCAACTGCTAGCTCCCACCAAGAAGGTAGAATGAAGAAGAATTAGGACAAGAAAAGTGCCCCTCTGACTTTGAAAACTACAGGATCCCATGTATTCCTCTCTTTCAAATTTCAAAGTAACTGAAAATTAAGTTTTTTGATGATTTATTCCACTGGAATTTAAGCAGCATCACAAACACATGGCCAGCAAAAAAAAACAAACCACACCCTATCTCCAACTCAGAAACAGGCCAACAGAAGTTTAAACTCTGAAATTCCCTTTTTTTTAAATGACAGATATCTTGCTACCAAGCTATATGCAGCAGTATGGAATTATTTGTTACTGCACCGTAAAAGAGACGGCGCCAAGGGGCAAACCAGGAAAAACTTACGGGTGTGCTTTCAGCCACACGTACAGGAACAAAGGGAAATCGGTAGCAAGGCATTATTTAAAGTCTAAACGAATCTGTTTCTTCAATTAGATATACTGGCTCGATCACCACAGCGAAGGATTATAAGCAAAATGAGAAAATAAAGCAGGGAGAGACTTGGCTCTGAAGCAAACAAGAGTACTTCACCTGGTGGGGCAGGAGGTGGCAGGCGAGGAGGGGGCCCACGTGGAGGAGGGCCTGGGGGCAGACCAGGCGGGGGGCCTGGTGGAGGGCCAGGTGGTCGCCCAGGTGGGGGGCCCGGTGGTAGAAGTCGAGGTAAAGGCCCACGCAGACCTGGTAAACCAGGAGGTCTCAGGAAAGGAGGAGCTCCTGAAAGCATACATACAAGAGAAGAGCAACTTAGTTCATGGATAAGAGAATGATCCCATCAGCTAATATGATCCTCAACAGGAGCTTGAAAGGTGTTTGCATACCAACCAGCTGTCGGATTAAATAGACCTAAAAGTCTCAAAAAGAGACAAGAGGTATAGAGCGAAAGTTTCTTGGTTACAGTCAAATATTAGTATCTTCTCTAACTTGGAGAAAGTCTCTCCCCCATGCATTGAAGTAATAGTTGGGTACAGCTACTGAGCTAGGGTTATCTGAATTTAAACAGCTAGAAATGAAAATACTTTTCAGTCCAGCATTTGACTGCTTCTGGCCTGAAAAGTAATAAGTAATTTCTCTCTATTGAAAGTAGCTGTTTTGAGGTTTAAGGTTCCCCCTCTAGCAGATATCAAAATGAAACTGGGGGGGAAGACACTGGGAAGAAAACAATACGCTGACCATAGAAGAGACCACACAGGTCTCAGCAATTACCACGCTAGGCTTCTCTACTTCATGTGCAACGTGCTCTGCAGCTTCAAACCTCCCAAACTGATTCACTGTCTGTACAACCGAGAGCCTGCAGCCTTCAGAGCAGGTCAAATATTCACCTGGTGGAGGGCCAGGAGGAAGGCCAGTGGGTGGTCCTGGGGGCCTCAGTGGAGGGGCCGGAGGCGGTCCTAGCGGAGGTGGCCCAGGCATAGGAGGCGCCTGTATCTGGTTCGGAGGAACAGACTGTGAGGACTGTTGCTGCTGCTGCGTCGAGGTTGCAGTAGAAGACCCAGTCTCTGCAAGAGCTTCCTCGCTGTGTTGCTGCTGCTGTTGTTGTGATGTCTCTTCAGACTCTGAGTCTTCTTCCTCCTCCTCCTCCTCTTCTGAATATTCCTCCACTTCTCTCCCTTCTTCTGGAATTTCCTGACCTGGAAACAGAGACGTATTTACAAAATTGGTCCACAGGTAATAGCTTTGAACATCACAAAAAAACTTGATCACACAAAATAAGAAGGGAAAAACAAAAATTAGGAAAATCACCTCAAAGGAAAGAAAACTGATAACTTTTAGTTATTACATTAAACAAAAAAGCAAGTGCATTTCTAGATAGCTCTGCTTTCCTGTGGGAGCTGAAACTTCTGCTAACAAACCTGAACTGCAGCTATTTGATCTACAGTTTGTGGGAGTCTGGAGCAGGGGCAGGGAAGGCAGAAGGAACATGGAATAACTTCCTATGATCAGATGAATAGTTCAAAAAAGGAAAGGGGTGGGGAGAGATAAAAATCTATTTTAATTTTAAAAGGTTTATTTAGCCCCCAAAACAGACGTAATTCTCACTTGCAAGAAACTCCAGCCCCCCCAAAAGATACTGAGGTGTCTTTCTAGAAGAAAAAAAGTCAATTCCATGGGTTAATATCTTTCCCCAAAATGATACTCTAGATAGTATTAATCCTTGTAGATTACAGGCTGAACGCAGTATCACCTTTTTTTCATTAAGAGCTTCATATTTCATTGAACAATTGTTTAAAAATTAAGCAAAGATTTAGAAAGGAAGGAAAAATCCCAGTACATATATAAAAAGTTATTTTAATTTCAACTCAATGTGAAAAACATACATTACTAAAATAAAAATACTAATCTTAAAAAAAACACTAAATCACAGCTTCACAGCTGACAATCTTAGAAGATCTTACATTATGACAGTAATGTATTTACATCTATAAAATAGAAATTGCGCAAAGCAAGCTCACGAGAGAAACCTTAACCAGAAATCTGACAGCATAGCTCCACTTTATCTGTATCACCCACCTGCCATACGTAACATCATGGCCTGGAGTGGAGTCAGTTCCTTCATGTTCTTCTTCTTTTTTCGTGACTTCCCAGGCATGTCTGCAAACCGTACACTATGGCCTGGGGAAGGCAAAGCATAAACAAAAAACAGGGGGAAAAGGTGGGGGGAGAGAAAATGAAAATATATACATAAGCATATTCCAGACACATGGAAGTCTTTTACCTGGTATGGATAATGTATCATGCTAATGTAACGATGCTCCTACGTAAGAGTTAAGAGTAATCTTCCCTAGCCTTAAGCTTTTCTAACCTAATATTGTCAAACAATTGCAATCCTTTAAAAAAAAAATTCAAGAAAAATTATCCAAAAGTACTGGTAGTGTGAAATGTGGTCATCTCAAACATTTAAGTCACTGAACAGTGATTATATTTATACTAAGGCTTAATTTTTGTATTTTTCCAATACTTCAGGTGAAAAATGGCTTACAACCTTACTAAGCTAACTCAACTGCTAATAAACAGCTAAATCTGAGACGTATGTTGCACATCTCCTCCACTTCACTTCTAGATAGTTTCCTTCTGATCCATTTATCAGCAAGATTCTTCAGCTGGAATTTAGGTCAGCTAGAACAGAGTTAATTGGATAAGCCAACTACTTCCCCCCCACCCCATTGTAAGGAAAACAGAAAAACTCTGTTAAGTAAAGTTTCTCTTCTGAAAACTCAAAGCCCAACCTCGAACTTCCCATCGTACCTGATTTCTTTTCTTCTCCACCTTCTCTCTCCTTGTCGTTCTCACGATGCAGAAAGTCCTCACCTTCACTGTCTGCATCTGACCTATCACTGTCACTGTCATCACTACTCTCATCGTGCTTGTCTTGATCCATATCCTCAGGATAGCCTTCATCCTCACTGGTACTAGACATATCATCGTCATGCCCTCGCTGTCCTGCAGGAAGCAAAGTATTAGGAAATGTATGAACGCCAAATATACTGGTGTGAAAGACAGAATATTTATATCTACGGTTGCCGGGAAGATTTTCCGAACTAAGTGAACATATTGTCAATCCTTTACTATTTAGCACATTCTAAAAGAATATTTTAGAGAGTCTATTTGTAAGATTTCCTATTAATAGCTGATTAATTTGCAAAGTAAACAAGTAAAGGCAATTCTTATCTACAAGTACATTTCCATCCAACAATTTCCTCCCCTTTGAAATATTTCAATCCTTTCTGCTATGCAATAGGACTAATCTAACCATTCACAGAGTTTTCTATGGCAGATACAGCAATTTTATGAAAAAGGAGAACCTAGGTTCTCCTCCTCACTTTCCCTCACTTTTTTTTTTAAGGGGGTTTTTGTTTGGTTTATGTTTCATTTTTAGAAAAAGGAAGACTTCTCTGAGAATATACATACTATCTCCTTAAAAAAAACATTTCAGCCTTGTTAAGGCTACTTGGGAAAATAATCTATGCCACATAATGGAAAAGTATCTGCAAGTTGTAATTAAAAGTCACAGCACTTAAAAATACAGCCAATTTTGTTAAATTGCAGATATTACGAAATATATCAGAATCACCTCAGAATTGCAAATCACCAAGTTCTTCAAGCAGTGTAAACATCCACATTGCCCAGAGTACACCTTTTCAGAGAGAGATGGGAGAGTCCTTACCTGTTTCAGAACCGTAAGAAATCTCTTCTTCTCGCCTTCGAGGAGCCATCTCTAAGGCGAAACCCACTTTCCGGCCGTACATCTGTAGGACTTGAGGTGGGGGTGGCCCCGGAGGAGGCCCAGGGGGCTTCCTGCCAGGAGGTAAACGTGGAATACCGAGACCAGGAGGAGGAAGCATGGAAATGGATCGAACTGGTGGTCTGCAAATAAGACAGGAAATGAAAACCAGAAAAACAAAAACAAGTTGTTTACACAGCAGACTTCCATAAAGAAGCACGACTGTTTTAAAAGTACAGTTGTGCCCCAAGGAGTTTACAACCTCAAAGACATGATTGCTTAAAATCAGAAAAAAAGAGAAAGCTTCTCAGAAGGCAACCAAAGAAGACAAATAAAGCAAGTATTGAATCCAACCACAGAAATACAATGAACTAACCAACACGCTGGTGAAAATAGAAGACTATTCAGAAAGAAAGAGAATGAACTAGTACTAGAACGAGAACCAGATACACAAGTAAACTAGGAGCTTAAACTGAATACGCTAGCAAAACAGAAAAATACCTGTATGACAGTTTAAGGGGCATTTATGTTAGAACAAAGCAGCAGGGCTTTAAGTTTCGCTGATAAACAGAAAGACAAGCGCTAGAAGGTACAGTATATTACTCATAAACCAGTTTAAACAAAAACTGTTATAGTAGGGAAATATTATGGTCTTTCACTAAAAAGAATAAATTGTTTAAATCACTCCCACAGAATCCCCAGTTTTTGCTGCTTAGTATTACCTCTGTTTCTACCCAGCTCTTCCCCACTAAAACAGGAACACTTATTATTTCCCCTCCAAGTCTTATTTTTCCTCTTACCCATAGGCTGATGTCTTCTTGAGGATAGAAGGTGGCTGGGCCCCAGGAAGGGGAATGTCCTGTATGAGGATGTTGGAGGGAGCATGTGGCATATCTGGTAACGGGATAGTTTCCACTTCAACATGCTGAGCATTCTGAGGGAAAAAGGAAAAAGAGGGGGTGGGGAGAAAGAGAGAGAGAGAATGAGTTAATTCCACAGAAGCTACTGCACAGCCTCATTACCTTTCAGAGGTCTGCAACACAAGGGAACTGCCATCATTTGCCAAAGGTCCGTTATGACGGCATGCTGCTTTGCAGTAGTCAACAGTAAGTCTTCGATACAAAACCACACAAGAGGTGCAGCCATGAAAGGCTTTAGTCTTTCAGTCAAACCCCCATCCCCCTTTAGACCTTCTGTCCTCAAAGCAAAGTGGCTGCAGACAAGTATGCCCGCATCTCTCAAGTATCCTGAAGGCACAAATCACAGGCACTGCATGTTCTAAGGAAAGAAAATCTTAGATACTTGCATTTGTGCAACATTATGTTCTACAATACAGCTGGGAAGAATTTCAAAGAAAGCTCTTTAAGCGAATGCCAAAAGATGCTCACTATTTCCAGCACCAGATTTAACAGAAATTCACAGAATTATCTACTGCACACTCACAAGCTCTCTCTCTCCTTAATACAGAGAACAGATTCTAATATTGTTTCGCAACTTGAGTTTCCCTTTTCCCTGTAATTTATTGTTAAATGAAATCAATACATCAGAAACAAATACAGACTTGACATCCCCCATGCTATCTTCACTGAAATGCTGTAACTGGAGACACAGCACATTAAACACTTAGTACAAGTGCTTAACATGGCCCACATAAGGTATATATACTGGTCTCTTATAAACATCCTGCATTTTTTAACTGTTGCACATAAGAGTGGACAAAGTATACACTACCACAGTTACAAACCTGAAGTATCACAAGTATTACCTTGACAGCATCAAAATACTGGCTGAGTTGTGATCTTTTCTGCTCATACTCCACTTCCAGCTTGCGCAGTTCTTTATAGATGTCAGGATTCTCCTTCTCATAAAGCCGCAAGATACGCTCGAAAGTCTCACGGAGCTTTTTGCGTTTATCCTTCAGCACTTTTTCGTTAAGCTGTGGCTGCTGTACTGGGTTAAATTCTAACCCAAGACAGCAAAAACAAACCCAAAATTCCTAGAGTTACTCTACTCTGCAACTGTAACTAATGAAACAACTTCAAAGCAAAACATCTCCAGTTCCTATTTTCACGAGTTCCTCAGCCTTGAGACTCTAAGTCACTATCATATCCTTTACTCAGTGCTTATGCCAGCTATCTTCTCAAAAAGAAAAAAAACACACTTTGAAGAAATCTATTTAATAACATAAACAATTTCTGATTATTCACAGAATTTCCCATTCTAATGGGGGGAAAAAAGTAAGGTTATTCTATTTTAGCCTCCCAGTCAACCCTTAAACTATGTTTTGTGTTTATATAAACCACTGCTTAAGTCCAACACCTGGTACCTCTCACTCACCCATTTCATCCAATTTTTCCATGTCCCGGATGATCTGCTTTGGATCTTTCATCTTCAGTACAGCTGCTCGTACCATCATTCGTTGCTTTTTGTTCTAAGATGATCAAAGATCAAGGAGATCAGAAAAGCGTCACAGGAAAAAGAGACGATCTTTGTACCAATTACTCTCTCAATATTCCCAGCCTGCAGAAAAAGGCACCTCAAAATGCCTTGTAAATACTATCCACAGCACAAGTCAGCAGCAAAGGTATTTAAAATGTATAGGAGTTTTAATCCCACTACCTCACTACTTATAAATGCTACTATAATCCTTTCACTCCAATTAAGACACATAATAAATCGTGCTAACAAATATAAAAGTTTGTGCGGTTTTTGTCATTTTCTTTCATGTTGTTGTTTGTTTTTAAGTTCCCAAATACTTATAACAACGCTTTGGAAAGCTATAATCATCAAAAGTTCAAAAGCATAGTAGATGACAAGATATGGCTGCTCAAACCCAGATGCCTGTATTTTCTTAAACCACTGACTTGGACAGTATTTTCCAAACTAAATCTTACAAAGTAAATTGAAACATCGGTAGTCCATTCATCTGCCACGGCTCATTACAATCACAAACACAACGCACAGCACAGGGAATAACAAGTGAATGTTTCTGGTCTCTTTACCTTCTTTAGTTCTCTCTTCCGGGCTTCCTTCCCTAGAGAGGGTGAAAAAAAGGAGGAGAAAATAACTCAAGAGGGTCGAATCCATGAACAGCCTCTCCTTCATCAGGAGTAGTGATTTTTCTCAACAGTTCATTCATTTTACAAAAAAATGCAACTTTCAAGGTCATCTTCCCATTGATAGAAAAACACGGTGTGAAATACATTTCTATTTCATATACGAAATGGATTTCAAATCTAGAAATAGATGTCTATGTTATGTGTGTTATACAGAAGGAAAAGGAACTACAGCATTTCTCTACCCCTCCAGAAGCTGGGGTGTTTTATACAGAAAGGAATAAAAGACAACAGAAATCATAGCAATGCACGCAATCGTGAAAGGATAAAAAAAAATTAAAAATATGTAGGTTTGGAATACCCATCTGAAATAAAGCATATTCACAGTGGAAGTCTGGGTTTTCTGTATCTGTTTAGCACTGATACCACCTGGGATGTCACAAAAAGGTAAGACAGGGTTGGACAACTCTCTCACGTAACTACAGCATTTGCTAAATTTGACACGTTCCTCAAATTCTAGCCTCAGACAAACCGCACCCCAAGAAGCAGCTTAGCCAACAATTAAGTACAGAGACCCCATAGCACTGATAACTACAGTAAAAACTAAAATAAATACTGCAGAGCAGCCACAGTACGCAAGCAAGCAGCCTTCTCAGGAAGTCCTTACACCAGACAAAACTGAGATAATATTTTTCAAGCTCAGGAAACTCAGTTCTCATTGCCAAGTGACAATCTTATCCTCAGAGAAAGCTTTTTATCTGTTTCCCGAGACACAGATTCACTCCCCATCACCCCCATTCTCCTCTGCTCAGCTTTTATGTATACTTACGGGCCTGATCCGTGGGATTCATGAATTTCCCACTCTTGGTGGATGACGTGGATCTCCGCCCCATTTTGCCTGTTTTTCTTCTGTCTCAAAAATTAAAAAGATCTGGAAAAGATAACCTCAGTTTCAGGTCCCGCACACAAGCGGTATGAGTACACTTACTCCTCCTCCCTGTATCAGTAGGCTGATACAAAAAAAAAAAAACCACCCTCAAGTATTGTGAGATCTTCAAATCCTACGTAAGTTCAGACATTCACATCAAAACCATCCTATTTTAACTAAGTGCCACTACTTAGCTATGTACTTACTTAACCAAGTACCTACTTTAAACCAGTTAGTTTGGTATTCACTCCAGACTTAAACCTAGAACCTTCTTGCTTACGGTATGGAAGGGGGCAAGGGAAGTTCAAACAAACACATTCTGCGTATCAGAGTTGTTCTGGCTTTTCATTTACTCCCATTAAGAGCTCTCCATTTCAAATGTTTCCCACAAATTCCCTTCTTCCCTCAGACTTCTAAGCTGCCCTTGATCTCTCCCCAGCAACCACCATATCCACCAGAAAGTGCTCTGCACACATTCCTGCCTTTTTCTGCTCCTCACAGACCGCTGCCATGCCCCTGCCCTTATGCTACCTCCATCAGTACTGTTTCAAGCTGCATTACAATGACCAAAGAAAGAAATTTATTCTGAGAAGAGTTATTTCCTGTCTTTAGGAGACATTTAGAAGTTCTTTAACTTACAGACAATTTCAGTAACGGTTAAACTACAGTCAGGGACGTTGCCTTTCTCACAACTTTAATTTGTCCCCCTCTTTCGTACCTCTTGCAACTCACCACTTTAAGGAAAAAGCAAACAAACACACACAGATTCCACGCTGAAATCTGAAGCAACCTCTAAAATTCAGGAGCTGACGGGATGCAGCTTTTGGCGGCATCCTGCACGCAAACCAGCAGCATCTAAACAAAGACGTTGTAAGTACAATCTAAAGTTCCCTACAGCCTCACTGAAGTCACCAAACACATCCTTCTTCCCGGAATGCAGAAGATGACACTTACAAATTGCTGAAGTACCTCCCCTCTTAAAAATAAATTTAAGCCCAAGTGTCATTTAGTGCATTAATGCCTCGTGGAGAGGCTTCCTAGCGAGCTCCAGGAACTGACCACATTCAATGTTTGACCAGTATAGAACTACGGAGATCTGCTCATGCCTCACATCACCAAATTATTCTCATAGCTGGCCTGCTGGTAACTAAAGCACCCCATGGCTTGGGAACAGCAATAACATACTTCCTCCTTATCAGACTACACTGATTTTATAATAATTTTATAATTTTATAGATGCTATTATTTCTTTAGATGGGAACCAGAGCTAGGATTTACATTTGTACCCCACACCCCCAGACACCTAACATTTCAAGGGTAAAGAGAAAGCCCCTCAAATCTCCATCCCAAACCTTTTTAGGGCACAAAGCTTCAACACAAAAGGATGGGAAGGGGAAAAAAAAAAAAAAACGAAAAAAAAAAACAGAAAACCCCATTTATGATTTTATGGCCGCTGGGGAGCGAGGCAGAAAGCCTCCCATGAGGCACACGAAGGCCTCCCCTCATCCCCCGACAGAAAGCAGCGCAAAAAGCCCTCTCCCCTCCGCTCCCAGCCCGGTCCCGTCCCGCTCCTCTCACCCCCGGGCCGGGCCGGGCCGGGCCGGGCTCCCCCCGCCGCAGCGGCCCCTACACCCGCAGCGCTCCCCGCCGCCGCCACGGCCCCGCCGCCATCTTGCACCGGGACGGAGTGGGGCGCCGCCGTAAAGCACGGCTGTCGCAACGCGCCGCGCTCCGCAAATGGGGACGGCGGGGCGCCCGCCGCGACTCTATGGTCCCGCTCCTCTATGGTCGGGCCGGGAGGAGCAGGGGCGGGGCGGGCGGCCGTTAGGGGCGGGTCCCCTGCTCCCCCTGGGGACCCGTGCCTCAGCAGAGCTGCCCCTGTCAGAGCCCACACCGACAACCACAATAAAGATGCGTGGAGGATCCCCTTGTGCTGTGCCGGACAGGGAGGGGGCAAACTTGGAACTTTATCAAGAATCGTTGCAGGCGGATGAAAGCGAGGCTATGAACTGCAACACGTTAACACCAACATCAGTCACAGGCTACGCAACGTCCAAGGTGACAGACGGTCAGGCCAGGAGCATTCTCAGAGCCAGGGTTTTAAGAGCTCTCAGCACCTCAGACTTCTTGCTCACCGCGCGTGCAGGCAGCGGAGTACCTTGTGCCTCTTCGGCCTGCTCTTTTATTTTGGTCTTGCTGCTGAGAGGAATTTGTTGCAGGACAGATTTTGGTTGCAACAATCCAGTGTTTCTACGCAGCTTTGGGACCAACTTAGACCCATTTTGCCTGTTCTACAGTTTCTTTGTTGGAGTTGTTCTTATCTAAAACACACACGTTAATACAGTTTCGATTCTTAACCTTTGTTCAAAACAACAGACAGAGCAGAGGGGAAATGCGTAAGGATGCGTGATGGGACTGTACTGTATCACTGTATCACTGGAGGGGGAAATTGCTCAGGCTTTGCAGGCTGCCCGCTCCTCACGGGGGCTGGGTTTCTCATCACCATACTGGGCTCAGTGGGCAACGTGTTACTGCAGCAGCTGGAGCTGCTCACTCCCAGGAGTGACTGCTGACTCGGAGCTGACGTGGAGTATGATAGTCCCCTCATGCTTCTCACTTGCCATATACTTCTATCACTCCAAGAGGGTAGCACCAGGAGTCTAGAGAAGAGCCAGCAGCCTGGCCTCGGACTGGTAATGATACCCTTGGAAGATCAAGTGTAAGACTGATCAGAGGGCTAGGAAAAGCAGGCAAGTATATCCTATTTGGAGGGACAGTATTTCAGTTACCTAGCAGAAGCAAAGAGGTAAACTCTTTCTGCCTTGCTGTTCTCTCTCATTTAGCCAGTTGAATGCATGCTGCACCGAGTTCAAGAACAACTAGTAAAAAGAAAAACACAACTGTCAGCAACACAAACAAATCCCATGATTTTCTTAATGCTGGAGTTGGGGGAAAGAGTTTGGGAAGGTCTTAAGGAGATCAGTGTTGTTTTTTTTTCACCTCAAAACTGCCTCGTGGGGCTGGAAGGTGCCATACACACCCTTCTGTGAGGTCATGGGTGGCTGCCCCACCTCACTCAGGATTCCGGCCTTCTACCTCATAAGCAGAAAAGGCTGCAGACCATCGGCCTCCAGCACCTCCAACATCTTCCAATATCTCATGGACATAACACCTTACACACCTGCTTTTGCAGGGAAGATGTCTTTCTTTTAAGACCACCAGGAACAAAGATCTATCAGAAGGTAAATACAAATTGTGTGGATTTATGATCTTCATTCCATGTCCTTCTTCCCCAATACTGCTTAGAATTTGCTTTCAAAATGCCTGAAGAGTACAATAGATTGGTTTCTATTTGACTCCAATATTCTCCTACAGCAGTGATTAGCAACCTCACTGAGATACATACCCAGCCCGTGCTTTTTCTTCCTAAATTAGAATGTACATTTGCACATAGAAAGTGAGTGGGAGCCAGGAACTCCTGCCTCTCCAACACTCAAAGTATTGCTGCTTCTGCTGATCTCTTGCCTTTAAACAAATACCTCTAAACTCAGTGCTATGTGGGTCAGGAGCAAGGAGAAGTCACGTCTTATAGAAACTAGCTGTTTCAGGTCACCATGTCACCACAAACCTTGTGTCTAGGTAAGGAAATGCTTTTTGGCTCCTCCGAATTCCCTCTCCTGACCCACATCGCCCAGTCTGCGGCTTGTGCTGGTCCTTGTTTTTCATCCCAGCCGTGGCCTCTCAGCCACCTAAGCTCCCGAGCCCTGGGCTTTGTCCCTGGTGGCTGTCAGAGCTGCATTTCCATTGCCATCTAGTGGCTTCCATGCAGATGAACACAAAAGAAAAAGGAGTCGGAAGATAATGATTTAAAATGGGGATAGTAGGAGGCTGGCGGGGGGTGGGGGGGATAGTTAAGAAGACAATGGAATGGAGAACTTCTTTGATGTAATCTCACACGTCTCTATTTTCACAGGCACGGTCTAGCTATTAAAATAAACATATAATATTGAATATTAACAAGTATGTATGAATTTGAATATGCTTCTAATATGGGGGGAGCTGGTACTAAATGGATCTATACATTCTACTGACTATAATTTTACGAGATTAATCTATCATGGAGATAAACAAGAATTGATAAACTGCATGTATAATAAAGATTTTAATCTTTTTCACGATTTGGTTTGAGATTGATCTTTGTGACAACAAAAAATAAGTATAGGAAAGAGAGCTCTTAAAATAGATATATTTTTATTAATTCTTTTTTTTTTCTTCAAAGATCAAAGCAAAAAAAAGGCAAACCACAGCAAATCAGAGCTTGGCAGCAAATGATGTTCTTCTAGCTTTGTTTTTAAAATCTGCAAAATAAGGACATTTGGTAGCACATTGCGAAATGAAGAATCTGTGCATGTTCTTGGCAGTCCCGTATTGGTGGCTTGTAAAGAACTTGAAAATAAATTCAGCACATTAGTAGGGCTGTAATGCTACAAACCCTTGTTTAAGTGCATAGTGTCATGTCAAGAAACAGAGCAGCAGCTGTGCACAGAAATGTTCACCCGTGGATGAGCAGGAGCAGGGCAATACCGAGCATGAGTGGTCACTCACAGTCAGACACGCCTGCTGCTCTACAGCTGGTTTCCCTCAACTGTGGGGCAAGGTTGTGTGTGTTTGGCTGTAGGCCCATGATTTTCTTATCTGTTAATCTGCTGGCATTAGATTTTATTTACAGATCTCTGGCTGGCTCCTCAGGCAGGAATGGGACAGGAAATAGCAGATAAATGTGCTTCAGCTAGTCCTTGTAATCGCTTCTATGAACAGGGAATTGAGCCTATCAGATTTAGAACAAATCCACACTAAGAGAGTTTAGCAACTACACCTGTTCTGATGAACCAGCTAGATGATGATATGGAATGCTTTGTTGAAATAATTTTCTCCCATCATGATGTCATTTTGACAAAGAAACTCAGTAAGAGAAAAATCACACCTTCTCTCCACTACTGTTCCAGCAGTGAATATTATTGTCACCACTACTAATAACATTTCAAGGTTATCTACAATGCATTCTGGAAAACAGCTGAAAAGGTGCCAAGTATTTAAACTGTTGCTTCCCAGAAGCACCTTTAAGCCAGTTCACTATTAACATATTTCTGTGTCAGTTCTCTGATCTGACACGTCTTTTGCTCTGCTGCCACTAATAAGAAAAAAAAATAAAATCCAAATTTCATCTACCATAATGAAACAAAAAAAAAAATCTGCAGAAGTAGCTGTTGCAGTTGTTGTCACAGCAGGAAAAAGAACATCGACTTCATTCACTGAACCTGGTGTCTGACCGAAGAAGTCACTTCATGTATGGCACGCTGGTATTTTTCTGAGGCTTCTTTAAACTCAGCCAGGTGCTCCTCATAGCTTCTCACAGCAGCCAGAAGCTGATTCCTCTCCACAGCTCCCAGAATGGCATGGAGGATCATTTCAATGCCGAGCCCAAGAATGGTGATGCTGATTCCCCCAAGAACGGATGCCCCGATCTGTGCAAGGAGGCTGACGAGTTTGCTAACAGTGAGAGTTATAAGGTTGGAGCCAATTAGTTTGATAGCTACCATCCCAGCTGTTGAAGTTGCTTCTCCAAGAATGATGGAAAAAACTCTATGGGCTATTGCAATTTTCTCCAGCTCAGGCTCTTTGATGTCATACAGCTTCTGGTATAGCACAGGCTCTAGCTTCTCCTTCATGTCACTATCAATCTTCTGTACCTGACGCTGAATCTCACTCATCGCTTGAATGATAATGTCACAGTTTTCCTTGACAGTGCTGCTCTCTCTCATCTTGATGTGGCTAATAGTACATCCCAGGTGTGCGTTCAGAACTCCAGCCAGCTCATTTGTTGCGTGGAAATTCATGGACATGCAGTCGAGCAATTCCTGGTGCAGATGGATCAATTCTTGTCGTCTCTTCGGGTTATCTGGATAAAGGAGGTCACTCAGCGCCATTCTTCAGAAATAAACTACTTCAAGAGATCAAAGAAAGTTCTCACTGTTTACACCCATAATCCCAGCCCTTAAAAAGCAGTGAAATGTAAGCTGCTTTGTCCCTGCCTCACTGATTCTTTTTATACTCAGCAAATCAAATCCCGAAACATAGCTCGTAAATCTAGAAATCTTAAACGTCGATTCATATCATTAGCCAAATGATTGCAAAAGGACCTTATGAGACATGAGAGCAACAAAAACAGCTAACAAATATGTAATTAGCATATTGTTAAAATGAGCATGGGTCTTTCTTCAGCTAGGAAACTGCAGATGGTAGAAGCAGAACTAGTTCACTAAAAAACAGAACAAGCTCATCTAGTCAGCAAAGTCTAAAATAAGCTGTGGAAATGAAAGGCCTGTTACAGAGACACTTTTGTATCAGCCTATTTTTTTCAGTCAGTGGCATCTAATTTTTAAATGACTATGATGGTTGGTAGAGTGGGCACAGTCTGTATCAGCGTAAGGGTGTTTAAAGCCACTTCTTGCATTTAAGAGGAAATGTTACCATATAAGAACTTTGTGTGCATACTAATCAACTCACATTTGGGAATTCAAAGAGAACAGCAAAATTATCTATCCCAAACACATCCTAACCTATTTCACCTTACACACAGTTCCAACTGTGTTTTCTTCCCTGATATTTAGTCCCTTTTCCCTCATTGATTATTTCTTCAATATTCCTAATCACGTCCCTTTCTAATGCTGTCATTGAATCCCCATCGTTTTTTCACTGGTGAATGTCAAGCATTACCTGCCTGACAATATACAGAGTCCAAAGTGACTGAGTTACCAGTGATTGTGGAGTTACTTCTCATCTCTAAGCTTCTATAATCAACTCTGTGCCACCTTCTCTTAACCCATCACCAGCTGCAAAGTAAAAATTCTTTAGCATGATTTTGACTTAGATGCATGCATCTTACGTTGCAACAGGGGCAGACTATGAAGGAGTAGGATGACTGGTTTCTTGGTACTTTCATTTTCTCAACCCTTTTATTGCAAATCTGGGCCACCTTCATGCATTACTTTTCATTTTTCCAAGATAAGTCCTTTCTTGCTCTTGGTGCCTACACACCACAGCTATAGGTACACACAGCTATAGGTAGTTGTGTGTAGGAGACTAGCTAGATTTTTCTTCTTAAAAGATACATTTGTGTCATTTTGGTCCTCTGGAGTTCTTGCATTATCTGCTAACCGTAAATCAACTGGCACTGACCCAGCTGTATTTCACTAAACACACCCTCCCCAACAAGATCACTGTAGAAACACAGAATGATTTCAGCAGTCCTCTAGACAGCTTTTAGTCTCAGCTTTGAAATACAAACCAGTCTGAAGGGATATTTTTTTCCACATTCTTTTGCACAGCAGTGTACATTTCTCTCAGCCACTTACCTTGTATCTCTGTTAAGAGAATAAACTCTTTAACTCATCTTTCTTCAAGCTGGAGGAAGCAAAGTTCATTTACAGTAAAAGTTTGTGGTTTTCAGGAAACATAAAACCCTGACAGTATGGTTTCATATCAGCTCCGCCTCTGGGATGTTGGTGGCTTGCTCTCTGACTCAGTGTTAATCCTTTCCACTCCAGTGATGTTTTGTTGAAAGGCCATTTGTTTATGCTCATTTGCAGAAATTGAGAAGAAAAAAATGTTCCAAAAGGAACAGCACATCAATGAACATTTTACATACTAGAAAGCTGTGGAGGAGACTTAGAGCATGTATCTATTCTGTATGAATCATTCTTTCAGCTTTCTATGACTGCTGTTGATTTAATGTCCTTTAAACCTAAAACTGCCTCTTACTCTTCACATTAACACTTTTGCCAATTTTTACATTTGTTTTCTAGAGTTAGGCAGGCCACATATATTTCTGTATTTCTGCCTATTTCTCGAGCTCCCCAGAGATTTTTCCCAGAGGATTTTCTATTTAAACATTTAGACTGCCTACCTGTTTTCGCCTGAGCGCTCCTGCAATCAGATGAATGTGTACAGGACAGTGATCTCATCCTCTTTCCCCTGTGTTCCTCTGGTGGTTTCCAGCAGCGTCTGATGAGTTAGGAATCCAGAGCTGGGCTTCAGCTGGGTCCTGTTGCCTGCCTGCTTGTCATTAATTTTATTATGTGATGTTTACCCTGATTTTTCTCATTTTCTTCCTCGTTTCCCCTTTCTTCCAATTTTAACACAGTTTATTTGATGCTAGTTCAAAATTGTTATTTCCTCCTAAGGCTGTCTGTTCCTGAAGAGAACAGGTATAGCATGAATGTGTCTGCCTATGACAGAGGTACCATCACAAGTACCTACAGCCAGGGCTGAAAGGGGAAGGTATTACTTGCTGTTCTCAGGATATAAAACACGTTGGGAAGCACTTTTCATTCATATAGGTACAAGATTTGGTTTCATATAGGGATTTATAAATCTTTATTTCTGTTTTTGAAATAATGAATTGTTGCCATGACTGGTTTTGTACACCTGTGAATTATGGAAGAAAAGTTGAACAGTCCCATGTAAATAGAAAAATAGCACTGACAGTGAAATCGGTACAGGCTTTGTGCGTCCCAGCAAAAAAAAGCTTGTGCTTCTACATTCATCCAGGCTAGACATCTTCCAAGCTCTGATCCTTCAAGAGATGGACCTGCTGCCCACTAGCATCTGGTTGCCAGTGTTGCCTCCTCAGGAGAGAGTGGTTCTCAGATGAAAGTGCAAGATCAAGCATAAAACAAGTAATCTGCAACTGCCGGCTTCTTTTCCCATGAAAAATGAGCTATTGTATTCAACTCAGAGACAGAGTACCAAACCCCACTTGTTTTCAGAGCTGTAGACGTGTGAAGCTGAGCTATGAGAGAACAGTAATCATTTAACTACAGCTATTACATGTCTGCAATGGTCAGTTAGTTGCTCACAGCTCTTTCCCATCTGTGACTTGTTACATCTGTTATTGACTGAGAATGTCATGTAGTCCTGAAATACTTCTTCAAATATAGGACTGAAGTGAATTCATCAGGCTGGCAACTACCAATGACACATTCTGTAGTCTGGAAGCCAATTTTAGATTCTCAGGGTTAGCAGTGGGTGCAAATTCTCTTTTGAGTCTCTATCTATCCTTTGGAACATGACTGAAAATCTTTTAAACAATAGACAAGCAGTTTTTTTCCTGCTTTACTCCAACTCTTCAAGGAAGATAAATAGCTGTTGTTTCAGATCTATATGAAGTCTGGGGAAAGGACTTAATCTGAAGTGTCTCTCACCCTTCTTTGCTGCAATTTCCCAGGTTCTTTCCTCTGGTGCTCTGAGAGTGGAAGAAGATGTGGAGTCCCAGAGACAGCTCTGGGTGAACAGTGGATACTGAAAAACACTTTGCTGTTTCATATAATTTCATGCCACTTGCGCCATGGGAAGGGAAAGAAGGAAGAGGCAAAGAGTTGAGCTGCATACCGAGAGAAAAGCCTTAAAGAGTATGGAGTGGGATGGAGCTGATAAAATTTGTCTGATGCAACCAGTCTGTCTTCCCAGGGCTCTAGCAGAGACAAAGACAATATCAGAAGCAGTCCCTCAGCAGCGTGTTGTCCCAGGACTGTGCTGGCAGTTGGCCTTGGGAGAGCTCTTTGGTGTAAGCAGAAGGGCAGAACTTGCTTGGTAGTCAGAACGGTAGCAAGAGAGGAGCCAAGGCAAGGAGAATGTTTTTTGCTTCCACCTCTCAAGGAACGCTTGCAATGTCTAGCCACTGAATGAACTGACAGACGTGGGTTACTTCACAGGAAGCACTAGCCTGAGAAAAAACATTGCATTGCTCAGCCTTCAATTGCTTTGCCTGTTGCATGTAGATGACTGATGCATTTGACTCTGCTGTGTCCATTCCCCCTCCCCAGAATACATTTAATTCTGTGCAGACCCACCAGTACATACAAACCAAAGGGTTACATTTCTAAGGATGATGTAAAGTAGATTGTTTGATAGGACTTCCATAAATTTACCAATAAACATCAAAAAGGAGAGAATAATTCTAAAAAACACTACTTCTGTTGCTTTTCAGATGACATGCTGAAGGTCAGATCTGTAATTCCTGCATCTACAAGAATAACCACACTTGCAGCTGTTTACACCATATTTTGCTGGCCTGCTTGGTAAGACCCCTTCAGAGGCTAACAGGGTTTTTTCTAACTCTGAAGGCCTGGGGGGAGGGTCAGGTAGTTTGATAATTTGTAATACTAGTTTCAGAAATGTAACATTCTAGATGAAAATATTTTCACTCCCCCACCCATCCACCCTTCCCTGTCTCCTGGATTTCTTCTGTTTACTTTTCAGAGCCAAACCCTCACTCCGGAAATGTTAGCCCGCCTCGGTTTTAAGAGTGATAAAGAAAGGATCATTAAGGCCTGCGAGAATCTGTATGACTTAGTATACATCTATGTCTCTTCAACCAATGCAATATTCAAAATCCTCAATCATTATCTTGGCACTGAATTCCCCATCTTGGCAGTAAAAGAAAACTTTAGCATTAAAGAGAATCTGCAGCTCCTGATCAGTGCTTTGAAAGAGATGCAAGCCACCATGGGATATGACACAGATGAAGAGGGAAGCATAAGCCGAAGTTTTTATGCTAGAATTGCTGGTCCCATCAACACTTTGCAGGACAACGTGGCTACAGTAAAAGGTCTTTATGAGAATTATAAGGGGGTTGTAGGAAGCATCGTGGGTGCACTTGTTGGAGTGATGTTAAAAAAAGATAATTTCCCCGACACAGTAGAGGCTGCTGTTCATCAGTTACTGAGTTCACCTGCTTTGTCCCTCCATGTATCAGAACTTCTCTTGGACTATGCTGATATCGCTAAGATGCTGCAACAAAATGAGCCACCAAGCACCACAGCAAACGGCTCCTCCTCAGGTGAAACATCACAACAGCTCAGACTTCGTTCTCTACCCTCCTCCTCTTTTCTTTTCATACGGACCCTCCTTCAAGGACACAGAACCATAAAGAAAAGCCTGAAAACAGCAGCTGACTACTTAGAGGAGGCTTTCAGAGTGCTGAGGCCACCTTGTGAAGCATTCCAACTCTTTGTTAAAATGCTGGAATCCTGCATCCCAGCAATAGCAGAAAAGTTGGAAGCTCCATAAATGTACTGATGTGTTAGAAGTTCATCTTGATTCCTTTAACCCTCGATGGAAAGTTTGAGCAGGCTTGAACATGCCCGTACACGACATATCTGCAGCAGCTGCTTCTGATTCTCTCCGTAGTTCTTTTTGAAATCTATACTTAGTATCTCTGAGCATTTAGGCGTCAAAATAAAGTTTCGTTGATAAATTATTTGAAATCACTGGTAAAGCAAAAGCAACAAAAATGTGGTGTGAAATATAGACACAAAATAAGCTAATAGTAAAATAGTTCTGTATTAAATCTGTTCTAACTGTGCGGACAAATATGTCTCAGGATTTCAGGAGCAGTAGTTCAGTTTGACAGAACATGCTACTACATATTACATGATTAGATGATGGCATCTGGCATTGCATACGCCTAAATCTGGCACCTGCAATGCTGAGCCTCAAGCTGCTCCTTTTAGTCTACCCCCAAAAAAAAACCAAAGACCCCCACATTCCTTAGGTGTCTACATTTCTAATGCTCAGGTGCCTGAAGTTCTGCACTCCTTGCCACAGGATTTCCAAGGGAATGGCACCACCAAGCTTTCATGGAGCTGCTCAGAGAGTAAAGCAGTTCACCCAGGTGCTTTTGAATACCCTTACTTTTAACTAATTAGCTGGTCAGCAACTTGTGCAGTCCTCTTATATTCAGATCTCATTTGGATAGCTAACTTGTTGCTTACCACTTTGGAGAGGTGATGGTGAATACAGCTTCCTGCCAAGTTCACTGGTGACTGAGAGGTGTTACCACTCAGGGGTCATTTATGAAACATATCAGTGAGTTTCAGTTCAATTATTTGGTGACTCCACTGCAAAGTTAAATCATCACGACTGGTCTCTTGACCATAGCCTCAGCCCAGGCCCAAGGGGTGAGGAACCAGGGGTGAAGAATTAGGGTAGGCATACTGGAAGGGGGATTTTGCAGGCAGAAAACGTTCTTTATCTTTTCCACATTGTTATGTTTTGGAGATGGAAGAACTTCATAGCTGTTCTAGCTTGGGCATCTAAGGCCCCAGAACTGGTAACTGAATATGCAGAAGTTCAACCCCCAACACTAGTCATTGCAGAGCATTGAAGCAAAAAGTCAGGTAAATAAATTTCAGTTACATCCAACACCCATGAAGAGAGCAGTGGGTTCCACAGGCTCTCCTTCATTTCAGTGTAAAATAACCAACAGATATTCATCAGCCACTAGAGGACTGTTATGAACACATCACCTGCCTGACTTTTTCAAAAGAAATGCTAAAGGCAACCATAAAAGCTGAAGACAGGCCTGACACATCTTGTGCCCCTCTGCTGCTAAGTTAACATCTCAAGGAAGCTTTATGCTTCTGTCCTCTGCGTGTGAGATGCAGACGGTCAGTTTGAGATGAGAGCTATCAGATGGCTTTGGTGTATGGGATCATGTATTGGGGAAAGGCAGATGTGCTGCAGCCACAGCCTTGGCTGTCTCCTGGGACACAGCACTTACAGGAGATAGTAAGGCTGCACACTTACCCACTACAGTCTACCACCATGGTGCTTTCTCCATCACACAGCCAGAAGCACTCTCACTAAAAATAAAGTTACTAAGAGATCTGTAAAGATGTTGTTAAAGTCCATGTGTGTCTTTCCTGAATGCCTAAGGGACAAACTACCTACAGTGAATGGTGTCACTGCCCTGCTCTTCAGTAAGGCCATAGATAAATGCCCTTCTGTCTGAATGAGTCCAGGGACTGTTCAAAACAGTCCTTCTGTCTGTTTTGATGAGCTAGGCTGAATGACTCAGTTTCATCTGGAGAGCTGAGGCTGAAAGCGAAGGAAGTGATGAATCTCCTGTAACAACAGTAACTCCAGTGACTGATTTCCTGTCTATTTTTCTGTCTTGATAATCAAATGTATACATCTGGATGTAGCCAGAGAATCGGTCATTGCTTAGCCAAGCACAAGAAAACTCCAACTACACCAGGAAGAACAGCAGAGGCAGAGGCAGTAGAACCACTGTTCTCAATTCTTGAAGCTGAAAAAAAGTGAAGAGAGCAGTCATTTAGACCTCCTTTATCTGATTAGAGCTTCCTGCCCTTGCTAACAGCATTTGCCCCAAAGAGACACTTTCTCCAGTCTACCTACTATTCTGGCTTAGGGCTGGGCAAAAATTCTCATTCCTGAATGATTGTTTTGTGCCCAGAGGTTGCACTGACACACTGTTTTCCAAAGAGACAAAAGCAAGAGTCCCATATTGGTGGAGGACTCTTAGGACAGGGCTGTGGAACAGACCCAATGTAGTCTTCCAGCACAGAACAGTTATCTCTGTAGCCAAGAAACTGACAGAATGTGCTTTGCCAATCAGCACCTCTCCTCTCTTTTGCCACAGGAGAGAGAACAGGACTAAAGCAACAGTAGTTTTGTTTATATTTACCTGAGCTTGCCAGAGTAGTGGTGGATCAAAGTCCAGTGTAATCCTGAGGCCTGAAGTGTAGCTGCCTTGCAAGCCACCAGGATAATATCTGAATTCAGGCTGCCTGAAAATCTCATCTGCCATTGCAATAGGGATGCTGGGGCCCCAGCGCATGTATCCTGCAACATCCTTGCAATGGCAGATGGGATAAGTGGACGCCGAAAAGAACCCTGAGATCTGTTATGTAGCGGGTGGATTAATCATCAGTGAGCTGTAGGGTCTCACAGGTTTCATGACAAATGGGTGAAAACTGGGTCATGTGGCTCTCACAGGCAAACACAGGAGGTAGGCTACAGATTGGACCTTGTGTGTGGCCCTGTATAGGTACAGCTGATGAGGGCTGATTGGGGTTCTTGAGAACAGACTGTCCTGCATCCCACCTGCCCAAAGGGACTATATGCAGTACCTTCCAAGAGCTGGCAGTGGTACTTGCTGTAATTCCCCACAGAATGCAGGTGCAGCCGGTTGCCGTACTCTGTCCGCAAGAAGTTTTTGACAACGAACACCTCATAAGGGGGAATGAGGACTTCCTTCTCAGATGTGTAGTAAGAAAAGCCTTGCAGAGCTGCTCCCAGGCACGTTGTCACTGTGAACAAAGTTTCATTTCCAAACTTCTGGGCTTCATTCCAGAGGCGCGATGTAGAAGTGAAACGGCCAAATCGCACTCTTCTGCCTACCGTGGCTTCAATATGTAAGTCTTTTACACCCCTATGCACTCGGTAGCACTTATGTTTCCCCATGTTCTCCTTGCTGCTCTGCCATTGCTTCATTATCTGGATAGCAGTCGTTAGGTAAAAGTGAAAATATTTGAAACTGAAGTTGTGTCTGTACTGCTCTGGAGAGCTTCCTGCTGTGGACGTGGCCCAGTTCAGCTGAGAGTGCAGGGAAGAATTCATGGTGTAAGCCATGAGGACTATGGCGTGACTCTCATGCATTTCCCTTAAGAGACCTACAGGGCTCTTTAACAAAGCCTCCTGAGCCTTCTTCCAAAGACTCAAATAGTTTTTATTAGCAGCTATTTCCTTATGGAAATAGTCTCCTCTCTCCAGTTCTTCCATCACCTGCTCTCTGCACCCCAGGTACTGGTCATCAAAGGAATGTAAAGCCATATCCATCATAAGGTGGGACACAGACTGCAAATCAAAAAACAAATGCAGGTTAGCATCAGAATGAGTTTTTTATGTATATCTGTGGATGCAAACCAGGTTTTTCCCTACCGTCTCTTTTAATTTTTTTCAATATTGGCAGAAAAAGCACAGCAGGCAGGCATCTTCAACAAGCCCTTGCTGAGCAACATCACACCAAAGCTCCACCTCAGGCAAATACCAACCAGAATGCTAGAGTTCTTATTTTATGGCAGTCAGTGACATCAAAAACTTCAGAAGAGTTTTCTCTTCAGAGGGCAAGGGGATAGGGCCAATAAGACAGACCCATAATCCATCTATTTCAACATTCTGTTCATGATTAGTAAGTGGTTTTGAAGAGAGAAAGAATGAACAAAACGATATTCTGGGGCAGTGAAACCTGCACACATCTCAGGAGTGAATTTCTTCTTTCTGTCCTATAATACCTCTCGGTCATGTTCTGGCTCCAGAGCGTGATGTTCAACAAAGACAATATAGTAGTACTGTGCCAAAACTTTTACTTATCCAGTTTCTTTCACTAAGGCCAGCTGGACTTGTTATGTAAATAAACATTAAAAACACAAGTAAGTATTTAAATAACAGGATGCTATAACAGGAAAATAATTTATAATATATTCTGTCTGTGAAATGACACTAATTATCTGTTTCTAGTATTTCTAATTAATAAAAACCCTGTGCGATAACATCTAAGAAATGGTGTGTTTGACGACAGCTCTTTTCCCTTTTTGATCTCTTAGTGGACTAGTCAAGTATTGTAGCCAGTTGATAGCTGAACTCTGCAAATAGATATTCACTTCATCTCAAACATTCATCCTAGACACATAACTAAATTGATAGCTTTCTCTGAAGTTAGAATGGCCCATAAACTATAGCGGGATTCAGTTTATTTCTTCACGGTACTGTAATTTCTTTGAGGGGGAGCTAAAAGACAGTTTCAAGGAACAGAGCAATATGGTCACTGCCCATCCAACAACACATTGCTGTTGTCAGAGTCTCAGATGAAACAGGCTGGAAAAGGAGAGGAACAGTTCTATGAGACCCAATCCAACGTTCCTTAAAAAAAAATCATACTTAACATTTATTTAAAAAAAAAAAAAAAGGTTTTATTTCAGTGGGATAAGTGATTTCACCATTTCAAACGAAGTACAATGTTTACCCCTCTTACCAGTCTTCGCAAGGAGATCAGCAACAGAAGGCTGGCCAGCAGATGTACTGACATCCTAGAGTCCACCCAAGACACTAGTAAGAATGTTGAGCTGAAGTAGAGAACACTTGCATCTGTTTCTTTTCCTTTTTTCTTGAATTCTGAAGTTTTTAATTTGCACTCACGTCTTTGTGACAATTCTTCAACCAAAGATTGTTCGGTAGATTCTTAAAGCAATTCAGATGTCATTAATCAAGCCAGACAGTTTACTGGTAGAAGTGGGGCCATAATCCATAGGGAAGCGTCTAGAATCACTGAGACCTGATGAGTTGTTTCTTCACTCCAACTTTAGCTGGTGTAGATGTCCATCACCTTGATATTGCTCTTTATTCTAAGGTATTTTGCACTCTTGTTCTTGCAAAGAGGAAGAAAACTCTGACTTGGATAAGTCTAAGGGAGTTCTCTCCTGAGGACTATATGTGAAGATGAGGTGGAGAGTACTCCCTACCTAAGAGCTTAACAAGTCCCCTTAATGAAGTGCTGAGCTCTGATAAAGCCAACACAGGAATGCATGGTAGGTTGGGATCCCATCTGGAAGCAGAGATAACATAACTGCCCCACTCCTCCTTAGTTCCTCCCAGTTCCTAATAGTGTGCTACCAATCCTCCACTTATACCACTACAGAGTGGCACCTTGTTGAACTATTTAAATGGGTACACTCAGAATGAGGGTATAAATCCATATTCTACACCAAGACTAATCCCTCTCTACTGGCTGCTTTCCAGTTACTCTTCCAATCAAAGGGCAATGAGCTACTCACATGCAATGACCCATGGCCTCTGACAATATTTCTGCACAGAAAAACAGCAAAAAGTTGTTGTCAGGGCCTCACTCTGTGACACAGAGAATTGAAGCTTGCTTTTCATTGCCTGCTAGTGATAGGTTGGTCAGACAGATTTTGAAGAGGGCACCTGCAGTCATAGTGTGATTCCATGGGAAAGGCAGCATCTGTGCAGCTGCTTGTTTTCTGTGGACAGAGAGCATTTGCTGAAATAGCACGAGGGATGACAAAAAGGTCTCGTACTGGGTTGCCTCAACATGATCTATAACACTGCACTAACTGATTCTGATTCTGAGTGAGTGACAATATCTGCAGCCACTGGTGGTATAAGATGATGACATGAAAGATGATGCAAAAGTTGAAGACATGAAGGATGATGCAAAGTGATAAATGCAGCCTATCCACTTCTCCTTGGAATTGCCCCATCACTTTGGGCTGTACTTCAGAAAGCAGTTATTCAACTGGCGAAGTGAGTGCAGAGAAAGGGTTGTGAATTTATTCAGAGGCACCTCCTGTCTTGTTTATGTAGAGATAAAAAATAGCTAACAACTGTGAAAGGCTCCAGTGGGAAATTCACAGTCAGGAAAAACAGTCACTCTAGAATGTGAGAGTCGCTATCAATCCAAATGGATATAATTCAGTTGCAGATCATGTCTCTTGCCTATTTTTTTTTCTGGCCTTTTAGCGTATGATGCATTATGAAGTGAATGAGGAAGGAAACCCACTCACTGGCTTTGCATTTTAAAATCCTTCAAAAGTAACATAGGGTACTGTCTCATGACCATAAATACAATGGCCATAAGATGGCAGCAGAGGATGTGTAATGGTATTTAAATGTACCCTGAGCAGGTGAAAATCGAGCTCCTTCAATCCAGCATTATATTTGTAATCTGAATTGCGCACTCAGCTCTCCAAAGGACATATTGACTTCAGTCCATATAAAGATCTGGTGACATAGAACAGATTACATGATCAAGGCCCTAATGTTCACCTTCCCAGAAAAAAAAAAAAAATCTATCTATCTATCTATCTATCTATATAAAAAGGAAGTTACAAATATAAAACTAACAGAAAGATGCAAATACACACAGGATACTTTTAACAAACAAAACTATATAACAACAACAAGCCCTAACATTAGTACAGCAGATATTAAGCACTCACTAATCTCTAGCATTTTTCCTGATGGAAATTTTGCTGCTTTCAATGAGCACTTTGTTCATTTTTAATAGATGGCATTCAGAGGTGAGTCTTGTTGTGAGCAGTGAAGCTCCACCAGTTTATGCTAAAAGAGGAATCAGCCTCAGGTACTTGACTGAGACAAGCAGAGGTAATTATTAATGTTTTCTCCTTGGCCAAGGTCAGTATAGCCAATGCAAGTCATAACGGCTTGCCAAATGAAGGCTGTCACACACACATCAGCACTGGGGCAGGGTCATTTAGAGAAATGCTGAACACAGTAGATGATGAATCAGGAAAAGCTTGGTTCTCCTCTCCCTTACTGTCATGGTATACTGGAATCATGATCTGAACTGCATTGTAGTCGCTTCTGATTCACTTTGGAGCACAGGAGGGGAGAAGGAAGCCTCGTGCATCTGGATCCTGCTCTTCAGGGTTAACAAGAGGAGGCTTTATCTTCTGGACATCTCTTTAATTGCAGATATAGGTTGTACAGAGGAACAGAGAGAAGCAGCATACCAACCCACTTTATGTAAGCAGTATTTATTGCAATAGGTAGCTGGGAACGGCTGCACCAGCTTACATGGAAACAGAGAGATTTGGTCTTCCTCAGTCTCTTGTGGCTCAGCAGTTCCTGTTGTTGGAGATGGGATCTGCCATCTACCTCTCAGGGAATGCAAGATGACAGACCATGTCACAGAGAGGCTGTGCAGAAAGTTGCTAACATGTAATATTCATACAGGGAGACAGAACGAAGTAGTGCAGAGGGAAGACAGTATATATATATGCACATGTATATGTTATAAAAGTATGTACATCAGAGAGAGAGCCAAGCTGCCTTGAATAAACAAAATGTTGGCCCAACTTCAATCCACTATTGAAATGCTTTATTTTTATTTCATAAAGTTTATTTTTTTGTTGTTGTTTATTTGTTTCTTTTGGGAGCTATTTGAACACATTTAGATTCAAGCATCAATGCTAAAGCATCAGAGAAACAGATTTTTTTGTTTCTGCTTGGGTATATTCAGTCTCACCAGAAATCAATTGTAGCAAAAACAAGAAGAGATTTCCAATTCACTTTTCACAGTCATTGATTGTAGCATACAAATGGAAGGGCTCATCTAAAAGGACTCCTCAGACACACTTTTTCAGATTTAAACATTGATGCTATACAGGCAGATTTTGTGACAGAACAAACAGAAGAGTGTACTGAGACACGATTTCTGGCTATGTAATAGCATTTACAATGGAAACAGGTAAGACAGTCTTCTCAACCATTTTTGGTAACAGTGAAAATACCATGAAAGACAACTGAATAGAAATATTTTTTGATGAAAGCAAGAAAGCTAATGCAACCTAGAGAAGTGGGATAACTATTGCCTTGTTTTTTCAGCTGGCTAGGGAGACAATTGAAGAATGTCCCAGTCTATCTTCCCTCCTTCCCACCCACAACCTTCTTCCTGCTGAGAGGTTCAGGGTGGTCCTAAGCCAGATGAACAAAGTGATCATCCCATCCTTAGTATCTCCCAAAGAAACGGTTGTAGGCCATGAAAAATCCTATTTGGTCAGACAGATAATCACAAGGAGGGTAGCTTTCACAACGCTCATGCATCTGCTCCATTGGGGTTTTGTAATGCATAAAGTACCTGGAGTGGACAAAGAGAAAGATGCTGTTCTGCAGATTCAGTCAATGGAGCTGGAGAGGTTTCATAGCCCAATATTAGCATGAGAAGAGTGATTCCCCAGGGTACTTCTCATGGTGAGTTAGATACCTACTTACATGGGGATAGACCTCCTTGACAAATGCTGAGGAAAGTTGGAATTGAACACATCTTAAAGCAATTGCTCTTGAAGTTTTATCAGGAAAGTAGACCATAGAAGCAGTTAGTTTTTTTGTTTGTTTGTTTGTTTTTTGGCCCCAACCTCATTCCCCAGATATTTTGCAATCTTTTTTTTTAACTTTATTATTTATTTTATAATTCACTTATTTTATTATTTCTTTTTTACCTTTATTTGTGCCCAGTTTCTGCTCATTTTCCCACTAGATACTCTCTTCCCTTAAATTAAGCAGTTTTCCCTCATCATCCTCACTTCTATTGTAGACAGCAACCCTTTCCCCTCACAATTTTTGTTCTGCCATGCTGAGCAAGCCCAAATCTTTTAGTCTCAGCTACACAGTAGTTTCTTGTAGCAGAAGCTACTTTTATGATGACCCGCCTGTAAGGGGGCAGTCAGTGTAGTCAGTAGAGTTGCTACTTCTGAATTTCATCTTGTTTTTAATCACTCCAGGTTCCAACATCAGTCAGTTCCCCTGCTACCATACACTGATCCTCTTCTCTACTGGTCTCTACTGGGACCTCCCAGTTTTCTATTATCTAAAAACTACATTATCCTTCCAGTCCAAGACACATCAAATAATAATTCTTTTTGACACGGGCCTACAGGAGGCAGTGGCTTAACAACTTCTTCTAGGAAATATGTGAAGAATATTCTTGCATGAGCTCAAATTTCTCCAAATGTTTATATCCAGGATTTCTCCAAATCTTTGTGCCTAGAATTTCTGCACAAATGGATATAGGACCTACAGCTTCAGATTTAGCTTCATCACTACAACAGAGCTGTGCTTCCTTTGTGTGGAGGTAGAGGCAGTGACCAGGACTCTGTGATGCTCATTATCCTGGAATTTGGATCTAATGTCCCTGGAGGTTTAAGCAGCTTCTGACTTGTACCCTGTTGTTCCCATGGCTAGCCCAGAAAGCTAGTAGTGTCCTCCATGGGAAGGAATAACAAAGTCCAGCTATGAGCTCCCAAAAGGATATTTATGAAAAAAAAAAAAAAAAAAAAAAAAAAAAAAGAACCATTTATCTATCAGTGTCGGTCTCTTAATACCTTTTTGTTTCTACACAACGTGTAGATGTGCGGCAAATGATGAATGCTTTGCCATGACCCCCCCAGCTTCCCACCCCCTCCTCAGAACAGGTCCAGAGTCCAGCTCTCAGCCTGACTCATGCATTGTTACCGTTCGTAAAAGTCAGATCTCTTCTGCCTCTTCACAAAGGCATTGGCAACTTCCTTTTTAATCTTGATACCTACCAAGAGAGAACACAGCAGGTTAGAGATGCAGGACCATTGACTATAGAAATCAGAGATCAGTCTACACTCTGAAAATGGACTGTTTTGTTTCTTCGTAAGGAGATAACTTCTGCAGCCAATCCTACCAGCCCATTCATCACTCCCCACCCCACTGTCTACTCTTAAGACTGACAAGTGGGCTCACTCCTCACCCCAGCCTGCCTGTCTACATGGAACAAGGGCTCTTCTGTCTTAAACTTCATTCCCTTATCATGTAGTATGATATCATAGAATCGTACAATTATTTAGGTTGGAAAAGATCTCTAAGATCATCTGGTCCAACCTTTATATGAGTCCACAGCAAATGTACAGAAGGCAAAGTCATGACTGAATAAGATACATATAAGGAGAAAATGAAGGGAATGGCACCCTGACTCCCTAGTCCAGCTAACTTCAGTCTTGGCTTGCTTTCTATAACCTGCCTCAGACTGAGTGATGTGGGACAGGAGGCACCAGGCCTTGAAATACCTCTAATTAGCCATAAGCTACAAACAGCACATGGAACTGCTGATGTTCACATGTGCACGGTTCCATGGAAAGTGAAAGGTATGAAATAACAAAAGTAAATGTTACACAGGGAGAAATACACCCAGGACATGCACATCCCGGTGTTCAGGCATCTGGAGGACATGAGAGGTCTTTTTGCCATGTCAGCATTCACCCCTGGTCTCTACTAACACACCTTGTCAGCACAAATTTCTTATTTGCCCCCTTGAATTTGTGGGTGTGCAAACAAAGGAGGGTTGTGGAGCACCCCACAAGCAGGAGTTAGAGCCACCTCACTGTCCCCAGCCAGGACTCAGCACAGCACAGCCTCTCTCTGTGAGATGGGCCCACACCAGCGGAGGTGTGTGTGGATGCTGGCACACTGGTAACTCCAGCAGCTGCACACCAGCACATTTCAGCAGAGAAACTGGGAAACTATCAATGTCACCGGGGGAATGCAATTTCTAATACTGTCAGTGGAGAGACTGGTTTTTGTGTCCTTCCATCATCGTTGTGGGATGTTTGTTTCTGCTTAGCTGGTGAGACGTGTCCCCTCACCAGCAAGCTGGGTTTAGTCAGGATCCAAATATTGACTGCACAGAAACTGCCAATTAATGACTTGTCAGAAATCACCACCTTTCCCTGAACACTCTTCTTGTGCATGCTTTTTTATTTTTCTCTCTTTCCCAATCGATGTTTTTATTGGCTCACTGGAGAAATACCAGCTTTCATGCTCACCAGCAGCAATGTTATCCTTCAAGGTGTGAAAAAGGAGGGACAGAGAAGATCAAGGGGGATTTCCCATGCAAATTTCTGTCAGGATCAGCTTGCTGTGAAACCTGTGGACATCCCAAGATGTGCAAATCTCCATGTACTGGACAACCTGACAGAGGAGGGACTGCAACCCTCAGAAGCAGCCAAGTAAGGGACTTGCTTTCAGGTATCAAACCTTCCTTCTCTGTGATCCTATGCACTAGACTGGCTGAGCAGCAGATCCAAAGAAACAGTACTTGGAAACCCTTGGACAGGTTCTGATCTCTTGAGAGGCTGGGGACACAGCAGTCCCTTTGGAGGGGTCTGTGAGGCCAGATCAGAGAAGCAGGGAGACCAGTCATGTTACTCCACCCACATCACCCTGTTTCATGGAGGGGAGATGCAGCCAGCCACTATTAACCTGCAGGGCTCATGTCTTGCCTCAAGGGTTGTGGAGATGCAGCCTATGGTTCTAGCACAGCCAGAGCAATGCTCCCTTGCCAGTACAGGGAGGCTGACCCCCCTTGTGCCTCCCACCCCGTGGCTCTGAAAGGCAGCCCCTCCATTTGCTGCACGTGTTCCTGCACCTCAGGGGTGGTGGCACTGAGGGAGCAAAAGGGGAGCAGCTAGAGGGAGTCAACATGGTTCTTGTTCATCCCTTCAACCCGTCAAAGGGAAGAAGGGAGGCGGATGCAGGGGAATGGAGCTAAGAGTCATTACAACAACATACTCACTGGCAGCGCTGGGAGGTCCTGAAGGGTCTTCGGGATCTGTGAGACAGACAGACAGAAGAGTTTGCATGTGATGTCTGCTCTTCTGGTCCACTCTCTACCTGAATCCCTCTTTCTATTGAATGGATCCAGCTCCCCCCTTTTCCAGAAGGTCTGTCCTTCCCAGGAAGAATTTTATTAACATCCAGAATGTGGGGATAGATTTCTCCACCACAAAATTCACTCATTATGCCTGGATTCATTTAAATTCAACTTCTCTAAACAAGGTCAAATGACACAATAACCATACAACTACTGTGGAAGCTGGAGGAAGACCTTCCTTTTTCTTCCTCCCCACCCTTGCTAAGAGCAGGGACAGATGGAGCTAAGGGACCATTTGAGCAAAATCCCAGATTTGGACAGAATCAGAAGATAGCTGAGCATCTCCTCTTTCTTTTGAAAGAGGTTTCCCTGACTCTAGGGAGAAATCACAAGCTGTTAATAGGGAAGAGAAATAGGGTTGAAAATTAAGAAAAACTCTACCCTCACAGCTTTGCAGCCTAGGGTTGGAGTATCTGGTTCACCAACGCCCTCCTTCTCTCCCCCCTAAACAACAATAAATTTACACAATGTATTTCTGTTTTCATTTCTAAACTTAATTCTTAATGCCTTCTGCAAACACCCAAGCAATACGTCCTGTAAGAGAAATGTTAGGTCTCCTCTTCATCTTGGCTTTCCCACACTGGACTGTTTCACAATTATTATTTTTCTTCCTCTCTTTAACCACATTTTTCTTCAACAGTGTTAGTTCCACCCAAGTCACCAGGTCCTTGGCATAAGCATACTTATGGGCAGAAAGAGGACTGTGGAGACCAAAAAAATAACAACTGTGCTTAAACAAAGACTTTGTGAGAAGGGGTGTGTGTAGTTCTATTTTTAAGCAATGTATACATTCCTTGGATTTCAAAAATAAAAATAAAAATTAGAAGTTCCTCCAAGGCTATTACGCAATCTGGAACATAACAATGACTGGGGAAAAAAAAAAAAAAAAAAAAAAAACAACAAAAAGTAGAGATACACTCAAGAGTGAGAAAGTGAACAAGAGACCGACAGAGGGAAAACACAGATCAAACAAAATTCACTAAATATATTTGCCAGTATTGAATCATGTTGTATCTGATGCCAGGGACTTAATGAAAATTAACTTTGAATGAGATAATACAGGCAAAAACAGGGCCCCTTCTTACTTGGCTTCTCTTTTCCTGCTGTAGGGAGAAAACACTTGCTGTTTCTGATCTTTTGTCCTTTCCCTCTCTCTTCAACTAGAGAGTTGTCCCTGCATTACTCTCTCGATCATAAAGTCACCATGGCTAAATCACCTTAAAATGTGATGTGCTTTTATTCAATGAGACAACTCCCAGTTTTTCTAACCATCAGTACGAGGTTTTTCCTCTCCAGAGTTCTCCACATGCCACATTTTTCTGCAGGTGAAGACTTGACTCGATGCCTATCTCCGTGATCCTACAGCACTCCAGTGCTGGCAGGTATAAAATCCCCCTCACTGTGGTTGACACAACTCTTGCCTGCAGCTCACCCCAGGGCTGGGTTACCCAGTGACTCAAACCTGAGCATCCAGCCTACCTTTGCCAGATCACCTAAAAGCTTCAACATGTTAAAATAGTTGGAATTCCCTGCTGCAATGCAATGGTGCAATCCTATTTTTTTGACCAGTGGAAGAAAGCGCCCAGTAGGAGATAAGGCTGCCTACCCCCAAGCCCTGTTTTTAATTTACAGCTGCAGTGCAGCCCCTCAGAGACCTGATGTTGTGCAATGACCTGCGGCGCTGCCTCCCCCCAAAACCTTGCATCTCTCCCAGGGTGTAGGGAGGCTCCCTGGGGGCTGCAGCTCCAGCAGCTTTCCTAGGGAAGACGTCCCCTTACCTTTCTCACAGCAGCACAGCACTGCCAGGGCCAGAGTCAAGACGAGCAGTGCCAGCAGGCTCCTCATGTCGTCTTTGGCTGCGCTACTCTTCCTACACTCAGAGCGTTCCTGGAGGTTACCGTGGCTTTCTGGAGCTTGCTTTCAGGCAGCACTTTATATCCTGTGATTGCCTGGAGAGATCAGGGCTCTGGCTTGCGTTCCTGTGTCTGAGCTCCAAAACAAAGCCTGTCCTTTGGGCCAGGAGACATCAGGTCCTGGCAGCCTGTCACGTTAAAGGGGACTTATCAGAGTCAAATGTTTGCCTGTTCCAGAGCCTCGTTGAGGACTTTCACTGAGACAGTTTCACAAAGTTGAACATATTTAATAAGGTGACAGATGTAACAGATTTGGCATTGCTGTTGATAAACACACTAAGTGCAATAGTGCTAATATATGATAACAGTGCTAGCAAAAGGCTGTCCTGAGTACTTCTCACCAAAAGGTGCAGAGCTTACCAAGAAGGTGTTCCTGTCTTGGTGGAGGAGAAAGGAGCATGGCCCGTCAACTGCCTCTTCCAGGTCTACAGTTTCTTCTCTCCCACCCCAGCCCACCCACTCTTCTTTTTTCCTAACTCTAACACTTTTTCCTAACACTACCTCCCATTTAATATCCTAACCTTAACTGGTTTTCTCCCTGGAGTGACATTTATCATGATTTGGGTCTAGTGCTATAGTCATATATATGTTTAGCATGTACTTCATTGAGCTCATTATCATGTTCAGAGGTGTTAACTTTAATATTAATTTTACAAATAATCAAGCAAAAAAGTTTTACTCCAGGCACGGCAGCCTTCAAGATTTTGTTCTGCCACCAAAACAGGGCTGTCCTGCCACCACAAGACTACCTCCTTGAGCAGCCTCTCATACTGAGCTTGAGGACCTCCATCCACAAAGTTTGTTTAAGAGATAAACAGCAGCAAGCTGCTCAACTCCCCCTTGGCCAAGGGTGGTGCTTATCATGACACTAACAAGTCTGACTGTTCTCCACACAGCCATTTGACATCCATCTCAGGACTCATGGCATTTCCAGAAGATTTTATCTGAGGTTTTGAATGGGTCTGTTGAAGAAAAACAACTGGATAAAAAAATCGGTTTTATTAGAAACATGGAAGTCATTCAGCTTCTCACAGGAAAGCAAGGGGACAGACCAGAACAGCCTGAAGTGGAGCAGTTGCTTTCGTGTGGTGCATGGGACTTTCTCATGTGGAAAATAAAACCTGATGGTGACTCTTTTCCCTCATCCCACCCCGACACATTTTCCTAAAGGAAAAGACATCCATAAAATGGTTTGCATAGGGCAAACATACAGTAGGTTTTCACTTCAGACAGTTTCAAGAAACCACTCCAGAGAGCTGTCTACATTATTGGGATCTTTGGAAGCTAGTTTGGGGAAGAAGGGGGGTGTCTTTCTTTTTTTCTCCCTGAAAATCTTCCCAGTTTGGAGGCTATGAGTCTGGCCTCTCTTGTCTCAAGATCAAATAAGTCTTGAGATTCCAGGGGTGTTTTATTTTTCAGGACTTGGTGGCTGTGGTTACTTGGTATATCAAGAGACCCGATGTACTTGGTACATTAAGGCCCAAAGGAAGGACTGTGCCCCTGACAGCTCATCTCAACATGCTCCCTTAGCAGTGATGGTGTCTGCAAAGCCCCACATGCATGGAAGCATCACTGCTGTCCCTGTCCGTGGAAGCATCAGTGAGGAGCACCCAGAGCCCACACTGCTCCTAGCACCGGTAACAAACCAACCAACCAACCCCAAACATGTAATTGAAATAAGCTCAAGTTGTGGGGCTTTTTTTTTTTGCTTTTTTTTTTTCCCAGTTTACAAGAATTATACAGAATCTATTCATTTCAGTGAGTATTGTAGCTCTGCCTTAAATTTTAAATTAAGTCTTTGGGTATGTCCTCAGATATGGTGACAGCCATTTCAGCTTCATCGCCAAATGTACTGTTTTATGACATTTATTGAGTCAGATGATGGGCAGTGCTTTTGTTCAACACACAATATAACTCAACCTCCTCTTGCTCCTCACCATGTGACCCTCTTCTACAGCCTGTCTACCAGTAACCCCATATTCCCCAAAGCCAGCAGCCAAGTTCCCCAAACTATGTCCCGCACACAGCACATGGATAACATCTTCCTCCACCTCACATCCAGTCCTCCTCGGCCCCCCACACAGGGGAGACATCCAAGGGTTACAGAATTAAAAGGCTCCCAAGGGCAGTCACAGCCACTGGGGATTCGGCCAATCCTTAGAAACACTGTCTTTTAGCTTACATAGAAATTAGAGAAATTTCAAGTTTAAAAAACAAATGTTTAGCTTTTCTACAGTGCAGGAGAGATTGAACATATATACTAGCAACATCCAGCATGAGTGTCTTAAAAAGAAACATTCTAAAAATAAATAAAAATGTAATGGGTATTCTAAGAAAGCCATGCTTCCAAAAGAGAGCATGAAAGAATATAAATACAGAATTCTAATAATCCAAACAGCCTCATTTCTCTTCCCAGCTTTTCCCAAGCTTTTTGATCATCATGTAGTCTCTTAGACATGTTTGGTTATTGCTTACATTAATGAAATCCCTCTGAAACCTCTGCTATTATTCATTATTTATCCTGGTAAACCAGAGGTTGAAATTGCCAGATATTTCTGGACACAGACCCAGACAGCACTAGTGCTGTTCCTTCTGTTTTGGTGGTGTCACGGTGTAAAGTCAAACCCAGACACTGCAGACTTGTTGACTTTTAGGGTATGAAAGCTTTGCTTTGGTTTGTGATCATAAGATTCACCTAATTGGGAACACGCAGAACAAGTGAGGGTGCAAACATACCTAATCTGTACAGCCTTTTTTTTTTCCTCTGTGCTCATTTCTCTCTCACTTTTTCCTTTGGACAAAACTTAAGCAACTGTAAGGGTGGAGTTTCCTATCAGAAGTGTTTTCAATAAATAAATCTGTTTGCTTTCCAAAAGTTCATCTGCTAAGCTGGCAAAGCCTTGAAGTATATTTCTGAAAAGATGCATGTTTCTAATGTGGAAGGTAGATTTGGCTCTAGACTTAATTTCATAGAATAGTCAACAGTTTGATACTTTATATCTCATCGCCTTTGATAGTATGCCATGAATCTTTCCCACTTCTCTAATTTGCAGGTCCCAGAGGAAAGCTAGAAATGTGCATACTGGAACAAGCTGTGCCAAGCTGATAGAAGATTTATGTCTCCTAAACTACCCACACCGATGGGTGTTCAAAGAGCTGTGGCTGCATCCTTCTGCCTCAGAGGTAAAGGGAGCGGAGCAGAAGAGTGAGAGCCATGGGGTCAGGCTGTCATCCCTAGTGCCAGTCGGGTGACAGACAGGGTGGCAAGACCCAGCGCTACGGGGAGGAGCCCTACTACCTCCCTTCAGCCCCTCACCACCACCACCAGCCCTTCCTCCTGTGGGGTTGCAGCCATCACACGGTCTCCTAGCCATGTGGTAGAGTACTTGCCCCATCTCTCCTCAGATATGAGTCCCTCTTTTGTCACTTGCTGATGCTTTGGCTCTCAGATCTCCTCTGCCTCCTGGGTTCAGAATGACACAAGAGGGGACAGAAAGAGTATACAAGGGGATATGTTTGCCTCAAGCTGACTTTCCAACTCAACAAGAACAAGGTGCTGACCAAGGGGAATATATGCCTGCAATCTTGGTTTTAGCTGAAGAAATAAAAAAAATATATATTATTCATATAATATTTCAAAGTTCAGGGTTAATGCTAAAGTTGTTGGGAATGATTCTAAGTGGAAGAAAGGGGATAAAACAGCACTCCTAACAGAAACATGAATTAAGTCTAGACCACACTACGGGAGCACCAAACACCAGGGCCAAAGTATAGTTGGAAAGATAAGATGCCATTTACAGGCTTTTTCTGTCACTAACTCTCACCTGAACTTTGCCTTTAAGATTAAACAGATGCCTTCTGAATTTTGTTTACCCAACTGAGAAAAGATGGTGTAGATTTCGTTTTCAAAAAGTGCATCTCGATTTTAGACCCTGGAGCAAAACCACGGTAGATCATTTCAAACCTCACGTGATCATGCGGTGGTGACTTGTTTCCATAATCTGCACCAGATTCTGTGATAAAGAAACTCAGCTTCTTCATGAAAAATTACCCCCCAAAATACTGTGACTCATGAGAAGATAGTATCAAAGGAGCAATTTATTGTGCAGTAACCACCCACATCCTGAACTCTCTCTGATCTCTGCTATGTCAGCTCAGCTCTAATCGACACTGTGTAGGAATCCATGGCTATACGGGAGAGAAGCAGCAGGCAGGATAACATACAGGGACACAAGCAACTGAATATGTTTCAGAGCTATATCTTTTTTTCTGGGAGGATACCCTGGGCTCCAGGCCCCAGGGTGGGGACACATCACCCTTTACTTAGTCCTCCTCCTCCCGTAATAATGCCTGTAAGCAGCAGCATAGCCATGGCGAGAAGCGTACAGTTCGCAGGGGTAGTAGTCTTCGCAGATCTCCCTCTGATGCTCCTGGGGTGCCTTATTACGTTCCCTGATCCTGCAGAAGTAGGATAGATGAGGGGTAAGTGCTGTCATCTTAAATATCTGTCTACAGCCCTTTCCCCCTCCCCCCCCAACACCCCACCAGGATTAAGGGCCCAGCCCCAGCCCCCATCATCAAGCTACCAAGACCATGGCATGGGTGTGTATTCACCACACCCAGGGGACCAATGTGAGTACAGAAGGAGTGTTTTGCCTCCCTGGGTAACATTTTACTTCAGGGCTGAGCAGGGTGGTGGGGAGAGGGGTTTGGCTCCTGCCCCAGCCCGGTGCTGAAGGAAGAGACTTCCAGCCTTCTCCCTCCAGCTATTTCACTATTCCCTAAACCCACGCATGGAGCAAAGAGCTGAAACACCTTGCGAAGGGGACAACATGGTGCTGCTGAGAGGGTTTGCCTCAGTGCCTCTCTAGGAGAGGATTTCTGTGCCCCGGCCTTTATTTTCACAAGCCCCGCATGAGACATAAAACTGCCTCTATCTGCCTTATATAGATGAGGAAAGGAGGTCCACAGAAGACCTTGTGATTTAGAAAAGGTCATGCAAATCCTGCATGAGACCTGAAGACTGGAACAAGATCTCACATTGAACTTCCTGGGTATCCCACACTGATTCCCTCTCCTTTTGTTACTGCTTCCTTCAGACAAATTAAGCAGAGCCCTCCCAGTGCAGGACATGTCCTCAAACACAAGGATCCACTCTCTGCTGCCTGAGCTCTGGCTTCTCCCAAGGCTGGGGACTTGACTGGCACCTCAAGCTGAGAGGGGCTGAGGCTTCTCGGAAGTCACCATGGCTTCTTCCCCTGCTACCAGCCTGTGCTTGGCAAGGAGAAACCTCTCCCCACTCCCACCCTCAGTGCCCTGAGGCCACAACATACCTCTCCTGAGCAATAGCTTCTAGTCTCATGTCAGTTTGCATGAAGCCATTGGCCCTTCGCCTGTTGATGAAGGGATCTGAGAAGACAAGGTTTTGTTTTGTTTCCAGAGTATATAAACACTTTTCACGAGACTTGATTTCCACAAAGCCCATCTCCCACACTGGTGACAGCCTCCCTCTCTGCCCTCCCCTCACAGTGAAACCCAGGACCCTTTAATACTCCCCACCATTCACCCTGATGGCTCTCCCTATGGCTTGTGCAGCCTGTATGGAAGCTCAGGGTGCCCAAGGGAAAGCTACTGTGAGCCTGGTGCTGCAGCCTCCCTGACTGGAGCTTGGCCAAGAAGTGGGTGCCAAGCTGCGCAGACTGCAGGAGGCCTGGGCGCACTCAGTAAAATCAGCAGGATTGTGAAGCTACAAGTGGGAACAGGAAGGGCCTAAACAAGTTTATCTGCCTCCACAGTTAGGCAGTAGAAAAGGTCTGCGCTGAAATTTTGAACTGAAGTGTCTGAAGGTCCCTTCTGTCCTTTCTGAGAAGCAGCACAGTCCAACTGCAGAACTGAGGAGTCTGGGGATGTCCTTGTAATTGGCTCCCACTTGTGCCTTTGTGCTTCTGACTCACTGCTCTGTGAAGTCCTTCTCCCAGATGGTCTAATTTCTTTTTAGCTTTGATCCATCTGTTCTCTAACCTCTCCAGGTTACTGCTCGTTCCTAAGTGACGCTCTCCACCATCTCCCACTGCTTCTGTGACACTAACTCTCATCCAGAACAAGGATGCCTCCTGCCCACACACCCCACCTGCTTCTTCCAAGGTGCTGGGAGTTCGGTTTTCCCTGTCTTTGGGTAAGGACAGCCAGTGTCACTGGCTCTTTCCACACTCCTCCCAGAGCTCTTTGAGCAATGCCCTTTTCTAATACCATTTAACCTGTTTTAGGTGCATGCAGCAGGGATCTAAGTTCATTGCTCTTTGTTTTCCAATTCTTATTACATTCTTTGCAAAGCACAGTGGTATGTACTTGTGCCCAAACATGTGAATTCTTTTTTAACTCTCTTCCTATTCATGCTGAAACTCTGACATCCAATAAATTCAATTTCCCTGAGCTGAGTGGTTCTGCCTATTTAATCCCCATAGTAAAGCACAAGGAAATGGTCTTGGAGATGTCTGCAGCACACTTTGAATTAAAAAAAATAGTAAAGCAGTCTCTTACTGAGATACTCATGGGATTCCATGCTCTCGTGGGACTCTGGGGAAAGAAAGAGGAATAAGGAGTAAGACACTGTATTCATAGCATTTGCAGTGTCTCACACACCACAGATCAGTAGAACATGCACACACAAATCAGAGAAACCAGATTTTAAGGCACCTGTTTAAGAGGAAAATAAAGGGTTCAGTAGTGTCATGTAGTATTTATATGAGGAGTTTACAATGTTCATGTGTTTAGGATGGAGCTATCTGGTGTCCTAGGCAGGACTTCAAGGGTCCCACTTGGTCTTCCAGTATGTGATTCTCAAGCATATTTCTTTCCTTCATGTTTTTGACACTACAATTTTTGCTTAACCTCAAAGCCTGCATGTGTGCTTAGGGAATGGATTAGCACAGGGAAGTGTGCTTGACTCTTGCATAAAATAGCATCTTAACTCCATCTGTATGCCTGACAGAAGGAAGGTGCTGATATTACAAAAGGGGAAAGGGAGATCTCCCCATTAACAAGGAAGAAGCCTTGACTTGGTGTGCAATAGTCTAGCAATTGTGCCTTGCAAAATAGCCTGTGGGAGAGTCACAGCCCGAGCGCCTCCCATGCACCTCTGTATGGCTCAGCCTTTTAAGTTGTTCTGGTGATCAGCTGTGTCCCCCAGCCATCCTGCAAGGTAACTATAAGTTGGAATGACCATATCAAAAATGATGTAGTCTCTTCCAAGTCCTGTTATTGTGATCCAGACAACAGGGGAGCAGGAAGAGGAGCAGTCTGCAGTGTGAGCTGGAGCAGAGAGGAAGGGGCTGAAGCACCCTGGACTGCAAACCACAATGACTGGAGCTGGCTGCTCTGGAGCAGGGTTGACACAAGGACAGGAAAGCAGGGTTAAAGGGAAAGAAAAAACAAAGGTGAATAAAAAAATCTGAACAGATCCAAAGATGTCTGCAACTTTGGAGCTGTCGCTCTACCCAGTAAAAATGATCACCTACCATAGCAAGTAGCGGCCATGACCAAGGTAGCCAGGAGTGTAAGGATGATGAGAGTGCGCATTGTGCAAGTGCAGGGAGGGCTCCCTCACTCCGTCTTCCTTGCTGTGTCTCGCTCTCTTCCCACAGAGGGCAGCCAGAGATCCTGGGCTGCCTGCAAAATTAGCAGTGGAATGTTTATTATGAAAACAGAGACAGGAGGGGGCCCATGAAAGAACCTGGGGAAGGCAATGGCTGGCTGGTACACACTCTTTATGGAGCTATTACAAAACATCCTCTATTAGCAGACTGAGTCAGGTTTTGGGAAGGAGGGGGCATGCCCCCTTCCTCTCTCAGTTCAGGGTGGGGGGCAGAGTTCACAGGCAAGCATGTCCCTTGCACTCAGAAACCTGGCCTGTGCAAGTGGAAGTTGTTCCAGGGGCTGCCGGGGGCCTGCAGGGAGAGGCGTGTGCTGATCCCAGATGTACATGTTTGCCTTTCTAATTTTTCCTCTGATCTGCTCTCTTTGCCCTCGCCATGCTCTGTCTGGAAACACAGCCCAGACTTTTCCGTCAGCTCTGCTGGTGGAGACACGGAGAGTAGGGCTTCAGACGCTTCCTCGCCACTCAGTCCCCCTTCCTCCAACTGGCCCCACTGCCCTCCCAGCCTGCCAGCTGCCAGAGCAGGAATCCAAGCCCCTTCCCACCTCCTGCTTTCCTGCTCCAGGAGTGACAAGCAGCAACACAGAAGGATCCCTTCTGCTGGAGGGATCATGAGCTTTGCATTGAGACCACAGCAGCAGCACCCATAACTCTATCTCTGCAGGTCCTCACTGTGCTCCTGCCCCTACACTGCTCCTCTGCCAAGGGACATCTTCCTGAAAGCAGGGGAGACCAGGTGAAAAGGTGAAAAGCAAAGGGGAGCAGTTTGCCAGAGGCGAGGCAGGGAGGGGAGGGGGATAACCAGTGCCTGCCATCCCTCCCCGTGGCAGCAGTGGGGCTGGGACCATGCACACTGCCTGCAGACAAGCCCAGGGCACAGTAACCATTGCTATGTGTGAGCCACGCACTGCAGTGACCGCCTGTTTTGCCCAGGTGTACACAGAACATGCACTCACCAGCCTGTGGGTCCCTACCCACATGCAGACATCAGGGTTTCTCTCTGACTGGGTGCAGACTCCAGCAGGCTATTCCTACCAAGCCAGTGGGGTGGCGTCACTGCTGTCACCTGCAGAGGCCGGTCTGGGGAGCCACGCTGCAGGTGGCACAGTCAAAAACTACAGGGACAATCAGCCAGAGCCTAACACTTCCCCAGTAGGGAGTGAAACTTCAGTGGAACAAGATTACCTTTGCCTTTTCAATGCCAAACTCATGCTCTCTGCCTGAAGCCTGTGGTCTCTGGGAGATGAACTGAGCAGGGCCTTCAGCTTCAGGCCAAACAGAAAGAATTGCTTTCCTTCCCTATTATCTCCCACAGAGAGCAGCTCAGTCCTTCACCATTAATATCCCCCATACTATCCACATCCTGCCTGTTCAGTGCTTTGCCTAAGATGAGGAGGAAAACTAGGTTGTGTGGTGACAGAAAAAAGTCTGCTCTAGTCACAGGGTCACAGAACTAAGACTTTTCTACTGTTCCTCTGTGCTCTGCCCTACTCTGGTCTCTTTAAGTTAATTCTCTGCTCTGGGATTGTTGTCATTCCTTGGAGTCCAGGGTTTTGGAGTTGGTGTTGAATGTGGATTTTATAGGTTTCCTGAATGTTTTGTACACTCTGGCAGCTCATCAGAACTGCCAAGGAAGGGAGGTTTGAGGGAGAGAGCCCAGCGGGAAAGCAGTGAGGCACAGAGAGGAAGACGCTGGGAATGCTGTGGAATGAAGGTGAGGCTGCACAGTGGGAAACTCCGGCAGACTTTCCAGCCAAACCCTCTTTATTTACCTATCAGGGCAGAGCCTTCTCACTGGAAGACCAGTCCCATTTCAGAAACTCACTGATCCCAGTACGCCTGGAGCATCCCCTGCCATCACCACAGCAGAAACGCCACAAGCACCACTTTAACTCAAACATTTCACTTTTTGCCACAGAAGCAATGCATTTTCCAAGAGATGAGAGAACTTGCTGACTACACAGCTCTATACCAACAACTGACTTCAGGAAACACATTCCCTTGCAAAGATACGTTGCCTCTTGACTCCCCCTGCACCCTGGATTCTTCAGCACACATCCCTCCTCCCCAGCATCAGCATGCTGCCACAGAGGTAACACACCACAAACTACAGGGAGCTAAATCCTCCTGCTTTCTAGAAGCATCCACTGGTTGGAAATACAGAAAGAGGAGGTAAGATAAACTGCCTGCAAATGCCAGGGAGATTTCCACAGTCCCCCCAAAAAGGGGAGATCAGAAAAGCAGCCCTCTGGCCTGTCTCCTGCTGGAGCGGAGAACCACGATGTTACACATGCCATAGCAATCACTCCTAACATTTTGCAGCTGTGAAGCACCAGCAAGGCATTAATAATGAGCAGCCATCCAGGAAAAGTAAGGCGGTCCCTGCATACTCACTAAGCCGTCCTTGCTGGCCAGCCTGCAGCTCGTCTGAGGGGGCAGCTCTCCCAGCGTCCTGGACCCTGTACTGAAGGAGAGGGACCTTTTATTTATTAGCATTGATGAATGACTCCTCCCTCTTCTGTCTCCCACTCCCGATCCACCCCCAGGCTTCTACCTTCTCAGTCAAAAACACCTTCTGCCCACAGCCAGGAAACAAAAACCTCAAGGAACTGAGCCAAGGGGGGAGAGGAGAGAGCCAGAACAGGCACCAAGGGCTAGTGGGGCACAGCCACAACCAGGCTGCTTTTCTGTGCCTGGGAGCAGTGAGTGGGCAGAGGTCCAAGGACAAGCTCGGTCTTCCCCTTTGCAGCCTGATGCCCCCCATCTTCGGCCCCCTCCTTCCCCATCCACGCTCTGTTCACAGCCACGCTGATGGCCAGGCTATTGGCTCTTCCGTGGGAAGCACAAGCCCAGGAGGCCCTCGCCTGTCTCCTTTCATGTTCCTTTTGCAGCTGCCTGATGCCCCCTCCTCCAGACCCACAGCAGTGCTAGACAGCCCGCTGGACAACCCGGGACATGCCCAGCTCGGTGGGCCGTTGGGTTCCTGGGCTCCTGGCTCTGACTGTGCCGGAGGTACCCAGGCCAGGAGCACGCGCACACACATCTCACCGGGGCACTGGTCCCTTGCTCAGCCAAGATCAACCCCTGGTATGCCCAGTGGGGGTGCTGGCAGGTCTGGTCCCGAAGTAAGGGTAGGCACAACCTGAGGGACTAAGCTCGGGAGACCTGAGATGGAGGAGATGAGCAGCTGCAGAATCAGCAATCATGAGGTTCAGAAAGAAAACCCATCGCATCTATTCACTAACCAAACAGCTGGTGGCTGTGGCTGGTTTGGCTCAGGAAAAGATCAAGTGTGACCTGACTTAGCGCCTTGGTTGCAAAATGAAAATGGCAGCATAACTGTGGAGTTACCACCGACTGTCTGGGACAGAGGTGGGTTTGCTGCACTTTTGTAGGACACTTTGTCACCTCACAGTTAGCACATGCATCCTTGATCTATGTACTTTTGCCTGGTTCCCAAAGGCTCTTGTCCAAGGATGGGATCTTTAGCTCCTACAGCACTTGATGATTTCAACTGGGGAAAGTCCAGACCTACCGGTGGCTCGAAGGTACCACATCACGTGTCCTTGCACAAGCAGCTCTTGGCTCTCAGAGCCTGAGAAAAACAACCTGACATGGAAATGTCTGGATTGGAGTCACACCATTATTTCCAGAGACAGTTTGCAGAGTTTTAGGGATGGTCAATACGTAGTCCTTGTAACCAGTGTTGGGTCTGGTTATTACATATTGAGTTCAGTGCACATGCACTTCTAGGGATGAAAGCTCTGCCCTGATCTCTGACATGGCAGCGATCTGTTTACTTATTTCATTCCTCCGAGAACAGGGGAGTGGGAGTAAAATGTTCCCCAGAAGTCTTCAGGGTGTAGGGGCATTGTCATGAGCCACCTTTGAAAAGTAGTGTAAAGAGCAGAACATTTCTTGCCCCCTCTTCCACCACCTTCCAGGGACAGCTGAATATTTGGCCCCGTGTTGTGCAGAACCCTGAGAGAAATCAGGACACAGAAGATCTGTTTGTTCCATCTATCTTGGTATCAGGAAAGCTTTGGCCAAAGTGCCATCTGGCAAATTTTTAGTTAAGTTGGAGGAAATGAATGCTGAAGTCAAAAGTGAGAGATGGCAAGGAAGCAGACAAATGAGACAGAAGTTTGAGCAGTGGAAAAGAGAAATGTTGAGAAATTACCATTTGAATTCTTCTTGGGATTAGCTTAATTGAATACTTCCGTTAATGATTGGCTCGGAAAAGGAATACTTCCTCAAGGAAGATTTTTGATAATACAAAGCAATAAAGCAACATCAGTGGAAGGGATTCCTGAGAGGTCCTATAGGAGGAAAAAGATGGCCTTGAAAGCTGGAGTAACAGAAACAGTGTAACATGCGATAGTGCAAATGCAAGATCTTCCAAGGGGATTAGCAGAAAGAAAATCCTGCTGCTAACTAAGAGCTCATAAATTGGAAAAAAAATCAGGAAAAAAAAACCTATGAACCAACAGTCAGAAGGTGATTACAGAATGGTGATTCTGAAATGTCTACTGAGAATCTACCAGCAGAGATGGGCAACTGTTAGTGCCACTTGATTAGGATACCAATGAGACCTCAGCAGGAGTCCTCTGTATGGCCCAGGTCACTCGTGTTCAGGGAAGAACTCCCGTGGAAATAAATGAGAATGGTGTAAATGAGGCTGTTAAGCGAAAAACAAACAAACAAACAAAAACTGCTCATTGAGCTTAATGAAGGGATATAATTTGCTCTCTATGAATGTGTTGTGATAAGCACTAGGGAGGTAGAATTATTAAAGCCAAGGGACAATACTTGAACAAAAACACATGGGTATTGTTTATGTCCCTGAAGACACAGAGGCTTGAAATGGGACGTTTCCTAACCATGATAGCTGTGAGTTCTGAAACAACCCCTAGGGGTGTACTGGAAATAAAACCTAATTGCCAGTCTATTTTCCTATATAAAAGCTATAAAAGCCTTGTGGTCAACAAGGAGAGGCTCAGTGACTCCCACAGGTGATGGCAAAAAGATCTGTCATTTTGGGGATGACTGCGAATCACCCTCCACAAGTGCCCAGCACACTGAGTGTCCAGCTTTTATACCTCTAGGATGGCTTTGGCAGAATCACTCACTGAGCACCGACCACAGCAAGGGAATAAACCCCATCAGCTCCATGGCAGAGATTTCTAAATCCAGGTTGCCCAGAGTATCAAGTGACTGAACTCACTGACCTGGAGAGCCCTTCCCAAGCTTGCTCTGATGTTTCAGGATTTAAGTTAGTCAACCACCATGTGGGCTATGGCTTAGCGATTTCTCAACATGATAAACAAGTGCTTTTTGGAACAGCTAGTTCTACAGCACATGAGAAAACAAGACTTTATTTTTACTTTTTCATTTAGTCCTAAGTAATACCTAGGAACAGATCCAAGAAGCAAGTATAAATGAGCCACTAAGTAACAGTGTCCGAGTATTCACGATATAATTAAAGTCAACAACCTCACAAAATAAATCGTGCTGAAAACTAGCATACTGACACTAAGCTTTAGAAAGGGAGATGTTTTTTAAACACAGGAGCTAGTCAAAAGACTATGAAATAAAAATAAACGAAACACATTTCAGACATTTAGAGAACTTGATATACATATCTGGACGTGTGCTAGCTCTGGCAGCAAACTCACTCAGCTACCCGATATTAACCCTAAAACTAGTTCGAAGGTCATTTTTTCAACCTGGGAAAAACATACATTTAAACATTTCAAAACTAGATTTAAAAAGCACCAAAGATTAAAAGAAATAGGGTACACATAAGCAAGAGAAACCTAGTTTCACAGCAATCAAACATTTTTTTTTCGAAGTAACTGAAGTGATTTATTTCCATTTCAGCGGAGGGGTGGGGAGAAAGGAGTAATTTCATAAGAAGTGTGTTTTAGTTTTTTTTTTCCAAAAATATTTAAGCACATATATTTGAAATCTGTTTCTACCTTTCCCTTGTGAAGAATCTTGTCATCAGCATTACAGCTTTGTGCAAAAAGAAAAGTTTCTAGTGGGAAAAAACCTATTAGTTCTGATTAAAATTTCTTCTAATGAAGCAAATATATGTCATATATAGTCTGAGGACCACTTTAGAGACCACCATTTGAAGCTTACAGGTAGCGTCTGTCTCCTATGGAAGAGGAAAGTTCCCATGACAGCTCATAGCTATTTTCTTTGATGCTTCCTCCAAAGTTTTGGGTCAGGGTGCATTTTAGAAACTCTCCTTTAAATCATACATAATGCCTTTCAGTGACCTTCTCCTGCCCACACACATGGAGCACACCTGCACATTCAACCTGATGGATGTCACTTAAGTCTGGGATGACAGGTTGCTCAGTATTCCAGTGCCAAAGGAGCAGGACTGAAATTAAGTACCATGAAAAGGCCCAGTTCCTTCCCCTCTGAGCAAATCCAGAGGGTGAGATGATATTCTTTCACCTGCAGTGTCCTACAGAATTTGTGCCTGTATCCACATCAGCCACTACCGTAAAGAGAGGTTTCCAATTTGTGAGCTGTGGGGTTTGTTTGGCTGGTTGGTTGGTTGGTAGATAGGTTTCTTTGTTTGTTTGTTTGCTTGTTTTTCTAGCTGCTGTATTCTCTTGTTGGTGGAAAATCTTTACTCTATTGTAATTCAAAGAATAGTGTCCAGATACAACTTCATAGCCATGGTCTATGGAGTTGTGATCCTCGAAGTTACTCCTTGTAATCCATCAGACTTCAAAACGAAGCCCAGTATAAATACAGGAGCATTTGGGGTCAGCAGCACAGCTCAAGTCATTACTATCCATTTCTGCTTGCTGCAAAAACTGAGCCTGGCTCAAGCCTTTGACTCCAATACTCAACACTCTCCATGGGATATCATTTAGTTACCTCTAAGACTGACTCTCTGTGTTTGGCCAGGGCTTCCCAGAACAGCTGTGTTCTGAAACAATAAGAAAAGATTTCTGGTAACAGGAAGTTCATGAGCAGAGAAGACCAGAATCTCACAGAAGCCAGACCAAGGTTATTTAATTCACTGGATAAAGCATAAAGCATTCAGGACTAAGATATAATTCTGTTGCTTCCTTTGGCTTCACCCCACACTACCCCCACCCACCTACCCACCCACACACGTCCACATGCACTAATCAGCCTATTTCTTTTACTGTCTGGGAAGGAAGGATATTGTTAATATTATTTGGATGTTGAGAAATTTGGCAGAGGATCCTGTGCAGGGATTAAATAATCCATACAAGTAACTAAAATTGCTTGTACTTCCAGTATCCTGTGAAAAACTGAGCAAACAAAAAGTTTGAACTCTGACTGTAAAAACAGAGCGTGCTTCTGGGTTGCAGCAATCTCTCCTCCTTTTCCACCTCCAACCCTTTTGCTTCACCATATGAGCACAAAAATGCCCTGACATGATTCATTCCTGGGGATTATAGGAGATTTACCAGCCTTATTTCCTGCCCAGACATGCAGTGCGATAAGAAAGCAGCTGTGGTTTCACCCTGCTCATCCATCTGGTAAATAATAAAGAACAATATTGTCTCTTTTTAAATCATTGAACTTAGACAGCATCTTAGATCCAAAATCTGCAAGTCCTTGTGAGACCAAGATTAAACTGAAACATTTCTGTGCTCTCTTGAACACAGGAAGCCACTAAAATATTTATAAGCACCATTGTCATGCTACATATGTTTCTTTGTTCTGTCTCAGGTTCAATATCTATAGTATCATAGATTTTGTCTTTAGTAAGCAAATAACATTTTCTGTAGCACACCAAGCCCTGATCTTCACCTCTGTTTGTTGTCAATATCTGATAGGCTTCAAAGGAAGATGAGAAGAATGGGGGGAAATGCATGATACCCAGCTAATTGTGAAATACTGTTTGTGGTGAAAAGAAAGGCTTCCTTATTCCTTGAAGCATTAAATCCAGTTATTCTTATCTTCCAGTGCATAACTACAAATGATATTAATGTTCCTAACATCACACGGTAGCCAAGTCATTTGACTTGATGACCTTCCATAGTAATGAATTTCACACACTGTTTTGGGGACATGTTTATGATTTGTATGCAATTTGACAACTGTTTATTTTTATCAGGAATCATAGAATCATAGAATCATAGAATATCCCGAGTTGGAAGGGACCCATAAGGATCATCAAGTCCAACTCCTGGCACCGCACAGGTCTGCCCAAAAGTTTAGACCATGTGACTAAGTGCACAGTTCAATCGCTTCTTAAATTCAGACAGGCTTGGGGCAGTGACTACTTCCCTGGGGAGCCTGTTCCAGTGTGCGACCACCCTCTCGGTGAAGAACCTCTTCCTGATGTCTAGCCTAAACTTCCCCTGCCTCAGCTTAACACCTTTCCTGCAGGTCCTATCACTGGTGATAACGGAGAAGAGGTCACCTGCCTCTCCACTCCCCCTCGCGAGGAAGTTGTAGACTGCGATGAGGTCCCCCCTCAGCCTCCTCTTCTCCAGGCTGAACAGGCCAAGTGACCAAGAAACATCTTCTCATAAAGTAGGAAAGAATTTTAAAAGAAGGAATGACAGATCAATTTTTATTGCTTTTCAGTATCTTTTTTCTTTTTCCTCCAATGGCACTGGATCCAGAATTCACTACTTTACCAGGGATAATGTCTTTATCACTAGTGATCATAATTTCCTTTAAATTGTAATAAAAACAATAAGATTGGCATAAATGGAAGGAAAGCTCTGGGTGTGGAAGTGCTAGGAAGAAAGGCAGAAGGTCTACAAGAACAGCACATATTGATGGCACCTAGAATATCAGATCATGAAGTTCCCAGCATTTGACATACAGAACCTCTAGATACCAAGATTGGGAAAAAAAAAAAAAAAAAAGAAAAAAAAAGTCTAAAACAAGATATGTACTAAAACAAGGGAGAGATGGTGTTAAGAAAAAGGACATGACAGAGCCATAAGATACCTAGATAAGGAGGCAAAAAACAGTGAGACCTTATGGTACTCAGAGGTGGGAAAAGATAAAGAGACAAAAGATGACAACTACAGCCAGCTCTTCAAGGATGCAGGAGATGCATCTAAAATGAGCATATGGTGGCCAAACTAAGACAAATGTGGGAGACATAACGAAGACTCCAAAGCCCTTGTCCTGCATCTTCTGTGTCATTGCAAATAAACCAAATTGTATGAATAAATGCATCTTGGTGTTTGTGAATATGTAGTTATGAGAGCGCTAGTCTGGGTAAGTGAAATCAGTGTGGCTTAAAATAAAACAACATTTCCTCTCTATAGTGTCTCACATTGATTTCTGCTACTCCGCTACTGCAACTTTATTTAATACAAAATGAGGTGTTAAAAGCTGACTTTTATTTAATGCAAAATGAGGTATTAAAAGGTACCATGCTGACTTTTTTATATCTTCAGTAGATAAAAGTCTTCATCCAAAACCATCTCACATCATTCTGCAGCTTTAGCAGTGCTCTGTGTGGTAAGAAGCTTCCCTCGGAGCTCTTCCCACTTTGGCTTGTGGTCCTCTTAGACAGATACCAAGAGAAAATTCAGGTCAGATACACAAGAAGAGCACCAGTGCTGCAGGCATGAGGCCTGAGGTGACATTCTTGGATTCAACCTCCTTCCTCGTTTGGCTTGGTCAACGTTGGTTGGGGTCTGATGTGCTGACACTGTTCACCCATTTTTCTCTCTGTACATGATAAAGGATGGCCTTTTAAGACTCAGTACATGCTCGAAAATTACATAAAATCACACAAATGATTTCTATCATATATCAGTCCCAGAGGTTGCATAGAAGTTTTTCCATAGCAGGACTTTTCATTAAAGACTTCTACCAGCAAAAACACTTTTGTTCTTCCTGGTCTTGTAACTAAGTTTTTTTTTTTCTCCCCTTTGTTCTACTAGTGGGATCTATAGGCAATACTTCCTGGCTCCCAATGAGTTGCATTAATCGGGATTTCTATTTATACGGTTTTCTACATACAGCCACACCTGCACTGGAAAATGGTGCTGTATGTTCATCAGCAAGATACACTGCATGAGTAACCTCTTCAGTACATAAGCATTGACAACGCTGCTGGCTGGCTAAGCCTAGGATTAATGAGGACATTATCTAATACCATACATTTTCCTAAAGCAGACATTGCCTGAGAGTCTTTGCTCTGCAGATGTTATTTACCAAACATCTGTACACACTTGTAGAATGAACTTTCTTCCATATTACTTGGCTAAATGTTTGCCTGTCACTTCAGCTCTTTGAGATAGGCACCTGTCTTGCTCAATGGTCAATTCACTAGTAAACCTGCTGGATCACCTAATAAATAAAAAATACTCACTAGAAATACCCTTGTCTGTTTCGAGACCTGAGCATTCATCTGAGATGAACAGCTAACTGTAGTAAGGACTGCAGTCAGAACAGTCTCTTCCAGAAAATCCCCCAAGTACCTTATTAGCACTAAGGGCCTGTTTGTGCCAGGTCCTGTACAAGCCCCAGAAGGGAGAGACATGTGGTTACGTGCCTGTGCTTGCTCCTCCACAGGAGAAAATGCCTGTCTGTCAGGAGCACCTTCCTCAGCCAAGGAACCCCTTATCATTGCCTGGCCTCCCCGAGCCTGGGCTTGGTGATAACAGATGATACACAGGCATCCCAAAGGCTCAGACATCAAGTTCACAATCTTCTTCAGCCCTTGAAGCTCTTCTCTCTTATCTGATCTCTCTGCCCTTCTCTGCACTATCAATGACAATCTTTTGCTGTCCTCCAGCAACTATTGCAGACACTGGGCTGCTGCACAAAAGCCTGCTGTTATTATACCTCAGCCCTGTTCCTAGCTGGGGAGATTATCAGATAGTAAGACCATGAGAAAATAATTTACCACAGTGGGTTTGTGCTTCCAGAAAGGAAGCACAGAACATCAATGGGAGTGTTACAAGGAGCCAATGAAGAGCGAGACCTGCAAGGCTGGAGTAAGAGCTGAGAGCCTGGCTTTAGCTCCTTCTCTCCTACCTGAAAACAAGCTCCCAGGATTGCTTTGGTCATGTTCCTGTGTCCTCTGTGCAACATTCAGCACTGAGACACAAAGCTGACCTTAAGCTGCTCCTGAGAAAAAGGCTCCTGCTGGCTTGCTGCTGAACCTTTCGTGCCCATCTTGCCATCCTTGGTGGGTGCTGTTCTTTCTCCTTGGAGCATGCAGAGTCATGAGCTCCCTGAAAGGCCTCCAGGCTCCAGGCAGAGTTTTTTTCTGCAGCAGTGTCCTCCAGCTGCTCAAGACCAGTGCCCAGCAGTCACAGAGGAGAGAAATGGCTCGGGAGAGGCCACCAGGTTGGGATGACCAGACTAAGACAGCTTATATGTATGAGTGTGAATTCCATTAGGTATCAGCAGGGTTTGATTTTGTTGGGAAGGACCAACAAAGCTTTTCCCTGAGGCCCAAAAGGGGCTGGAGCAGGTGGGAGGTGGCAGTGCCGTGTCTATGGTGGAAGGGTCAGACAGCCTGGGGAAGGAGACAGGGCTGTGTCTTGGAGTGTGGGACAGTATTCACCCATTTTTCTCATCATACATGATAAAGGATTGCATTTTAAGATTTGATACAGGCACAAAAATCACGTAGAACCACACACACGACTTGTAGCATATATCAGTCCTAGAGGTTGCACACCACCTAGAGGTGGGACACACCAAGGCAGCAGCCCCAGCCCCTTCCCCAGGCCAACAGCAGCTGCATAAATAAGGAATGAGGCAGCAAACTGAAGTCCAGGTTCCCTGGGGCCCATCTCAGGACTCTGTCATCTCCGCTCTGCTCTTACGAGCATTTGGGGCAGATGACGTTGCTGTTCCTCCCAGCCCCGTCCTCTTTGCTGTTGGTGGAAGTTTGCTGCTTTTCCCAACCACAAGGAAATGTGCAAAGTGGGTGGTGGGACTGGGGGTGGAACTGGAGGAGGGGAATGCTCGTCTGGAAACAGAGCCCGCTCAAACACACACCACCCAAACATGACATGCCTGCCTGTCACAGAGAAATTCACAGAGACAGATTTAATACATTAAACATAAACAAACCAGCGCCAAGCCTTTGGCAGATCATCACGGCTAGAAATAGAAGCTAGCCACTTCAGGGGCTTTGGGTTTGTGTGCGTGATGGGTTCCCAGCACAAGGACAGACATTCAGGCTAGCCCCAGCCCAAATGAAAGTAAACATTCCTGCCTGGATTTTCAAGAATGGGGTACAGAGGTGGGTTGGAGAACTTCAGTACCTCACAATGCACTGGGCAAGAAGCAAGAAGCAGCTCCAGAGCAGTTCATCTAAGGCAGGGGCTGTCTTGAGTGCCCCAGCAAGGATGTGAAGGCATGTAATGGTCAGAACCACCACACCCCTGGCATAACAAAGCTGATGATACAACTCTTTGGACTTTCCTTCGCTGCTTGATACTTTGTGCCACAAAACCCGTAGTACCAGTAATACTTTAGAGACCACTGTCATGCTGTCAGGGGCAGCTGGTCATTTGGAAGGGGGACAGGACAAGTAGACACATAAACCATCTCATTTCTATACAAACAACCACAGAAATAATCCCTCCCTATCATGTTAAATGCTGGTAAAGGAGCTTGTCAAGTTACAAACATCCTGAGTACTGTTGTCTTTACTATTAAAAGAAGGAAGGTGTTTTTGTCCTAGATCACAGAACCAGTTCTGCCAAGAGGGACCACTGAAATACCAGTCCCAGGATTCACAGATGAAGCAGAAATGGTAAGGCAACTAAAGATGGCTGATCCTTTGATACAAGCATCACTATCTCAGGTACAGCACCAGAAATACCCTGAATCTATTTACCTCTCACTGCAACAGTCCCTTCATTTCTGCAGTGCTGCTGTCTTGTTGAAGGTCTTGCCAAAACTAAAATATACCAAGCAGTGCCTCATTCACGTGTTCCTCTGACCTGCCATAGATCTTTTTAAATCTTCTTAATATGTGAAGATATTTTTAGAAATATCTGAATATATTGATATCAGGATGTCTTAATAAAATAAGACATACGTTAATATCTTCAATAAAATATTCTTAATAAAAGAAGATTCTGGATCCAGGAGATCTGGGTTCTCTCTCCAGCCCTGCCCACAGGTTTCCTCTACAATCTGGGGTAAATTACTGTCTCTTCTGTTTCTTAGCCAAATAACAAAAATAATTGGCCAAGGAAAATAAAATCTTGATTACAATGGGAAGTCATGAAATAGCCTAGGATCAACACCCACACTGAATTCCGAAATGCCCAGGAATCCTTAAAGCACAACAGTGCTTTAAGATACTGAGAATATTGTGTCTATTATTTTTAAAAGTAATCTTTTGGGCATACAGTTCTGTATTACTCATGGATAAGAAAACAGATGAAGAGTTCTTCTTGGGGTGTTTATTCTGTTGATAATAGTCATTAATATAAATACAAAAATAAATAGACAGATAAATAAAAGGAAAATTGCAAGACCCCATCCTACTCCCCTAAATTCTTATAAGCAAACCAAGGGACATATTTCTCCCCACAGACCAAGGAACCAGAAGTGAACTGTACCAATGCTGACTATGTCTTCTGGTACCTGTGGAAGTAGTGACATGCTGTCTGTATCCTGTACCTCAAGAATGTACAAAGAGCAATACAACCAATGACTCAGCTGCTAGATAAACGGCAAGAATTAATGCTGGTGGTGCAGATGTTATACAAAACACATGACCTGGAGGGCACTGAATTGCACAAAGCCCCTAACAAGATGACAAAATGTGGACTCTGGAGAGGGAGGAATGGGAGGTGGGAGAAGTGAAGGCGCACAGTACTCGTAACAGAGGGACAGGGAGAAACCTGGGTGAGCGTGTGGGGAGGAGGACACAGCACTGGTTACAGCCATGATAGAAAAGGCAAGTGCACAGCTGCCATACCCAGAGGCTTGGTGTAAAAAGGGAGGCAGTTATTTATGGGTCTTTCCTCTTACCTGGAGAAATGTGCTGCTTTGCAGCTCAGGTAAATAACCTACCTGCCTGGATTTTTAGGTACATTAGCAGTGAAGGGAGAAATTCAAAGGGGAGAACAAGCACTTTCTTCTTCAATATGCATCTGAGGCTTTGCAGGTTTTTCCACTGAGAATATTCCTCTGAAGTTTTCTTAGTGACTAAGCCAAAGTGGGTCAAAGAATAACTTGATTCACAGTCCCAGAAAAAACACTGCTATATTCTCCTCCCCATCATTATCAGCTCCCTGAGATACCCACCCAGCACCTTCCCTCACTGACCCTTGCCTGCCCCTGATGGCATCACCCTCTGGACAAGTCCTCTCCTCCTCCAAAACCAGTCTCTGGCTCTTCTCTGCCCTGCTCTTTCACGCTTCTACAAACCACTTCCTCAGCTGCATCCTTCAGATGATATTTTCCCCTCCTGTGTCAACTGCCCTCACCTCTTTGCCAGCCCATGGGCTGCAGTTAGTGGTGCTGAGGGGAAGCCGTCTTGTGCAGAGGTGCAGAGTGACTAAGCCCTGCGGTTTGTGCACCTGTAAGACAGGGTTTGCTTCTAATATCACTGCCTGGCTTTATTGGTCCAACTTCTACAGTTTAGGTGCAGAGGTGTTTGGACTGAAATTCTAGGTTCACCCTGTAGCAGACAGGGGACACGACAGAGGGCTGTAACACAAACATCTGCATCCTCAGGGCACTTGCAAGCATGAAAGAAAAGTGCCCGAGACAGCTGAACAGTGCTACAAGGATCTGGCAGCTTGCTTCTCCAGGGGAATATGAGTATGTGGGGAGCACTCATGGGACCCTGCCCTCACTTCTAAGGAGCATTCACTTATTTTATGTCACACAAAATAGTTAAGGGGAAAAAAAAAAACAAATGTTAGTCCTCTTGCTGAACCTCCAGGCCTTTGTAATATTCTGCTTCTGGAGGTGTTCGAATCCTTTCTCACCAATGATGAATGTGAATTGCATCTTCCACAGTACAACCCAATTCCCTGTTCCCTGCTGTAAAGACAGCAGCTCTCACATGCTGCCTCAGCCTAGCTTTGCTGTTGGGCAGGCTCAGCTGCCAGCTTAGCTATTTTACAAGTCCTTTGGGTTCAGATGCTGCTGCAGAGCAGGGGCTCTCACACCACAGTGTCCTGCCGTCAGTTTGCATTAAGCTCTTCCGCCCCTTGAAAACCAGCCCAGCCTCCCCAGCCAGCTCAAAACATCTGGTCCAGACTCAGGTCAGAGATAACACAGCTGGTGACAAAACCCAAAAAGAAACAACAGAGATTGTCCCTCCACAAGATTCAGCCTCTGTTTTCTGCCTTGGACTTATCGTCACAGTGATTAAACCCAGTGCTAAGGCTGCATTGCAGAAGCCTTAGAGCACAGGGATTAAAGCAGACCCCTTGGCTCCATTGCCACCACTGTACAAGTCCTGGGGCAGCTAGAGGAGGAGGTGGCTTTTCCTGTGGTTGCCTTGTGGCTCCCAAGGTTGTTGGTTATGTTGCAGAGGGAATTAACACCCCCCTACACCACCCCCCAGTGAAGATCCCAAAAAGCTGTCCCTATATTTATCTGTGTACACAGTGAACAGAGCCACCGGGGACATTGCTTTTGCTCCCAGGTTTGTTTGCAGAACCAGGGCTTCTTTCACGTCCTGTTTTGTTTCCCTCTTACAGTGAGGAAGAATCATGTTGCTGTGCCCAAGTCCTGCAGTTGTCGTGTCTATGCAGGGCCAAGAGAGGAACCTCAGACACCCATGCAGCAGGCCAGCACCCACACACTGTTTGGTTTGGACCACAGAGGTGCGTGACACTAGAAACATCTACAACGCCAAGGCTCCTCCCAGATGTCTCTGCAGAAGGCCTTCCCACTGTACCTGGCTGCAGAGAAAGCAGTAAAACCCCTTCCTAGGGAGGAACAAACTATAGCCATAAAAAGGAGCAATTTTACCTTTGAAAGAGAGAAAGCGGAGTTCTTGCTAGAAGACACAGACCTGCACGTTCTGTGACTAGGCCTGGTTCAAAAGCAGGAGCTCAGAAATGTCTCGCACCACTGGCACAGGGATGTAGGAAGGCAGGCAGGAGTTTGCTCTGCCTGGACTCTGGGCCACTGTGAGGTGACCCATCTCTAATCCCCAAACCTGTAACATCAGATGGGGCCTGGGATGAGACCCTGCATCTCCTCAGTGCTTTGGAGGGGCCGGGCCCTGCGGTAACAGCCTCACTTAGCCTTTGAATCAAAGACAACTGCACTCAACTCTTCCTGCCTGGCACCACACAGGCCATGCGTGGGCCTGGCAAGCCTCATACATAGCGCGGGAAACTCCAGCGCACCTCAGAGGGCACCTGAGTTTAAAACAGTTTAAGGGCTGAGGGCAGGTGCCTCCACTTCCACCAGCCTAAAGAAATAAATATGCAGCACGTAATGCCCCAAACTCACCTCTCCCATGACAGCCTCAGTTTTATTATCTAGCTGTGATGCCAAAGGTTCTCCCAGGCCACATGCAAACCAGAAGTCGGGGAGCACTCAGTTGTGACAAGGGAAAAACTGAACAGACAGAGGTGGTTTGCCACTCTCTCCCCTCTCTCTTTCCCTGCTCTCATCTAAACTGCCTCATTTAGGAAACAGTTTTTGGCTATTGCGTTGACCACAGAGCTTCTGAGATCCCATGTTGCCCACCTCCTTATCCCTTAAGGAAGAGCTCACTGTGCACAAATAATACACTGTTCCTCAGTTTTGCCAACACAAGGAACAACCTTGAATATTGCTTTGGTCATCTCTTCTCCCTTGGAAATGGGCAGCAATGCTGGTTCCCCAAATGACTGTTAGAGCATTGGGCTTGCTTTAGGTAAGTGGAGGAGAAGGAAGGGTAGAGTACTAAAGCAGTTACATCCAGTTGTGGCCTTCACTATGGTGGCTGTCCGTTATTTTGCATCCCCTCCAGCTCCTGACCTCTCCCTCTGTGGTGGGGAGCTGTGTTTGCCTCATCTGCAACTCTTTTCTATTCCCAGTTCTTTGCCTGATGGCTGAGAAAGGACTGAGGTTTCTCAGCTCTACGCCTCTTCGACTCCCTGTCCCAAGCCAAGTCTCTCAAGCCCTGAGACACAAAGCAGTCACTGTTTGACAGGAGTATTCATGCTCTATGCCAAAGGATGCTGGGCCAAGTATGAGGCAAGGCTATTGCATGCATTTCATACAGCAGAAGAGAGATAGCTCATATACCTCACCCCCTCTATACCAGAACTGAGACCCCAGACACCTGCGATCACTACAGACAACAGCCTTTCCCTCTAATGCAGTGTGAAGGTAGTTCCTATCTTGCAATGCAACTTTCTACTGCCATTCTACAACAGCTTCCATTCCTCAGCCTGCATCTCACTAATTTTTCCTGCAGCAGCTCAGATCTGCTGTACACAGTGCTCTTCTTATCTCAGAACCTCACAGAAATCTCTTGTCCTCATGGATCTGTTGGTCAGAGGTCCAATTCCATGGGGAATGACTCTTAGCAACTAATCCATCTGCTCAGACATTGCAAGCCTGGCTATATTCAGAGAGAGATTTTTGAGCTTACTCATTCAAAAATACATAGGCTTTGTCCTTAAGAGGCAGAAATGGGTAGTGGGAAATCACATATTTGCATACAAATCAGGTTACTGACTTTCTGCTTTATTTAGAAAAATAAATGGAAAAGTTCATGTGACATCAAGGAACCAATCTGTTTCTAGTGTCAGGAGAGGCTGACAGTGGATCCCAGCATAGCACCAAAAGCAAAGAGAAGAAGTCAGGCACCATGAGAGAAACAGATCTGTCAGTCTCTCTGGGAACTACAAGCTATATCTGTGATATTGCCATTTTGCTGTATTGCCCTTTGCTCTATCAGAGGTGGTATGGAAAGACACCGGGTATTGCAATAGTAGAGCAAATCTAAGAAATGAGAAAAGAGCAAATCAGAAGGGAAGAGAGATGTGGAGAGAGGACAGACAGCATATATGTACATAGCATGGAGATGGGAATCCATGACTGACTTGGCCCCTTAATCCTATTATCCCAGGAATTCCTGATCAGTGAGGCTCAGTGAACTCTTCATACACCAAGAACAGATGGCTCTAGGCACAGTCATCCTGTTGGCTTAGAAAGAATCAGAGTTCCTCATTGACGGCCTTCTTCTCTTGTTCCTCTTCTTTCTAAAACATATCAAAGGCATGAAATCAGTTTTGACATGGTTCAGTTTCTCAGCATAGTGATAAAAGGAAACAAGCCAACGTAAGTGCTTCCCTCTGTTCTCCATGCCTTTGCCCTGCCTATCCCATTTCAATTGCATAACAGAGGGTCCTGATGCACAAAGCCTATGTGTTACATGAAGGTGACATTTGACAAAGAGAGAACGCTAACACTGAGTGTTCACGGAGATTTAATTGTTCCTCTCCCAGCCCTGACCTCCAGTAGAGTCCTGAGCACATCTGTATACTCTGCTCTGTGGCCTTCTTGATAAATTTCCTTCCTATCCCTGCCACTGTCTCCCTGATCCCCTCCTAACTGCTGACAGCCACCATGACCATTCTCATTGTCCTAATGCACCCTTCACCCTACCTCCCCAGCTGCTGCTCCCAGAAAACAGATGCTTCCACTGAGACCTCCATACAGTTGCAGAGGTCAGAGAAGTCTTTTTGCTGTAGACTAAGAAGGCAGATGTCAATGAATAAAGAGGCTCTGCAAACACATCCATATCTGCTCTGCTCTAGATCTAATGCAAGTGAAAATGAAAATGAGGAGGTGGCAGGGTTGGGGACAAAGTCAAGGAACTGAAGTCATCTCCTGAAGAGCCTTGTGAGCAACACCATCTTCGTACAAGATCCCAGCTTCCTGTAGACTGTACAGGAGTGCTCCCTTACCTTTTGTATTCTTTGTAAGAAAGTATTACAGAAGTCCTGCACACGCTCAACGGAGAATTCATCCAGAGGCAACACATCGTGCTCCTCATCTGGTGTGTAGAATATAGCCAGAGCTGGCAGCTGGGACTTCTTCAGTTTGAAGTATGCCATCACTTGTTCATTGCTTTTCAGATTAATGTCTACCAGGATAAAGAGAATCTGTGATGTAAATAAGAGATAAAATGTGAGCTAAACAGAGACTGAGAGAGAAAAGAGATCCCCAAACAACAATCATTCAAAGATTAATAGTGATATTTCTAAAATGAGTTAGTGAAAACCTACCATACTCTGTTGGAATAACACTTTCTTCTGCCAGTAACTGCTCCTTGCAGTGAATTTTTCTGTATTTTATCTAGTCCATATGTACACTACCAAACAAAAAGTCTTGTTTTCTCTTCTTTAAAAATATATTCATAGTATGGCAGGAAGGCAGTCTCCTGTTCTCTTAATAGATGAAGAAAAAAAATGTCTTTCATCTCAAAGGCACATGTAGAAGAAGCTGATGCCTCTTTTTGCATGTTTTCAGGATAATATGCTCACATCCATGCAAGACCCAGAGTGGCATGTTAAAAAGGTATTTTGGTGTGTGGAAAATCAAACTCAATTGCAGGAATGTGGGAGTGAAGTACAGGGCAGCATAAGCCAGCAAGGATAAGAATATGACAGTACCAAACACAAAGGGTGTATTTATGTCAGCTGCAGTGACTAGAAATGAAGGTGCAATCATTTGGGAAACAGGAATTGTTGGCATGACACCACTGTACGTAGAGCCAATCTCAGTGGAGACTTGTCAGACCTGGGGAGAGAAGCCCCTCAATGAGTAAGCCAGGGTGAGAACAGCCTGTATTTTTCTGGGCTCCTGAATACTCTTGGAGAGCAAGACCAAGACAACGATTAGGATACTGCCAGGCCAATTCAATAGTAATGATTTATCAGAATTGTTGACCTACCCCATGATTTATTTAAGAGTAAATTTCAACTGAAGTCTTAAAGGGTACACTAGGAATTTGTAAAAATTTAAAATTTTGGAATCTTAAAGATTTTTCTGTAAAATGTTCAGCTACCTCAAAAATGTTTGTTAAATTATCTCTTAATAGTAAATACAAACATTATGTATAAATTTCATAAAATAAATACAGCAATTAAACAATTTAATCAATGATCTGATTAAATAGAATCCTTCGGCAGGTGACATCCAAGCCAAAGAAACAAACATCCAGCTAATATGCATCACTTGATCTTCCCTTTAAACCTTGCAGTCTACTGGACCTAGCATATACAACGTACCTATGGACATGGGTATGACTAATTTATACAAGAAAAAAGAGGAGTTTAAGAAAGAACATTAACGCAATGTGAATATGATATGCCCAGTTCCCAGGCTGTGACTCATGTTTTCCTTTCTTTTCAATCAAAAACACTCAAATTAGTTCAAAACTTTTTCTTCTCTAAAAATAAATTTGGTAAATCTACAATCCTTTATTAAATGTGTTCTGAAAAACAAAAGCAAAACAGCAAAGAAAACAACCAGATATATCTGAAAACTTTCCTAGGCAACAGCCAATAGGAAGAGGGGATATTTAGGCTGGTATAAGGTTTAACTGCAGTTAATCAGTGTGATAAAGAAACGAGAACAATAGTTTCACTGGATATGACAGACATCTACCACTTGCAATTTCTCTGCCAAAAGTCAACTGTGCCCTAAGGGCAACAAGCTAATGAGCAGACAGGTTGTGGGGAACTTCTCCCAGAGTGCTAAATTCATCCTTTTGTAGGATAAAACACCAGGCTAGAGAAGCATCACAAATCCAAGGGTCACAGATCTTAGTATCCAATCTAAGAATTGAATTCCAAGCTTTCAGCTGGGGCAGAAAGAATTTGAACAAGCCTTCTGCTGTAGGGCTCTCTTTCCAACATGCATAACTGAAAACAGAGGTTACTGTTGGAGGGAAGCACTTTCAGAGGGATGGTACAGGGGATGGTATCATATTTTTCATCATTTCAATCACCAACTTTTGGTTTTCTCTATGAAAGATTCACTAGACAACAACATTTTGTTAATCAAATGTTAAACACAAATTTAATCAAAAAAAGCTTTTAGAATACCTAGTTTGTTAAATGCTATTTTTTTCTATGCAAAAGTTCCTTCAGCTTTAAAACAAATGAGTAGCATTTTAAAATGGTAATGTAAACGTTAGTCAACATTCTTCCCTTTATCAAGTTTCCAGCCTTTGTTAAAAATACCCAAACTAAGAAGCTATCTATGAACACAAAGAACAGAGTAAGAATAAAAGGATAAAAAGTTTGAGCATTAGAACCCCAAACTTTTTTTTTCTTCCTTGCAGAAGAAAACAATTAAAACACATGAACAGTAGGCCCCTCAGCTAGGACAGATAACATCATTCACAGTTCTTGACTTGGATCCCTCTAATGACTCACATTTGGCTCACACATTTGCAGAATGACAAAGTACAGCAAAAGTTCCTTCCCCTTTTGTGAATGATATTCCAGAAATAAGGGAGAGCCAACAGTTTTATCTGCCCAGTGTCAGTCGAAAGAAGACACCTTAATGCCAATCACATGTGTTTAAGAATGATATATTCTTTTAAGTGCAATTACGTGGCATGACTCCTCCTTCAGGATTCATGAATCTGTGCATCCTGCACTGGATGCACTCCAGGCTTCCTGCCAAGGCTGGTGCTGCCTTGAAGTCACAACTGTGAGGCAGCCTGTAGGGTGCCCTTGTACTGAGGCCACAAGCACTGGAAGACAGGTCACCTCAGCAGCAAGAAACCAAGCAGATTTCTGAATGGGGACATGTCCATGATAGATTCCACCTGGTGGAACTGGCATTTTCTCATACAAAATTTATTTTGTTTTATGATTCCCAGCTAACTCTAATCATAAAGAATAAATGCAGTAACCATGGACAATTGTATTGACCCTCAGACAAAATTCACTTTGCCTAAGTCCTGATAGCCAAATCTTGGTCTGGTCTCAGGCAGTGATCTAGGGCAACCCCTACAATAAATGGTGACAGGCAATTTATTTCACATATTTTAGAAGGGAAGAAAGGATGCTTATCCTCCTCCACCAGTGCTGAATACAGTCTAAAGTCTTTGCTCAAACTCTTTACCAAAACTATAGCTCACCAAAACAAATTCCCCTTATGATGCCAACTCTCATATCACTGCTAGAAATTATGTAGTTTCATCCAAAATAGAAAACTTGTTTTCTATTTCAAACTATCCTCTACAATAGTTATTTTTTTACTCCTGAAGCAATTTTCTATGAAATTGTTTTATCTTGTACCAATCTTCTTGTCTGTGTTCAGAGACCTGCTACTAGAGACAGTGAAGGTTCTAGTGTACGTATGAGGAACTCTCAAAACAAATTCTTCCCTCCAGACATGATATTCTAAGAACACAGAACACAATGCAGTATTATCTGTGCACTGTCATCTGCAGTACACTCTTTCAAAGATTTTTTTACACTGGTGCTGTCTTGGTGTCTTGACAACTTGCTTCCTAGCCCAGTGCTTTTAGAACATGAAGTTCCTGGTAAATACTAAGATATGGAATGATGTTATTTTCCAAGGAACTCAATGTAATTGAAAATAGTACTTCAATGGTAGAAACCAATTTCATGTTTCTTAGTTTTCTCTCTACAGAAGACCAACAGGAAGGATGGTCAAGCTTCATATACAGTGTTTGATACTGAGCTTTATGGAGCTGTGACCTTCATTTTTAGGAGACTGTATAAGCCAAAAAAAATTCTGAAACTTGAGTAATTTCTTGAGTAGCTTACATAGAACACCAAAACAAAAAGAAAACATGTCATGAATTAAACAAAAAAGCTATTAAAACAGCTTTACTTCAAATATCTGCCAAGTGACAGACATTCCATATTTATGAATTTCCCTGTTTATGGCTAAAAGGAGGCATCTCTAAAGATAATCTGTCTCAGTTCTGGAGCAATCAAAGTCTGGCAAGAAAAATAAGAAGTGTGTGAATGACAGTGTCCAAGAGAAAGGACACCATCCTTTCCTTCTCATAAAAGACCTCCTGAAGGATTCTCAGCAGTTTCTCAGAACTCGTTTCTAAATGGGTCTACATATAAGTTAAAAGGGACTTTGAGAACATGACTACCCACATCTTTCTGACATTATAAGCCATGTTATATCAGTTGCAGCAGAAGCTGCTTTTGTTATTCCCAGCATCATCTTACTGAAAAACTTCTGCAAACACCTGTGAGGTACACCATCTGTAATTATCATGTTATACTCTAATATTGTGGAAAGAAAACTGAAGATGCTCATGTTAGTTTGGCTCACTAGCTAACCCTGACATTTCCTTTCCGGTAGAAAGCTTGGATTCTTGGCAGTATTTTTGCAAATGACCACATATTTGATCGCTGTGGGATCCTTCCAAGGACACTGGTGGGTTCACTCTTGCAGCTGCAGTGCTGAGTTCTGTCTGTTCACTGTTACCCACCCACAATTGTTTCTCAAGATCTGCTAGAGAAGCACCATGTTTATTGTGATTCTTGTCAGCTTTTGGTAACTTCGCATCATCTAACATTTGCATTTTCCTCTCCAGCATTTTACAGCCCTCAGGCTCCACTATCAAATCTAGAAGAGTCCTCCAGATGAAAACTTGAGATTTGTCCCAGGCAAAAATGAAAAGATCACAAACCAAAGATGAAGGGACCATAGCCCAGGAACCGGTAGGCAAATCACCTCTTTATGATCTTTTTTTTCATTCTCTCGGGTCAGCCACTCACCAGCACTTTCTCTTCATCTCCCTGTGAGTTCAAGCAACAGGTTGTCCTCTTCCTACATCTGGTGATGACAACAACAAGGACTTCTCTTCCCTTAGACCCCGGCAGAGATGTGTGCAAGGATGGGTACCCCCAATCCTTCCTGAGAACCCTCTGAAGCCTGTGTCAGTGTTCTGCACTGTCACTGAGGAGAAGGCGTAACACAAATCCAGTCTCCCCTCTCTCTTCTGGCACTCTGCACGCACTGTGAAACACTGCTGGGTGCAGTGGTACACCCTTAGAGTGGGCCTGAACACCTCTCCACTGCACAGCAATGCTTGCTCAAACCACTGACAGAGCTAACTCCGCAGCACAAACAAACCTTTCAGCACCAGCCTACAGGCTGTGAATTTTTCACTTGTAATTCTGAATAAACTTCAATTCAAGAATCTTACATTTATTAACAGGTCAATTTGCAAGCCACAAAAAAAGCAAATGGAGACAACCCTAAGTGGGCATATTGCTCCGCTTACTCCTTAGGATCCAGATCTAAGACCCAGGTGACCTGAACAGAGGTAACCTTACTCTTTCTTACTGCTTTGTAAGAAGGCAGTCCAAATCACAAATTATTTTGCAGAATGACCCTCCTTTGGGAAAAAAGAACATATTAGATTCCCAGTCCCTTCATCTAGGTGTCTTGCAGTACCCTTGCAGTAATGTTCAGATAATTAGTCAAATGCCCACATCTTTAATCCCTATATTTTATTCTGGGAAACTTCCTCTGGACTGATTCAGTGGGAAACCTGACTGCACAAATGTAAAAAAAAAAAAATAAAAAAAAATTAAGATTTGGATTGTTGGTAATTCATAAATTATTTGGACTTCAGTACAACTTTTCATCCAATGCTTCATGAGAGATTTCTAGGAAAATTATTCCCACTCACTCAGATCTAGGCATCATATTAGGGGAAAACTGGCTGCAGCTGCATCAGCAAGGGACGGTGATGCTCAAGAATATTGTCTTAGAAAAGTTAGCTGTTTGGGGGAGACCTGGATCTGGCTGTGCTGTTTATGGGCAAGGATAATGGTGTCATTGTAACACTTATCTCACATGTGACAGCTGGAATTTTTCAGATAAACGAGTCTTTTTTTATCAGCATGTATTTGTTAAAGCAAAACACTTTTCAAAAGACCTTTTGACTTTCATGAATGGTTTCTGCCTGCTCTCTTGACAGCGGGTGGTAGAGATGGCAAGGTCAAAAGAAGTCTTGCCATAAAAAAAATCTCAAGTCTTCTGAGAGTGCATGGTTCTGAGGTGCCCCCCCCCCCCCATTTGGAGATGAAGATATACTTGATTTTTAATCTGCTCCTCCAGTACTGCAAACAGATGCATGCAGACATTCTTGTTCTCAAACCCAAACTCTTCAGCTCCACATTTCTCCCAGGACGGTCACTTTCACTGCCACTCAGTTCAGCCTTCCCCACTGCTGTGATCCTCTACCTCTTCCCATTTGCTATTCTCCCCCAAGTTAAATGCCTGCCTGTTGTTCCCAATCCTCCTTTCTCTGTCCCCTGACCCAAATTCCCCTGTAAATCAGATGCTGGCAAGGAATCAGCCATGGAAAGATAAACTGCCTGGGGAACTCTGCCCACACAGAGGTGGGAACCAGGGGAAATTTCTCTGAAAGACCCCATCAATCCCACGACCTTGCTGTGGTAAATCCGACAAAACCCACCCATGATTCCAACCAGAGGGCTAAGGGTTAAGAAGTTCTGCGACATTAATTGCTGTCTGGTCACTTATATAATGCTCCTTGGCATCTCTCAGGCTGTATATGCAAGATCACCTCTCACACCAGTGGAATGTGACCACTGCCGGGCTGAAGTGCAGCAGCTGTTCGTCATCTCCCAGGGCATGGAAACAAAACTGGACCAGAAGCAAGGAAGCACGCACTGTCCCACTGAGAGAGTGGGGGAGCAGAATACAAAGGATATTTTTCCCACATGGAGGCAAAACTGACAAAAGATGAACAGATCCAACCTCTCCACTTAATGATCCAGCTAATTGTCTTTTCATCCCACTTGGCCATTGCTCCCCTAATGCACAGAACAGGAGACAATGTGGAAGAAACCACTGTCCTCCTATTCTTCTCTGTCATGGCTCCCCTTCCTCTCTGTTTGGACTTACCTTCTTCTCAAAGAGCTCTGCTGCCACACGATATCTGTGCATTCGCTCAGGGTGCTCTGGGGACTTTTTGTCTGTGATCAGGAGGAGATGAATCTCGAGAGAACTGTGCAGCACACCTACGGCTGTCTGCCAAAAACATGGCCACCACAGACAGAGAGAGAAAAACACACAGACAAGGAGATTGAGAACATTCAGTGCGCATTGGATGCACTGCCAGAGGGACATCAATCCTCACGCCTCAGTTGAAGTCTCTTTGCAAATCAGCCCAACAAGCAGGACAACCTCCTTTACAGCAGGAGGGATCCAGTCTGGGTTTTTGTGGAAGCACTTAACCTCTTGGTTTTGCTTATTCCTGAGCCAAGAGTCTGAAAACTACGAGTGTTCCTCACTGGCCTCAGGCCAGTCAGTGACTAGGCAGGGGGACTGCCTGGATACAGCAAGCTGTCATCTAGAGGGACAAGAAGGAATCGGAAAGGTAAGGTCACCAAACACGGTGCCCTGAATCACTGGGGCCCAGCACCTGACTGAAATGGGAACAAGCAGGCTGGAATGATTTGGGGTGCTAGGGTTGGTGTGTCCCCTTGATCCCTTTGTGCAACATGTTGTGCTGTGCGTTAAACAAGGATGAGTCCAAAGCCTCATTTCAGCAACCCCAGGGGCTGGGCAGCATGGAGTGCTTTGGGTTAGAATTGCCTCTGCAGCCCTGCCGGGGGAAGGACCTGCATCTGGCAGTGCCCTGGGCAGGGACAGCACACAATGGCCCTCTGTGAGGAGGCAGGGCTGGCACTGCCCAGGAAGCCTTTGCACCATCTCCAGGCACTCAGTCGCTCCTCATCCCCCTTCCCCTGCAGCCTCTCCCTCAAACCAAACAGAACAGGGCCAGGCTGCTGCTGGCCTGCTGCCTCACCCATGCCACAGAAACCATGCTGGTGCAGGCAGTAGAGATCCCCGCCAGCACTTCCCTGGAGGAGCAGAAAGTTTCCACACGCTCCAGGAGTAACAGGGACGGGGTCAGGGAGTGCATGTCTGCAAGGGCTGTGCACCACAAAGCATCCAATTTCTGGTGACCAGGACTTTCCCTTAGCCTGATGTTGATTGTACATTTTGTATCACTTCATTTCTCTGTGCTGTGCAGATGGGGCAGGGGAGAGTAGAGGGGAAGCAAACCAGGGTTAAAGAGCGTTAGAAGACCTCATGGAAGAGGACAGGGCTGAAGGTGAGGGTGAAACCAGGCAGCACCAAGAGCCACAAGGACAACGGGGGCATGGCTGGAGCAGTAGCTCCTCTGGCAGCTCCTCACAAAGGTGCATCTGTCCACACAACCTTTTGCAAGCAATTTGCATAGCTCATCATCATGGCTGGATCACATTGCACTCTCCTGGGAGGTACACAGGGTAAGCACTGCCTAAAAATGACTGAAGTACGTGGGCGAAACAGTAAGGGCCCCAGGACAGGGAGAGAAACTCTTGGCAGCACTCAGTTTGATCCCTGTGATCCAAGCCCGTGCTGACCTGCAGCATACTTGGATGTAAACAGCATATGCACTGGGAATAAATATTTATGAAAAAAACAAGCTATGCTAGCTGACCTGGAAGGGCCTCAAGCCTTGGACGGCAGGAGGCACTGTTAATTGCAGCACCTTGCTAGGGATCCACAGTGTCAGGGGAAAAAATGAAACAGGATGTGTGTTGCAAGCCAGTCTGAAGGGAACGGCTGAACAGCTCAGGGGCTCTGGGTCAAAGAAACAGTCCGGGCGCTAAATGGGACGCCATGGAGCAAGAGCCCCAAGTATCATCAGAAACGCATGAAGAAAGAGCCAAGATCTGATGAATTGCAAAAAGACCACAGTGGAGGCTACAAGCCTGGCCATTTATGAGGATAACAAGAACATCCCCACTGTCGTTACTTGGGTGATCTCGAAGAGCTGTAAGGACAGCGGGGCAGAGTACAGCTTTTTTGTCCTAGGAAATGTTCCATCATTTTGAAATGTTTTTCATATCCTTTATGTAGATGAAGTAAACAAAAAAAAAATCTGCTTTTTTTTTTTTTTCTTTCAAAGAAAGAAGAACAGAACTTCTGCAGTATTTCACTCTGGAAAGAAAATGTTGCATTTCCAAAACAAAATGCTCTCTCTCCTGGCAGGCTGAACCTGAACCGGGAAATGTGCCAGCCCTCTTAGCTGATGTTTGGCATCCATTTGAAAAGGTACAGCTTTGAAACAGGTCAGGCCATTCTCCTTTGATTAAATTGAGCATGGTCAGCATTGCTGTAGCCACTCACAGGTCTGCAAAAGACCCTGTCAGCAATGACAGTCTCAGCCTTGCAGCCAGCTGGGCTTCACAGCAACCAGCCCAGTGAACTGCTAGCGCTTCAGAGGAGCCAAACTCCTCAGTCACCCTCTCTACAGGGAAGGAGCACTGGGACCTTCTGATTGTCAGTCAGGTGGGTGAGTTAATGAAGATGGCCAGCATGGAAGCATCCCATGTCTGATTTTTTTTTTTTTTGGTTGAACTGACAAATTATGGGGTGAGGGATGGTGGGGATGGGAAAAAATTTTGCTTGGGAAGTTTCCAACCAGCTTTTGAATATGCTTTCAAATAGCCAGGTTTATGTAGAGCCCTTTTTGTTGGGTGATGAAGGAAAGCCTGCCTCCTAGAAGCAGGTCATTTGGGTTCCCATGTTTCTTGAGGCTTCCCAGCCACAGAGATGGGCAGGGCCTGCAGGCGTGGTACGACGTGGTAAATGCCCAAGGGAGGAAGCAACAGGAGCAGTAAGAAATGCAGCTCTTTGCCCACCAATGCCCCAGATTTATTGGAAGGCCAGAGGAACTGCCTGGTTTCCCCTCCCCACCCCACCTGAATGCCCCAGTGCTGCACCTGCTCCCACTCACTCTATGCAGTAGCAGCAAAGAGTTGTGTGTCTTCCCCAACCCCAACCCTTGCATCCATCCACGTGCATGAACACTTGGGCCAGAGGAGGCCCATGAGGAGGAGGCTGAGTGCTGGGGTGAAGGCTGTGAGGAGTTGGTAATTACCACAGGGTTGTACTCCGTCACCAGGCGGAGCTCGTTCATCCGAATGAAACGACTCATCTTCTCAGCATTGATGTCTTCACTGTCCACATCCAAATCTCTCCGGTCATTGTCTGCCTGAAGATATGCAAAGACACCTCCAGTCACAGCTGTCCTCTCCTCTCAGTACCTCCTCCAGAGTTGCTGATGGCTCTCAACCACAGAGACACCCACCCCTGGGACAACACCCTCCCCTTCTTTCCAGGACATAATCCCCATTTCTTGAGGTCCAGAACTATTAGACCTACAGAGGTCTGCCACCACTTTGAGATAAGGATCTTCCACCCTCCCTCAGTCTCCCAAGGACAAGGCAAACTCATGGCATAACAGAAATCCCTGAGGACCAGACATCCCTACCATTATCTGCTCCTACTGCACTGGAGACAGGGAGGATTAGCTGATAAACTCTTCTAGGAGTTGTGGGGAGAGATCATTAATATAGCCTAACTCCTTACGTAGATTTTGGCTTTACATCCCTCTTTAAAATCTTCATCTGCTTATTCTATTTCTTCTACAAGTAATAAACATTGGCACGGGACTATATGGATTTCCTGGAAACATTGTGCAAGCAGGAAATCTCTCCAATAAAAAGAGGATTTTTTTCCAGTACAGCAGAAGAAAAAAAAATCAAGCACAGCACATTTTAGCTTTAAAGGACTATCCATCCTGCCACACATCTCCCCACACTCACAGCCTCCAACCCCCAAGATATAATTTTATTGAGGTTTGCTTGACTTGGTAAACAGAAAAAGCAGGCAAACATCAAATAATGGTTAAACCACCAAATGGGGCACAGTTGCTGTACAGTACCACTGCAGGAGGTGATTGAGTTGGGTCATGGGGGTGGTAAGCTGTGACAAGCAATGGGATCAAAGTTTGAGATTTTAAGATTTTTCACACACGTGTTGAACGAGGTTCTTGGGGCTGAGAAAATGTCCACATGCACACCCTGGATTTTATTCTCTGCATGTGTACAACCTCTGAAAGCACTTGTGTTAGTTTTTCCAGTGGTGTGCAGACATCTGAAGCCCTTTTTGCTGTTCTGTGGTCATTCGCAAGGTCTTTGATCTGTTAGGGGACCACTGCGCCTTTTCTGGAAAACCAAGCTGGTGCTTTTCAGACTGTGCTGCCTGATTCCTCTCACAGATTTGCTCCAGCATAAAATGAAAGGGCAGCTGTACTGAGTAAATGGGATCAGGCCAGTGCAACACCTGGGCGGGCGAGATCAGAGGAGCCTTGGGAACCAACCGAAAGCACCCTGGACTCCACAGAAAACTTTCTCTTGACTTTTGTGGGCTTCTGTAAACTCATGGTTTTCATGTTGGGATAATAATATCCTTCATCTGCTCTCAACATTTAGGATTCCAAGAAAAAAAAAAAAGGGTGAAAAATATCCTGCCTCTAATAGTTGAAACTCTGGCCAAAATGTCTTTATCACTCTATATAATTAGCTTAGTAGCATCTGTTAATTAGGTCCTTTTTAGGTCTATCAGGCCAGATCCTTCAACAGAATAAATCAGTTTTGCTCCACTATATGCAAAGGAGTCTCAGCAGCTCTTCCTGCTACTGTAATTATAAACTTCTCAGCCTTATATGTGCTTCATACTATGCAAAAGGAAAGAATGAGTTTATGCCTCTGATTCACTGCTATCCTGGTCACCCATCTTTGTACTCTTCAAATGAGTATTTCATTCCAAGTTCCTGTCTCAGTTCTTTTTTCTTTTCTTTTTTAGCTCTGACCCCTTACTCCTACACAGTCTCCAGCACAGAATAAAAGAAAAAATAATGTCTGAATAACTTAATTTTAGGGAAAAACAAAAATTAGGTAAGAGAATTGTCAACCCCATTTGAATCTCACTAGTGTGTTTGTTTCTTGCTTTTTTTTTTCCTATTAAACAAGAGTTCAGCTGCAAAAACTGGACTGTGAACAATGAAGTTTCAATATAATACAAATTCCCACAATCCAAACATTTCAAATACACTTCAGATATCAAATACTCTCCCAATGCAGTCATCCTACTATCTGCCACAGTGCAAAAACAAAGGATCTTTTCAAAGTTTTTGGAAGAAAATCACCATGCCTAAGAACCAAAATTGAGATGGGTGTTACTTCAAATTGCAACATCTGCACATGGCAAGCAAAAAGTTAAACAAAAGGACCTGCCTTCCTGTTGGTCACTCTTAGATCATTCTCCTTGCACTGTTTGGATAATACCAGTGGTAAACACGAGGCAGGAAATGATGAGAAAGAAAGGGGAACAAACTGGCTTTTGTGATGTTGTACAACCTGCATCTAGAACTTGGCCAAGCTACCACATCCAGCTCCTCTATTACACTGAGCCACTCTGTCAGCTTAGAGTTCTTGTGACACAGCACTTCACAGCCTTTTAGGACATCTTGTACCACCTAGTGTCCCTCTCCCTCTCTGACATACCTCTCTACCCAGTTTTCAAGTGCCACATGGGGCAACAGGAGGTAGCTGATATGCCTGCTTGTAGCTTTTGTTTGGATTGCTTAAGTAAGGACATGGCCCTTCCAAACATTGTCTCCTTACATTTCAGCAAGAATACCTTCAAATTCAGAGTGAAACACCAGCAGCTACAGCTGGAGTCAATAAATAAATACATAAATAAATAAATTGAATTTGCACAGCACCCATCCCTCAGAAACTGCAAAGTAACAGTATTAATGGGTCCATGCCCAAAGCATATTTAGGCAATTAAATCTTCTAAACATAGTGTAAGACCCAAGACAGATCAGGGTGTTAGGAACTTCTTTTGGTGGCAGAGCATCTATAGCTGCAGATCCCCAGCCTGGATCTGGTTTCAGTCATGATGGAAAAGTGGTGCACCCAGGGAGACAGACAGCTCTGCCTGCCTGAAGCGATACTTGGCAAGATTTGTTTTCAAGCCTGCTGTGTTGATCCACCGTAACATGGCCCTTAGAGGCTTTTCATGTGTCTCAGGAGGCTTCCCAAAACCACAGAAACCCCATCCAAGTAACACCATGCTCCAGACTAGCTGCTCAGAAACACAGCCATCATTCTTTGCAAAGCACTAAGCACGCACTTAAAACGGAGCATCTCATCAGGTGTAAGAACACTGCTTGTGTCAGGGATGCGAAAAGTAAAAGACCTCTTCAGAGCAGCAAGCTCTACAGGTAAGCTTTTGTGTGCTTGTGCAGGCTGACTATCAACGATAAGCCCTTTCTGGCTTCCCAGCTCTAGGCAGAGCTGAGCAGCTTTAATCCCTTTCTTTATCACTACCAACCAGCAATTACATTTCTTCTGTAACACGGTTGGGGGCAGTTTTTAAGTGCTTGTTGTAAAACCTCGCTCACTAAAATTAGTCAGCAGGGTAATTTCAAAAATAAAATAGAACAGAATAAGGTAAAATAAAGTAGAATAAGGAAAATAAAATAAAATAAAAATAAGATTAAAATAAATAATAAAATAAATAAATAAAATAAATAAAATAAAATAAAATAAAATAAAATAAAATAAAATAAAATAAAATAAAATAAAATAAAAGTAGTGTGGAGGAGATGGGCTGCGGCACCCTGCGGAAGAGCATGAGGGTGCTCGCCGAGACGCCGAAGTGCTCCAGGACGGCGGGGCTGCTGCTGATGCCGACGGGCACCTCGGGGATGCGGCCGGCCGCCAGGCGCAACTGGGCCGCCGCGGCCCCCTGCGGCTCCTGCGGGGCACAGAGAGAGGAGGGCGGTGAGAGCAGAGCAGGGCAGAGCGGCCCGGCCCGGCCCGGCCCCGCCGCACGCCGGCGCAAGGCCGACACCTACCGGCCGCCCGCGGGGCCCCCTCGCTCCGCCATTTCGCGGCCGGGCCCGTGCCTTCCCCCCTCCCCTCGCCACACGCTGCGATGCCCTCCTGTCCCCGCCTGGTCTTCACCGCCTTTCTCGCCCCCCTGCTGCGGTGGTGGGGAGCCCTGGAGGTCTTGGAGGGGTGATGTGGGATGGTGCGCTCACAGAGCCCAGAGGTAGCACACTTGTGCGCGTATGTGTACTATACACACGGTAAAAATACATCATTAAGATAACCTCTTGATTCTGGAGTCAGTGGGTTACACTTTTTAAACACCCTGGGTTAACGGTATCCTAGTTCCTTTGAAAAGGAACCTATCTTAAACCTACCCTTTAAACGTAGCAAATACAGCTGCATCAAAGCATAGAGCTGTGCAATTCCTCGGTAAGCTGGGGTCCGCTCCCTTCAAGTGAGAGCATTCACTGCAGCCTTAGACCATGTTAAAGCATCCCTTACTATTTCCATTCCTGGCTTTTCTTGTGAGGGATGCATTTTTGGTACTCCTACTTACTGGATTTAAATCCTCAAGACACAGTCTGTGCTTGGAAATTGTTCTGTTTTTCTTTTCGATTTGAACCATCAGCTCAGCTGTTTGCGAGCCCAGAGAGAATGGAAAACAAAATTCTTTCTTCGTTCGAAGAAAAACAGCTCTTGTGACCTGTTTTGGAAATGCGAGCTCATCGACATGGCTGCGGTGAGAGCACTAAAGCATGCTGTGGGAATAACCTCACTTTGTTTTCAGTCATTCCTGTGAAAAATGGGGTTTAATCCGGCCAAGCAGGCCCCTTTCTCGCACAGGCACACAGGGTTGCTGGAGCAGCGTGCTGTTTTTCCATCATGGCATGCAGCTCCCAGTCAGGGAGACCATGCTCATTATATGCGGAGCTTGCTGAGCCGCGTGCTGCAGTGAAATGAAAGGCTGCAGCGGGGAAGTGATTTATGGTGAAGAGAGAACATGGGCATTATTTGGATGAATATACTCTTGGGCGGAGGGCCAAGACAAGCCCTCATGGCACTCATACATCCTTATCTGCTGTTAAAAGGCAGCCCTGTTGTGCTCCACATATTGAGCACATGCCAAGCTGCTGGCTGCTGGCAGCCGGGGCTGTCCCCACACTGCAGGACAGCACAGTCATCCCTCCCTGCCCTGGCACCCACTCTGCTGCCTGGGACCAGCGTCCTGTTAACATCAGTGAATGAAATCGTGCAGCAGGAGGGAGGCAGTGGCACAGGACATTGGTGGCACGAGGCTTTGCCTGCAGGAGGTCCCAGTGCACAGCCCTGCCGCAACCCCAACCAGCTACCCAGGGGCAAGGAGACATCTGAGCAACTTTCCTTCTGCCTGTGCAGATTGCCTCGCTGGCTTGCAGGAGCTCTGAGGAGCTCTGAATGCCTGCAGGCACCCAACCCGAGGCAGGTGGTGCTCTGTGATCAGTGTTTAGCAAGGCCCCTGGGGCATAAGCCTCCAGCACTCACACACTTGTTGCAGCAGAAGCATCGGTCCTTGCTCTGCAGTGTGCTGCAAGATGCTGTTGCCATACACCAACCTCACGATCACCTCCCTGGGCAGCCTTCCAGCCGCAGGACCAGGGCAGGAGGAGGAAGGGGCTTCCAGAAAGGAGTTATTTTTGAAAGGATGAAGTCCTCTCTGCCAAAAGGCATGAGGCAGTGTATGGGCAGAAGTAGCCCAGCGCAGAGCTCAAGGAGAGAAAAAAAGGTGCAACTTGGGGACCTTACAAATGAAAAGGATCCTATTGACCTCTGCTTTGTGTTGCTTTAACTCAATAAGGTTTTTGTGTTGTTTTCTGAGGAAATGTATTCCTGCCCTTTCGAGAGCAAGAGGCACACACACATCTACTAGTCACTCTAACACCTTTGGCTGATTTCAGTTGAGTTTAGTCACTGAGTGACAGAGACCCCACGGGTATCAATTTTGGGAACGAAGCAGCCAGACAGACAGACTGTGCCAATAATCCCCCAAGAGGGAGCTGAGCTTGGGCCCAAACCCTCTTAGAAGTCAGAGGACGCGTACCAGCACTGCTCCCTGAGACCCAGCTTCCTCGGCCCCATCACGCAGGCAGTGCCTTGCGCTGTCCTCAGTGACTAAAGCCAACAGCTGATGTTCCCACTCACCCCGTGCCAGTGCACTCACTTTCTCTGCCACCCACGTTCCCCTCTTCCTTCCCCTGCAGCATTTCCCTATCTGCCGCTCCAGGGCTCCCACCAACAGCTTCACAGTCATCCTTTGCTCCTACTCCCTTTCCACGCACCCCTCCCCTAATCCCCCCCCACATCTGTCACAGCCCCAGCACCTTTCTGTGGAAGGGGCTGCCGTCTGAAGGTGTTTACACCACATCTATCCCCACTCTCCCACCAGGGCAGGATCCGGCTCCCACCTGGCAGAGGGGAGCTGCTGCCAACACACCTGGAAGAACCCAACGACCGCCACCTCCGCCCCGCTGATGAAGGCCTCCACATCCGTGATGTCGTTCAACAGGACGAGTTTCTCTGCATCTCCCTCTGCGCCTGGAGAGGACAGGTCGGGGTTGGGCAGAGGGCACACGAAGAGCAGCTCGGAAGCTTCCCCCCACACACACGCAGACATCCCACCCCGCGCGTGCTGCCCCCACAGCTCTCCCACCAGGATACAGGATACAAAGCTTGCACAGCACACCCTCAGTGAGGTGGGGTCCCCACGCCAGGCCCAGGAGAGCAGACTTACTGTGGGATGCAGAGCCGCTGTCTTCAGCACAGCCTGCTGGGGAGCCCCCGGCAAGGAGGATGACGAAGAGACACGGGAAGACGGAGGTGCCCATGGTGCCAGCTTGCCCTCTCCTCACCATGCCACCTCTGCTCCTCTCCTTGGCAAGTGACACGTCAGCTGCTTCTGGGGCTCGCAGTCCCGCCCAGGGAAGTGGGAAAGGAGCAGCTGGCCAGGGGCAAAGCCTTCAGCTCCTGAGATTATGTGTTGGCTGGGAGAGAGCCCAGGGCCTCCCAGCTGTGTGGGCATCAGCCTCAAAGAAGCTCACCATGCCAGTGTGCCCTCACCCACAGCGGTGGACATCTCAGCTCTTGCACCCACACAACCAGGCACCCCAGGTTGTGAGAACACCCCTCCGCGTAGAGGGAGCCACTGCACCTCCTCAGGTGCTGGGTCCCACAGAGGCTGATGCCCTCTTTTGCTCAGCCAGCCAGTAAGACACAGCTCCTGCACTTCCTCTGGCTGGCGGGGAACAGCTGCCAGGTAAATGTTAAACATGAGAAGGCCATGGTCTACCTTCCTGGGCTCATTCAGTTGCCACTCTGGATGACAGGTGGAGGCTGTTTAGCCCTGAAGCCCACCCTGATCGTGAGCAAGAGTTTGGGCTTCAAAACAGCATTCATGAACCCCCCAAAGGAAGCCACTCTGAAATAGTTTGCCTTTATGGGGAAAAATTATCTCCTGGCTTCCTATTCATTAGAGTTGGGTTGACGTTTTGAAGCAGGAGGGCTTTTTCCCTTCTGAAACACACTCTTAAGCCTTCCTATAACAGTCTCCACACATAGCTCACTGCAAAACTGATGCAACAGTACCCACACTCCAGAAAAGAATGAGACACTCATGCAGAGAAGAAGAAAGAAACCATTTTTATTCTTGAGACACTGAAGTCTTGTTACAGCATCTAGCTGCATCCCCCTGACTGATTTTGCCTGCACGAGTATGGATTTCAACAGGGTAGGGCACCAGATACAAACCAGGAGACCACCACGGGAGGTAAGTAGCCATTTACAATGAGTCAGAGCACATGGCACGTGTAACTCAGAGAGGGATTTTCCAGGGACCAGTCCGCCCTGCCAGGAGACTCAAGGAGCTGGCGAGGTGATCTTGCTTCCTAGAAAAGGCACTTTCCGGGACCGGAGTTGGTATAGAAGGAGAAATGGAGGCAGCAGGAAGAAGTACTGGGAGAAAGGGAGGGAAATGCTTCCCAATTTAAACCATTATGTGTCATGATGGGGCAGTGGTGAGAACGGGTGGGTTATTTTCAGTGTATCAGAAGAAGCAGCAAAGGCCATCTGCTAGCCTGTGCATTGACCAAGGCTGGCACAGAGCCCTGGCACCCACGGAAGGGCTGCAAGGGCTGTGGCCAGCCACAGTGGCAGGAGGGAGCAGCGTGGTGGGCATGGCCCACCTGGAGACTGGTGCAGGAGGCAAGGGGACGGGAAGGGGGAAGGCAAACCGGGTGAACTCATTCTGTCCATTCCTTCTTGATGGACAGGTTCCACTCCCAGGTGAGATGGTCATGCTTGTCATCATCCGTGAAGAATGACTTGTTGTGATAGGTACCTCGAGCCAGCATTCCCTTAGGAGCCTCTTCAATAGGCGTCAAGAACTCATATTCCTCTGGCCGTGGCCCATAGCTGCCAACCATGAACGTGGCTTTGTCCACTAGGAGAAAACAATCCACAAGGGATGAGCTCCTCAGGTGGGGAAACAATAAAGCAGAGAAGAAGCCAAGAGCATAAGCCAAGAGCATAAGACAGAAAGGAAGTAGTGTGGAGAGAAAGGGATGGTAGTCAACAAGGGGAACACTCAGTGGAGGCAGTTAGAAAGCAAGCAAGCAAAACACAAGGACTGCTGGAAGGATGAATGGATGGATGGGCAGATAGGCAGGCACTTCAGCCTGCACCCTCTCAAATGTGCACGCTGATGGAGGGGAGTGGGCACCCAGAACATACAGCTAGAAGTCTTTCTTCATCCCCTGCTACTTCTCTTTTCTGGTGAGAAGACGCTACTTGCATGCTTAACGGGCTTCAGCCTTAGTGGTGGTTGCTTGCAGAAAATGCAAATGTGGGACGTGTGTGCAAAATGTGGCTTTCCTCTGCCAAGCCCAGATACGGCACCACTGTAAGAGCACAAGAGGTCATGGGCAAGCACAGGTCTCCATGGACAGTGGGAAAGTTTGCAGAGCAGCTCTAAATTTTACCAAGTACATCTGGAAGGATTTTCATGGCTGACAAACTCCACAAGGTGCTGAGCCACTCTTCAAATGCAGGTGGGGGAGGTGAAAAGCTCTATACAGAGGAAATCTGTGGCAAACACCGTCTAAGCAGTGTCTCTGGGGACATTTCTGCTGCAGACGGTGGTGCAGCGAACAGACACCAGAGCTGGCTTGCAGTGAGTTCACACAGGCACAGGAAACAGTTGGCCTGGTGACACAAAGTGCAGGCTAATTCACTCTGCCAAGAAGTCTCATCTCCTGCGTGGCAAGAGAGGCTCTGTCCTGGCCCAAATCTGCAGGGACACTTCTTTGAGCAAGGGTAGGAGCATGGGTGTGCAGGGCATAACAGTCTCTTACTCACCCTTCACTCCTGTCCGGTAGGTGTGCTGCACGTATTTCAGTCCCGACACAATGTCCCTGTTTACCTGCAAAAAGTGACGAGAGTTAAGAGTCACCAAGAGGGTTTTGGTCCTCTGTCTGCTGTTTTTCCCACCTTATAAAGATGTCCATCTTGGATCTCTATACCAATGCTGTCAAGGGCTCAGTACAGGACACATTGTGGGAAGCCCTAACATCACTTCTCCACAGGCACCCAGAGACCTACAGATCCTTGGTGTGTTTGAGGGCATCTTTTGCCCTTCCCCGTCCTTCCCCTAACTTTGAAGCTGACAGGGGCACATAAGGCAGATTCTCAGAACAGGCTGATGAGGACAAAGCAAAGTGAAGCAGAGAATTCCCAGTTAATAGCTTCCATATGGAAAACCAGAGGTGGGTGACTGGAGTCATCCCTTCAGCACAAACAGGTGGGCAAGATTCACTGAGCTCTCCCAGATGCCCTCTAAACTCAATGGGGAGCTGGCGAGTCACTCCTAAAGAGATGGAGAGCACCATTTTGTTCATTATCTTCCTTCAAATCTCCCAGGGACAGCTTGCATGTATCCCTTTGCTGTCCCTATCCAGCATCACCGCCTTCCTGCAGCACTGTTCAGTCTGGTAACAAGATGGGCAGATCCTTTTACATCCTGGGGAGAATCCACATGGTGCCAGTTCTTACAAGCATTGGGACTGAGGGCGAGGGTTAGAGTAACTCGTCTGTCTCCAAGCATCTCCTATCAACAGGGCTCAGATACAGACGGAAATATTTCACGGCACAAAAGAGAGCTGGAGGTGTCTCTGGGGACAAAGCCATCTCTGAGACAGCAAGTGAGCCTCAGAGAGGGAGGGAGATCTTTCCTGCAGAACCCATACATTAACACTTCCCCTGCTCTGGTTCAGGAGAGCTATCCTCCTTCCTTTTGCACTCTGCCAAACCCAGCTTTGCCTGCAGCGAACATCTGTGGAGGTGATCATTTCAGTGACAGATGCCATGCTGCAACGTGACCAAGTTTCATTTTCAGCTGGGAACAGAAGAAATGGCTGACACAGTGGTTAATGGGAGGCGGGGAGAAATTAGCCCATTTGGGCATATTGCGACACAGAAAAATTCAGATATCTTCAGCCAAATGCTACAGTATTAAATCTTTTCCATGTATTCATCAATTTCAGCAATACAGACTGAACCCTGAACCAGTACATTATGGAAGGCCACTGTCTCTTCTTCTTCCTTTCCATTCCCACTCTGTGTGAATTGAAGACTTTCTAGTGACTAAAAATCAAGCCAAACTCAGCCAAAAACTACCTTTTTCACTTTCAAAAAACCTGTTGTTCACCATCGTGGGTGGACAGAAGGCAACTTCTTCCAAGGGGTGGGCAAGCAGACATAATGCTCTGGAAAGGCCCAGTTCCTCGTTGGGTAGCATGACACCTAAAGCTAGGGGAGCTTTACCAAGGCCCAGCTTGTCCAGCTCTAGATATCTGATAGACTGCTGGTGACTGGCTTCAGCAACTGAGGAGAAGCAACCAGAAGGAAAACAACTCACTTTGAAGTGGATCTTAACTCTGTATTCAACTCCTTCCTTTAATACAAAGGTCTCTTTCTTGAGTGCTTCAAGGTCACCTGCAAGGAGAGGATCAAGCCATTAGCCAGAGGTGTGACAGGGAGAAGAGACCACCTGCAGGGGGATGGGGCTGGGACTGGTGTCGGAGGTGAGGATCATTTCAAAAGACTGCAAACCTGCAAAACAAGTGCACAGAGGTGGGTACAAGCAACTGTACGGTGAGCGCACACATGCAAAAATGCCTGCACCTGAGTGCATGTATGTGTCGGTGTCCACATCTGCACTGAAAACGCCCTAACAAACATGGGTCTGGGCATACACACGCAAATGTATTTACATGCAGACCTGTTGTTAGCTATCTGCAGGAGGGCATCACGCTCCAGCCATGCCCAGCCCCAGTTTTGGGCGAGCTGAGCGTGTTTCACAGCCCCTGCCCGGCCCGCGAGGCCAGCCGGGCGCTGCGCGGTTTCGGTTGAACAGGAAGCCTCTCGGCTCCTGCGGGCCCAGCTTCCCCTCCGCGCAGAAAAGCCCATATAAGGTGAAGCCTGGTCCTCTCCCCACGTGCCCCGGGGCCGGAACTGCAGCATTGCTTGGTTCTGAAGTTTCACAACAGCCCGCTGCCCAAATGCACGCGCGTCCCTGGTGCTCAGGAGCTTAGCTGACAGGAAGTAAGAGAAGGCAGCAGAAACCCAGGAGCAAATAGGGCAATCCAAACGAAGAGAAAGACCCTCAACACTTTCCTGTTACGTCTCCTTTTTTCGTACAAATGTACCTTAAAATAAAAAGCGAGGCTACGATACCCTCAGGATTCCTCTAAAACCCATCTGTAGTATTCCAAGGACAAATTCGCTTTCAACTTGAAGCATGCTGGGGCCTTTGCTTGCTACCCTGTGTGCCCAGTGAGAGCCCGTGCCTACCTGTAAGGTCCATGGTGATCGGTCCTGGAGCAGAGTCACACACCAGGGTGAGCCGGGTGACCACCACGTTGGGAGCTGTTGGGTCTGCGGGTAGGAAAGGCAGGGGGAGGCTCTCAGGTTGCAAAATTAAGTGTTTGGGGGGAAAAGTGAAGAAGAAATGCCACTGACTTCCCACCCAGAGACTACACCTCACAAAGCACCCAGCAACACCAGGCTTCTCTTAGCACAACAGGACCATGCATCTACCCCAGATGCTCAACACAGATCCCTCCAGCCACCATCCCAATACACAGGAGGTCTTTCCCCTACAGGTGACTCCCCTCTTAAGATCATTTTGAGTAGCAAGGTCACAGGCTGTCCCCCTCACGTTTCAAACCCTTCAGGAGTCCTCCAAGGTCCACATACCCTCACCACAAGCCCCTTCCTGATGCTATCACTCACTGCTACCTTACACATAATGCTCAGAGCATCTTCTCTGCCTCCTTTTTATGCACCTCCCCACCTTCCCGTAGCCAGTCCTCCAGCAGAAACAGTGTCTGGTCAGACAAGCTCCCTCTTCTTTGAGGCCGCCTTGCCCCATCCCCTAGGCACACTGTTGCTGTGCATCTCCCTAGCCCCTTTCCTACAGGATGCTCAGCCTACCTGCCACCACAGGTCCATCTCCCAGCAGGGACTTCTTGTATTTAGCAAGGCTCTCATCGTCTTTGTCCAACTCTTGTAGCTCCTGCAGTGTTTTCTGGGGAGGAGGTTTGTAGTTCAGTTTCCCATCCAGCTCATCATCGTCTTCCTCCACATGAGGTTCCTGTGTCTTCTCAGTCATGATCACTTGGTCTGGGTAGCAAAGAGGAGCAGTCAATGGGATCACTCTGTGGGGGAACAGCTTCCCTGGGGGCACGTTGTGGGTCAGTCCCCAGGCAGTCAGGCAGGCACCTGCCCAGCGCTGAACTCAGCGGGATCGTCAAAGGCAAATGGCGACAGCGATCAGCTGCAATCCCGACACTGCTGTGCTGATATTGAGGCTCGAACACAACCCCCTCCTGCCCCCACTCCTCTCCCTGCAGGCACCGCGCACACGCAGATCTACACCAGCCTTCCCTCACGGGGAGGAGGCGCGGGAGCGGAGGCTGAAACCGGTGTGATTTACAGCTGCTCTGCAGCACGATCGCTGGCCGGCAATCCTGCAATTACAAGCCACCGTACAAGGCTTCAGTGCCTGCCAGAGATCTCACACAAAGAGCCACAGCTACGCAACAGGGCACAGAGACATGAATGTAACCAAGGACGGGTGTTTCTTTTGCCCTCTTGTTTTAAGCCAGCAGTCAGACAGCGTTTCATGAAAAGATCAAGTACCTGACACTGCTCCCTTACATTAGCAAGTTAGCTAAAGCCCTCGAGGAAACGCACACACTTTGGTCTATCTGCTGGCATCCCTAGTGTTTGCTCCTAGGAACAGCTCACCTCACACCCCTCAGGTCTCCTTCCTGCTAAGGAAGGAAGCATGAGGGTGACTGCATCGAGCCCGGCTGCAGAGCTGCCCTGCATACCTGCGCTTCATCCGCAGGGCTTCTCGGAAAAGAGAGGCAGGAAGGCTGGGGCTCGCAGCCACGCACTCAGCACGGCCAGGATGCGTGACGCTGAGCGCTGGCAGAGTGAAACAGCTTGGGTAGCATCCCAAACGGGAGCCAGAGCAGGGAGAGAAAGGCTGACGGGCAGCCTGGCAGAGAGCACAAGATGGGGAAAGAGGAGACAAAGGCAGGCAAAAAGGAGGGAGAGGTGAGCAGCACTGCGCCAGGTCCCCTCTGTCAGCTGCCTGCCTGGCAGAGCCAGCCGCATGGTCCTAACCTCCTTCCCGTTCTCCAGAGAAAGGCAGAAAGACAGAGCCGTGCCCTCCGGCGCCGGTGGGTGTTGCAGATGGCCAAGCCACTCCTTGCTGTTTGACAGCGAGGTGATTTGGTTGAGCTACACAGGCCATTCAGTTCACTTCAGCTTACTCTGAGGCTGTCTCTGCCAGAAATTCACTTTTTGCCTGGTTCCTTGCAGTTTCCCCATCAAGCCCTTTATTCCTCTCTACAGCTGTGGCCATAATGCTCCCAGAATTTCCCAGAAGGGAGCTACCAGGATAGTTTTCTCATTCATTGAAACAGAACGGAAATAAATAAATAAATATGCAACAGTTCACAGTGAATCAGCAAGTGGAACCAGGCAGCAATGAGTAATACGCAGACCTCCCAGTGCAATCCCAGCACAGGTGAGATCAGAGGAAAACATTCAAGGAGGCATATATCGGCAAAGGCACGTTACAGAGGGACAGAGAAGGACGGAGCAGCACAAGGAGCGTACTCAGCCAGGCATGGCAATGGATAACGGTTCTGATGCAAGACGGCTTTGCAACAGCATGTTGCCGTGAGTCAGGAACTAGTGCAGGGGGGCAGCTGGGAAATAAAAGGAAATCCTAGCTCAACTGGACAGGAAGAAAAGCGTGTCCCAGCAGCCAAATGCCCTGGGCTGAGTTCATGCCCGTTCCTGGCTCTGGGAGTGCGAAGGATCTGCATACCATGGGAAAGGCACCTGAGCTTGTCCTAATGAGGAAGGAAACCAGCAGCTCCCCACCAGAACCACAGAACAGAGCTGCCTGCCTGCCCCTGTCCTCCACATGTCACGGCTGTGGTTTAATCACAGGAGGGGGAGAGACCCAGAAGGAGGGAGAGATCCCGCCGGCCACATGCACAGAGGAGGCAGAGTCAGGGCCGGACCAGCTGGCTGCTGCCCATCTCTCAGACCTTCCCTTTGCATCACGCATGCCGCAGACCTTCCCTCCCAGCCCAGGGGGCAGCTCACTTGAAGCGGGGGTGCTTTTAGGTTCTGAAAACCTCCCAGAGGGGTACGCAGGCATCCTGCTGTGCCAATGGCAAGAGCCCATGCAGAACGGCACCAGCCATGCTGCCTGGCAGGAACAACCCCCAGCTCAAGCGCGTCTCTGCAAGATGGCACCGATCAGACCCCACTCTGGCGCTTCTCCCCTTCCTACGACGTTCCCAGGCAGGGAGGTGACCATGAGGAAAGCTCACATCCCCGCTGCCCCTGCCCTTGTCTCACAGGCAGCAGCTCCCCGAGGCTGGGGAGAGCCCCAGGTAGCGGGGAGAGCTGGGGCTGGGCACCGAAGCTGCTCGCCCCAGCTCTGGGGACTCCGCAAGCAGAGAGATGCTACAGGGCTCAGGCACGTTGAGTCTCCATGGGTAAGCGTGTCAGCACCCACCTGTCAGCATGCCGGGGCTCCCGTGCCACTGCCCAGGCCATGGGCTCTGCTGGCACAGAGACCCCTGGGCCTCAGGCCATGAGATATATTAAAAGCAAAAAACATTAACCCCATAAATGCTTTATGCAAGGAGAGATCTGGCTGATTTGTGCCCCACTCTGCCCTATTTTTCTTGCTTCCCCACAGCCCCGACCCACAGCTGTGCATTGCCTGTGCTTCCGAGGCCCAGGAGCTCCCAGGCAGCAGCAGGGCTGCGTTAGGGACCCCCCCTCAGACATGGCTGCAGGAGGACATGGAGGGATCACGCTCTCGCAGCACCACTGCCCGTGCCGGGGTGGGGGCTGCCCTCACTCCCGCAGCCTTTGGGGACAGGGGGCTGCAGACAAGGTGGGTGGTGGGCACCTCCTCAGCCCCCCCGCCCCGCTGTCACAGGGCACGAGGAGGGGCATCAGAGGGGCAACATTTTATCCACGCTCCCTCTGCGCACCTAATTAACCTCCCCAAATCTCCACCCGAGCCAGGGCTTATCTCCGGTTAGTGGGTTTGGCAGGGGGGGCAGCAATTTTCCCCCACGGGGGAGCTCCGCGCCTGCCCGCCCGACGCCCCCCATCCCACCCCCAGGGTGCGAGGGCAGAGGGGGAGCCCAGCACCCTGCCGCCCCCGGCACCCCGGGGTGCCAGGCGGGGAGCCCCCCTCTGCCGCCACCCCCCTGCCCGTGCCAGTGCCCTCCCGCCACCCTGGGGGGCACGGGGGCCGCCCCCCCTTCCTCTGCCCCTCCGCCCCATCCCCATCCCTCCCAGCCCAACTTCCCCGGAGGATGCGGGCAGGGCCCTGACCTCCCTGCCCGTCTCCCCGGGCGATGGAGCCGCAAGCCAGAACAAAGGCGCAAAGTTGCGGGGCGCAGCATCTCGCCCCCTCCCCGGCCCCCCTCCGGCCCACGGTCCCCACCCCGCCCGGGTCTGCACTCACTGCCTGCGCGGCGCCTGCCTCCGGGGTCCTCCTCTGCTCGCAGCGCTCCGCTTTCAGCTTTGGCAGTTGGAGCAGGAAGGAAGTTGGCGGAAAAAAAAAAAAAATAACACTCACACGCTCAAAAAAAAAAAAAAAAAAAAAAAAAAAAGCCACCACCACCAACCCACTCGAAGAGGAAGCCCCGAGACGCGGCCAGGCTCCGCATGCCGCCCAGCTCCGCGCACGGGGGCGCAGCGCCCTGCCCCGCTTTGTCTGCGCTGCGCGCCTCTTGCGCCGCTTTGTCCCCTGCGCGGCCCCGGGCTCTTTGTGGCCGCTGCTGCACCTGGGGGTGGCCCTTTGTTTTTCAGCCCCGGTTTTAGTCGTATTTCTTTTCCTCCTTGCGCGGGATGCTGTAATTAAGGTGGATTTGAAAAGCTGACCCCCATTTATACTGCTGTTACACTGCTGTTACACCGATTTATACTGAGGGTAAGTGGAGAATCAGGTCGTGTGCACCCGTGCATACGTGGGGGGCTTGTAAATGGAGGTCGTTACACACGAACCTCATTTTCTCCCGGTTAGCACATGCTACCTGCTGCATTTAATCAGCGAATTGTTCCCATCCAGCCGCGTGTTCCCAACTCTCAGCCATTTTCCGACAAGCAGTTTCAAAGATCAGCTACCTCAGGAATAAGCTCACATTTCCTAGGGATGCTTAAATGATCACAAAGATTTTATACCACTTCCTCTCTGAAATATCAGCAGATTTTAATCTTCCTCTTCCACTCACAAATTGCTCACTTAGTTCTTCAGTCGCGTAGCTCCTGCACACACATAATCCTCGGCACAGAATTCAAGAACAAATTGGATCATTGGTCTGCAACCAACAAATCTGGATCTGAAATGACTGATGGACTCCTTTTAATGCATTTGCAGAAGCAAACTGAGCAAAACAAATTGTCAAGGGGATTCGATTCACTGCCCGGGATCCACGTGTCTATTAGAAAATATTTATCATACACAAATTTTGAAAGGCTGCAGACAACTAAGTAAGAGGAATCTCTGTCAGATCTGAGACTGATCTCAGAAGGGGGGGATGATTTTCCCAGCCTACATTGCTTTGATTCAAGCTATGGATGGCACTTTGAATTCTGCCCTCATGCATTTCAAGGGACAAACAGAGCCTATCTCTGGCTGGCAATGGATTTCCATTTAGCCAGAGCTGTAGCCTTAGAAACACTTTTAGCCTCCATGAATTAGCTCCATGACCAAGAGAAATTATTTTATGCTCTGCTGCTCTTTCTCACTCCTACACTTACCCTTCTTGTGAGCCAGCACAAGAGAATTGAGCTGAACACAGCACTGAGCTGAGTTTTAAACATACCTGCCAAAAATAGGTAAGCAAATACATAAGTATATACCAGTGAGTTTATACATGCAAATACAAATGTGAAAGTATATAAAGAAGAGTTTTCCATCCTTGTTCACTTCTGCTGGCACAAGGGAAGGGGCTGTGTGGTCATGGGGATGGGGAAAGGACAGAGCAAGTTCTTTCAGTGGCCATACCAAATTATGGTGGCTTGGACTGCATGAACAGGCCTGGGCAAGCTGTGAAGAGCTGGGTGTGTTAACTACGGGGAGCTTTGAGAAGATGGTCTTATTTTGTAGCCTCTGTGTCTTATAAATCAACTTTTTGGATTGGTTCTAGAAGTGTCCTGACTATCTCCAATTTCAGCAGAATTCCCAGTTTGCACTGGGGACCAGAACGCCCTGGCCATAAAAGTGTGTGGGTTGAGGTTACTGTTCGTCCATGGCTTGGCTTGAGGTTTCCTTGGTTTTAGTGGCTGTGTACAGAGAAACCAAAGCAATCGGAACTCTAGAGTTATTGTGATCATTTTTGCTGGGGAATGGTTGGATTTAGTTTTATTTCTTTGTTGTTGTTGTTGTTGTTGGAGATAAATACTGGACTGCCTGTGTCTTTGTGTAGCTATATACACACTATTTCTAAATGTATGTGAGCATACATCAAGACCAGTATATCCACAAACATGAGCATAGAGGCGTAGGTATGTACATCTGTGTGCCACCACAGGTGTGTACGCTTAGCCTGTACTGGCACGAATGCCTAGAACACAGGAGATATGGGGTTTACTCCTAGATTAGAAACTAGCCAGTATGTAATTAGGGACAAATCATGTTATTGCTCTGTGCTTCATCTTCTTGTTGGTAAGAGAGGTGAGAAGAAACTGCAGACATTGGATACGCACCATGGAGAGCAGATGGGAGCTTAGAAACCAGGCGTCATCCTTCAGGTTGGCACATCCAACATCCCGCTGGGGAACCATGTCACTGATCTGCTGGAAGAAAGGCAGGTTTTGAACAGTGTTGCAGCAGAACATCACTGAAAGCAAATCCCTACCACCAAGTATTTCACCTCTGACAAACTGATGCCATGCAACAAAGATCATCTCTTGGCAGACTTTGTCCAACCCCAGCCAATTCTTACGTCTGTGACAGAAGGAGGCAAGGACAACAGCTAGACTGTACCCACTGCATTGCAAAAGAAATTGCAATGTTTCAAATGTGGGTTTAGTTGGAAAATAATATTTAAAATATTTAATCAAATATTAAATAAAATAAATATTAAATGTTATTAGGTCCTATTTACTTTCTTTCCACTGAACAGAGTCAGTTGTACAATTAGTTGACCACATTAAAACATGTAACCAGCCACTAGCGTCTAAACTTGTTTCAAGTCAATATCCAAAACCTTATTCAAATTTTTAAATGCATATCCTTCAACTACAACCTTTACTCCCAACTGTCAAATGCCTTCTGTAGCACCTTATTGGACCCAACATATCCTGAACTTAACAATTTTAAGGTTAAAAAAATAAATAAAATAGGCATGGTATCTTTTTTTCTATTTGTGTTTGGATTGCTGCCACAAGCTGTCCACCATTTCTGTGTTGGAATTTTTTTTTTTTTTGCCTGGTGCTACATTGCTGTGGTGTGCTGCTAAATGTCATCTCCAGAAGAGACGGCTGCATTTGAGGAAAGGGAACTGTTTTATAGCCGTTAGAAGTGACTAACTCAGGAAAACGTCACCTGTTATAATCCTGTACTTTGATCTGCTCTTTAACTGTAAAACTTTCAAAGTGGGTGCTGAAATTTCCCAGGCTGGAAAGCACCAGCATGGGGACTACAGGTAGATTTCAGTCTGGGTGGGGAATCCTTTTCTGTAGTTTTAAAAGGCTCGATAATATATTTTTCCCACTGCTCTTGTAAAGTAGCTTGGTCTGGAGCTATTCATTTGCACTTGCACTGAACTCAGCACAGGGTGTTGCTGGCTCACACTGCTCGCTAATGAATAACACTGCCGAATCCTGTCACTGTCATGAGCTTTGCCTCCCCCTCAAGCTTTTCACAGTTTCCAGGAAGACTACAGGCACTACACCGGGAAGACAACCTCATGGTGCAGCAAACTGATGTCAACAACTGCTGCAGGGCAGCATCTCTTTTGGCCGCAGGTGTCCCCAGGCCGGGTAGTGTCCCTCACTGCATGTGGAGGTCTCTTCTCCTCCAGAGATCACAGGGTGATCCGGGCCTGAGGCAGTCACGAGATGAGCACAGGAAGGCAGCAGGTCAGGGTGTTTAGACACGGGGCCTTTCCCTGCTGTACGAGGGAGCATTCACTGCATCAGGAGGTGCCACCCGGCTCCCTGGTAAACCCAGCACTGCCTCCTCCACCTCTGGTTAAGCAGGATGAACCGGGGAATGCAGCTGGTGAAGCATGGATTCGTTCTGTGTGAAGAAAACACAGGCTCAAGGCAACCCAGGGTTTGCTTTAAAAGGCAGCATCCTGAGGTTGATCCTGCTGTGCCCAGCACACATGGTGCCCGTCTTCTCCCTTCTTGGTGCCACCCGCCCCTCCTAAAGCACTGCGAGGGTGTGTGCAGCTGCTGGGGTGGGCAGTGAGGAGGGGATTGGGCTAGACACAGAGCCCCTGAGAAGGGTTCAGCTGGGCTTCCCACCCCCGGAGCCACAGCAGTCCCTTCAAACCACCTGGCCACAAGGCTCGTGGGCTCTCAGCCAGGCAAGGAGCTGAACCCAGAACGCGTGACTGGGTGCTCCATCTCTCCAGCTCCTCCAGAAGAGATTTCCTTGAAAGATGGAGAGAAGATTGGAGATTTAATGCTTGTCTAAGCTGCTTTCAGGCCAGTTAACGTGCTAATCCCATAACCCTTGTCTCCAGCCTCAAGGTGTGCGAAGACTTCACATGTCTCTCCTGCATGCCTTGCCTCCCCTGGGGGAACAAGGAGAATGGCAAGGCAGGGAGAGGGAAAGAGGCTGGGGATGACGGGGTGCAGGCAGACAGAGCCTGTTTCCTCCAGAGGCCATCCTGAGAAATGCTGAGGATGGACACAGCAGCCCAGTTAAGGAGAGGGAGAGTGAAGGTGGAAAGGGCCAGGGAGAGAGGAAGGACAGGGATGGGTGTAGGGAAGAAGGTCCCTGCCTCCAGGGAGCAGTGATCTCTCCTCTGCACACCCTGCGCTCCAGGGCCCAGCGTGGAGGAAAGCAGCTCCTGCCCTCTGTCCCTCTCAGTGGCTGCTGGGCAGGAGCCTGCCTCTCACGGGGCTGCTGTCCTGGAGGAGTCACACACCAGCGCAGGATTTGAAAGAGGGCTGGATTATTTCAGGGCCTCTCAGAAAACGGGTGGTTATGTAAGGTCAGATCTCAGCAAGTGTAATCAAAATCTCAGCCCTAAGCTGATCGCCAGGCAGGGTGTTAGGGAGGTATTTATCCAAGCTCTCCCACATGCACCGTGGCTTCCTTCCCTCCGACACAGCCGGAGCTGAAGCTGGGACTAAGTCAGGAGAGCCATGGCATCCTCTTTTCTCTGCTGGCCTTAGAAAATCTCGTTGCCAGCTGCACCCTGCCTTGCCCGTTCTAAATGCTCATTTCAACAGAGAGCTCGACTTCATGCTGGAATTCATGGCTTGGTGTGAGGCTGTGCCCAGGACCCCGCTAGCTCTCCATGTGCCTTGGTGCTTCAGCCACAGCAGTGCTCAGGGTGCGCTGCTTGCAGCTGTGCAGCCTCCCCTGGAGCCGGGGAGGCGGTGGTTATCAGCCTTTCTGTGCCAACATTCTTCCTTTATTGCACTTGTGCTGTTCCTGTATTAAGGCTCCCATGGCCCTGCCCCTGCCAACCCCCACAGTGTTTTTGTGGCAGGTTCTCACGGAAAGCACTGGTGTGAGAACTGGTCCTCCTCCCTCTCTTTCTTCACCTCTTGTTTTGTGGACTTCAGTGTATAAAATAGAAAACTAAATGTGGTGAGCTATTTAAATTCTCAGTAGCTATTACCCAATAATATATACACACAGAATCGTAACAACCAACGAATGTGCAACATTTGCATGCAATTAGCATTCTCCTCCCAGAGCTAATAGAGTCATAACCAGAAATAATCAATAAGTGGGTCCTGATGAAAATTATATAATGCCAAGGAAAAGCATGGCAAGCAATTGTCATCCTCATCACCTTTGTCATCATCACCTGCTGCACTGGTGAGACCCCCAAGGGAGGATACTCCTATGGAACCCCATTGTTACTATTCCCAGCTGGTCACTGGGGAAAGTCTTCCCCTTTCCCTCTCTCCCCCTTCATTTATTTGCATTTTGCTCTATAGCTACCTTTAACCTTTACAGTCACTGTATGCCTTCAGCTATGTAGCCTGCAAATGGATCTTTGTGTATGTGAACGTGTGAGTACATGCGTTGTGCAACACGTGTAAGCCCAGTGTGCAGTGATAGCTCCTAACCAGCTCACTTTGTCCATCATGTGCTTCTCGTACTTGACTGGACGCCAGAAGTGGGCTGCAGCTCCAGGTCCTTGGCACAGAAATGGCCTCAGGGGCCTCCCAGTAAGAGGATCTAACTCACTTTGTGAGGGGTGTACCTCCGCTTGAAAGTAAGCATGTACTGGGTCTAAATTAAAGGAAGGGTTGGAATCTGCCAGTGAAAAACCATAACATCAAAACAAACAAATGAACATTAAAACATTAAAACCTAAGGATTTGTGAAACCCTGAGGGGAGAACATAAGGCTTAGTCCATGGTAATACACCTGATCAATAAAAAAAGTGTTGTTGTTGTGTTGTTTGTTTTTTTTTTTAATATGATTTATGTTTCCATCCCCTGTTTTTTCCCCCTTCTGCGGTTATTTTCATCAGGGATCTGCTGTAGCATGGCAGCTAGAGCATTTAGCATCCATGTGTCTGGGAGATGAGCAGCCACCCAAGAGACAAGATAATGGAGCAGGAAGAGCTGCCTCCTCTGCCCATTAGCTGAATGTTCCCAAGGAGAATGCAAGATGCTCCCCAAAAGCAATCATTTCTATTTGAAAGCCTCATCTGTTACTTCAAAAAAAAAAAAAAAATCCTAATCATGGTGGTGGTGGCAGAGTCGAACTGAATGGGATTGCAGAGCGGCGCTTTTATGTAGTAGCAGGAGGAAAGAGTCTGTAGCATGGTGTGAAAGCCATAGGAATAGATGTGTCTCCTTAAGAAGAAGAAAGAAACATTTTACCAAAATGTGTTAGAAGAGCCTCTCTTGATTGGGCTGCTGGTTGCCAAGGAGAAAGAATTGATCATTCAGAACAAGATGAGAAGAGGAGCTGTCAGGAAAGAAGACATCTGGAGCTGACTTGTGCACGGTTTTGTCTTCTTAGCTCAGTGACACTGAATCATTTGCTTCACTGTTTTAAACAGAATAAACTTCTGTAAATATCTGATTTCCATTTAAATAAATAAAAAAAATCTTGTAGCCTCTTCTTTTTTTTCTTCTTCTTCTTAGCAATGAAGATAAACAAGACAATATTACTTCCATGCTTGGTTCAATGTGTGATTACTTTTAGTCAGTGCTAGTGGGTCATTAAATCACTGCTTGCAGGTACATGGCATGTAATTCATACAGAAAGAAGCAACAAGACTAACTCCTTGTGTTTGATCAAAAAAGTGAAAAAATGTCCTAGTTCAGGACTTTAATGTTAAGCTTGTTTGGTAAATGGCATTCAGGAGGAAAATAATTTTATAAAAGAAAAACAGATATTCTAATTGTTGGCAGAGCAACAATAGGAAAGAAAGGAAGTTTTTTAAAATGATCTAACAAGCTCAGTCCTACTGCAGCACCACCAACAGCCTGGATGCAGACATTAAGCAAAGTTAGTGCACAGAAAGGACGCTTACTCACGTTACTGCTTTCTCCTGGGACAACTCAGCTCTGAGCAGGGGGATGCTCCTAAACGACAAATCACAAAGCAGTTATAAAGTACTGAGCTCTTTGTGCTGCATGGCCAAGCTCATCGCTCCCCACAGCAGATGTCTGGGTGGATGGGTCTTATCTGCAGGTCTCTGAGATTTCTGTACATCAGTTTCCATATTTACAGATAGGGGTGATGAAAATTTGCTCTGTACTTTGAGATCTAGGGGTGACTAAAAATGAGAAGATTCATTCTGCTTTTCTTTTTATTTATACCAACCAGGATTTTATAAATTAATAAAATCCTACCAGTGTACTTCTTGAGAGCATTAGGTGGCAAGACTTTGTTATCTGTTTGAACAAAGGCCAGGCTCAATGCTTGGAGCAAGAAAATGTAACTCTCTGGTAGCTAATGAAGTGTATGACAGGCTACACGGGTTTTATATCGTCTGCTATAAAAAGCCCTGGCACGTCCTAAAGTGTTGGTGCCTGAGAGCCTGGGGCCTGCAACGATGTGCTGGCATGTACATTAAGCACCTTGACTGAAGGGGAAAAGCAGGATCCTCGCCTTCCCCGAGGAAGCCTGGGGACAGCAGCACAAGCAGACTGCTCAGATGTGTAACGTGGGGCTGCATGAGCGGCCTGGTGCCACCGAGCACCCCCTGGTAGGAAACATCAGGGACTTAGCCACGTCCCCAGTGTCACCTACTTTCTAACACAGGCAGGGACATTGCTGGTAGTTCAACTAAGCCTTAGGGTTTGATTTATTTTTCCTCAAAGGGCCTTTTTCTCCAGACTGACCTTGGCAATCTCTCTCTGGAGCCCTGGCAGTGGAAAAGCAGGCCTCAGCCTCTTTAACCTCCACCTCATTGCCGGAGCAGTCTCCAGGGCATGACTGGAAATGAAACTCAGGAACCAGGCCCTTCTGCAAGCTGAGCACAGAGGCACCCAGTATAACAGCAGGCACAGACCCCCCGAAGTCAGCATAGCCCCGTATTTATTGCAGGCCATTATAGGTGCTTCATCCCAAAACCAGAGCAGTGACCCCTGATTTCCTGAAGGAAGAACAAGAGGACTCTCCATGAGGATGCCTTCTTCTCTGCAATTCAGACAAACTGGTTTACGTGTACTCAAGAAGCTAAATACTGGCTCAGTCCTCTACAGTTGGTTCCCTTTTTTTTCACTAGCACAGCTGACAGACCGTTCAGGAACATGGCGAGCATTGCGGAAGGAGGGTTACAGCAAGTGAGTCTTCTTCTGCAGACACCTCAGTGCACCAAGCTTCTCACCAAGATACTGTTGGCATGACAACTTCGTTGACCTACAAAACAAACAGATGATTTCCTTCTAAATCGAGGTCCTACCACCGTCTTCCTCCTGCCAGGAGCGCAAGAGCATTTGCTAGGCTGCCTATCTGCAGGTGGAAAACCTACGCTTACCTGCAGATGCCTCAGAAATTCCCTGTTCATTTCCAGGTAGGTATGTCTGTCTGACAAGCCATAAAGCTCTATCAACATGGAGCAAAGTCTCACAAGCACCTGGCATGAGCTGGTAGAGGTTTGTTTCAAAAGGGTTATTGTAGCCCGTGCCAGACACCGCTCTCATCCACTGCATCCCCAGCCTGAGCCCTGGCTGGGATTTCCTCCCACAGTCCCATGAGCTCAGCCAGCCCTGGAAAAGTCACTGTCTTGTAAACCAGTGTTGTCTTTGTCATTCAAGCGAGCTGCTATTTTTGGTATAACTACAGTTACCATGGCGACACCAGCTCACAAATAGGGTCAGAAACCTCGGAGATATCTTTAAGTAGTTCCTTGGAACAGGGACTTATCTGGCCAGAGGTAATGAAGCTCTTGGTTTTTCCTTTGGGACTACACCCCTGCCACCACACGGCCCCTGCAGTTCCCGGAGCAGCTGGCTCTGGATGCGGTGGTCTGAGAGGCCAGCACTGGCTTCTCTGGGGCCAGAGGAGAATGAGCCTGGGCAGGGAGGGACAGGGGCTGCAGGCTAGGAAGGGATCATCAAGTACCCCATTCCTGGGCAAAACTCCTCATCCAGCCATGTGGCACAGGGCTGGTGCAACACGGCTGGATGGGGTCCCAACAGAGCAGAGAAAGGAGGTGGAAGGAGGGAGAGGAGGAGAGGAGAGGGGAAATGTCCTGGTCATAATGGGGGATAAGAAAATCACGAGTGGGGCTGCTCCAGGAGTTTCTGCCACACTTTCTCAGTGAGCAAAAAATAGCTTTGTGTGACACACTGGAAATTTTTTCCCACGTGTCCACTTTTATAAAGAGAAATGAGCCTGCTTTCACTGGAAAAAGGAAAAAAAAAAAAAAGAAAAAAAAAAAACAACAGGAAAACAAAGGGGATGTTTCAAAAACAAATGGCCTGAAAACGTAAATTTTTAAGGTTAAGAAAAAGGAAGCCTGTAAGATTTCAAAGGAGCAGGGCGGGGGGACAAGAAGAAAGCAAGCACGCTTCCTGCGAGGACTGGGGGGCTGTAAAGACAATTTTCCCATCAACTCTACCCCCACAGGCAGAAAGGGAGGGGGAGCCCCCGGAAACCTGCCTGAAGCAGATGGAGGCATGGGAATGAGCAGCAGGGATGGGACAGAGCCTGCTGCCAGCAGGCTGCACCTGTTTATATCCACACAAACAGGTTCCTGCCCACAGAAATCACTTCTGCTGTCAGGAGCTGCTGAGCACAATCCATCTAGGCGTGTTTGTGTGCAAGCTCAAGTCGCTGCAGGGAAGAGACGATGCCAACACGATGCTGCCCCCGTCCTCTTCCCGTGCCCAGGAATTATCACACAAGCTTCTGAAAGCTGCATGATCGTCCTCAAACACGTGGGAACACTGCTTCTCTGCTGCCTCTGTTCTCTGCTCAGTTGGCAGCCCCTCAGCTGCATTCAGGATTTACTTCCCGGCTTCTCTGTGCCTACTCAAGGGGTAGGACCTGATCGATTGTTTTAAATGTAACGCGAGAGTCTCACTGAGCGATTTATCTCGGCTAACTTCAGCCATCTGAAAGGCCAAAGGCTTTGGCTGCAGGCTTTGGCTCAGCAGCAGAGCATTGCAGTACGGGTCCCCTCCGTCACAGTCTGTCGTGTCAGACAGATCCTGTCCTTTCTCAGCCACATGTGGTCACCCCTGGCTAGCATGGATGCTCCAAATCCTTCCTCCATCCTCACCTGAGGTGAAACCCATCCATCACTTCACAGGCAGCCTCTCCCTGACCTTCCCTCAGCTCCTTCTGCCCCTGCACTACTCTGATGCTCCTTGTGCACCTCTTTCCTCCAGGAATATTTTGTCCTTGATCCCACATTGTGGGCTGGTTGCTCAGTGAAGGTAAGTGAGCAGAACTTCACCAGAGCCAGCAGACCTGGAGGACTGTTGTTTTGCCCTATGGTTAGGCTCAAGCCACTGAGCTATTGCCCATGACTGATGTGCTGTGCTGCTGGTGCAGAAGATGAAAATGACCATCTAGCATCTTCTGGCAGGACCCTTGTCCTTGTCTTTTTGTCTGTGGATTCCTTCCACTTTGTCCAAATCTCTGACACTGGTCTCCCAGGCAGTCTCAATGGGCTATTAAAATGCACCAGAGAAATGAAGCACATGATAAAATCATGTGTTACTGCCAATGGGTCTTCGCTGGGCTGGAATTTGGGCTGAGGCACCAGCTCCTCCCTCTCTCAGGTAACATCCACAGTACCCACACATGACCTAGCTGCTACCCCCAGTCAGGTGGGTCCCAGCCCCTGCAGCACTACTGAGCAGTCTGCTGGAAGCCTCTCCAGCCCTTCTCCAGCCTGAGGGAGGGATGTGGGGTGGTTATGACCAATGCTTCCCTTCCCTGCATGTGTGTGCGCGTGTGTGCGTGCTCACGAGCAGCGGCACAGCACAGAGGGCTGGTGATTTCCTTGCTTCTCCAGCAATTTCCCCACCGGAGCACCAGAGAAGCCACAACCTCTTCTAGGGTGATGCTGCAGAAAGGAGCACGTCCGCTACTCCCCCAGGCCTCGCTGGAGCTGTGCCTGCAGAACACTGGGGCCACGCACCCCCCCGTGGGGGCTCTGGCCATGATTGGCGCCCTGTGCCCTGATGTCACCTGCTGACAGGGTATATCTGGAGGAGGAAGGACACCTCGAGACTTTTCCTACCCAGGCTGCAGGACGGGAGTTGAATGATTTGCAAGAGGAGCCCTTGGCACTGTAAGTATTTGCTGGGAGCTCAAAGCAAATGAGGGTGGGGGGGGGGGGGGTGCAAATGAAGCTGGCTGCAAAACCTAGTGGAGAGAAAAGTCCTTCTCCCCATGGGGGAAAAAGGTTTGTATTTTCATGCTTGGAAAGTGTGAATGCACCCAGTAGCTATGAGAAAGAGTTCTGCTTCCGTGCAGTCATGGCTGTTTCCTCTTAATTAGGGCTCAGTGCTGGGCAAAAAGGTTCATGCAGCAGCCGTGGTTTGTCTCAGCAGGCAGCAGGCTCTGCCATTCACGGGGCCACTCAGTTTCCGACCCCGGCAGCCCTTGGCAGGGGCTCACTGGCAGCCCCTTGGCTTGTGGGCTCGGCCTGCATGTCTGCAGCACTGGAAGGTCCCCAGGGGTGGTGGGGGCAGGCGGCTGGTGCTTGCTGCCCAGGTGCCCAGCAGTGCACACAGGGCTCGTCCATGGGGAGTTTGTGCAAGTGGTGCTGCATCTCCTGCGTTACTGAATGCCTTCCTTGGTGTCAGCACTTAACTGAGGTTGTCTTTCCAATGCTCCCCATCTGGGAGGCTGTTGTGGCAATACAGTTCAACTTGAAGTGAGCTTCTGTCTTTTGGAGTACATCCTCTTTCATTTGGTTGTGGTCTTACAACTGCTGCTAGAATACAGGGGCTGACATCCTGTGTAAAACAGGATCAGAAAGAGCTGAAGCTGCGTGAACTCCTTCCATCCCTATGATTAGCCAGATCAAGCAGCTGAGACTGGAGCTGAGACTCCTCACTCCTCGCAGGCATCTCACACTGGATACAATATTTCCTGATGAAAGCCTGGCTGCAAGGAAGATGGCAGTGACTCTTGAGGTCAAGAAATGATCATCAGAATTATTGCCAAAAATGAGAGTATTTCTTCCCAGAAGCTGTCTATTCCTACTGCATCACTGTGTGGAGGGACACAGCTCATGGAGTTTCAGTTCCTGACACCCCTGAGGCACCAGGAAGATGTGCATGAAGAAGCCTGTACCTGAAGTTATCAGACAGGGGAGGAAGAGATCCTACACTGGATCTGTCTGAAGAAAGTCACATGAGGCATCTGTGTTATCTGTCAGGGAAATTTTCCATAGCGAATCAGAGATTAAAGGGGAGGAGGGGGCAGATTAAAAAGTCACCACTTGTCAGTAGTGTTCAAGCCTCTTTAAGTTCAAAGAAAACTAAAAGAAGGATGATTAACCTGGCCAGCAACCCAGAGGTGGGATATCTGACGCAACTGAGATAAGCACATTACTGTGCATTAGGTATAATTAGCATTCGGACGCAAGCAAGGCTCTTACCCAGAGGATTAAGCCCTGGACTAAACAGAAATGCTGTCAGGGGCAATTAGGTAACGCCTTGTCAGAGGAGGGGGCAGAGGAAGTGCACGGAAGAACATCTTGCTCCCCAGCAGCCTGCACATCCACAGCCATCCACTCTCACCCAGGAGCTGTGTCCCAGTGCCGGCAGCAGCAGAAGATCTCTGACATCCCAGGACATCCCCAGGGCCAAGGCAGCTAGAGGAGACCCAACCGTATCAAGCATTTGTCAAGCTTTCTGTTTGGTGTAGTACCAAGGATCTCCAAAGCACCCAGGTATGGGGAGGTGAAAAGCTGGGAAATTCCCCTAGGAAGGTGTCGCGGTGTTTCCTCTGTTTCTTCTGGCTGTGAGCTGGGGCAGCTGGCTCCCAAGGAGGGGCAGCCCTCGTGCTGCTGTCTTCTTTGACATCAATGGAGGCATCTTTTCCTGTGGAAGATGGCAAGCAAGTCCCACCAGCTCAGCAGTGGGAGGGCAACTTGATCCCTGCTGCAAGATGGAGGCTGTTCTGTGGCATTAAGGTTGCTTCCCACCCTCTGCCCTTTCTTTTGGTGATGCGTGGGGAGTACAGGTGAAGGGAGGTTGGTAAAGAAAATGACAGAATGGTCTCTTTAGTTGCATTGAATGCCATTTCTTGAATTCATGCATGTGAGAGATAGGATGGGATGTGATTTGGGCAGATCCTTTTTGCTTCCAAATCCCAAATCAGTGTAGAGTAGCTGATATGCGGATACAACTGCTTTGGATAGGGACTGAGTAAACTCCCAGGGCTGAGTCTTCTCATTAGCTATTTCTTAATGGATTGAAGGCTGGGGCAAGGCAGGAACTCAAAGAACTAAGAGGAGCTGGCCCTCAATGACATGTTTGTGATTAAGGTACCATGCTGGCAGATGGCAGGGGTTGGTGAAGTGGGGAGGGAACTGAGCAGGGGCTCAGCTGCTTCTTACAAGTCTTGTGTGTCAGGCCAAAGGGCTGGAAATCTGTTAGCCATTTTGTTTCTTCTGTTGTACTTTTGGGAGCAGCCCTTGGGAGAGGTGCCAAAAATCTCCGCATGCCAGATGCACTGAAGGTGCCTAGAAGTGGGTCTGTGTCTCACAGTCCAGGAGAGGTATCTGGCGCTGAGACGAGTGCCCTACTGATGAGAATTTCTCCTGAGATGAAGGCACAGTACTTTACAGGGGGGCGTTAGCAGACCTTCAGTGGAGCACGGTCTTCCTATGCAAAGCATTTTCTTGTAGGGCAGTACTGTTTAAATCCCTTGCTGGTCCTGAGCATCACTGAGGGACTGGATTCTCCCTTGGTGCAGATTCACGCAGCTGCGGAACCTCACATTGCTTTGGCTTGAACCCAAACTGCCTTCACCTCTCGGTTTGGCCCTAAAAACTGGGAGTCAAAACATTTTGGCACACCTCCCAGCTGCACGGTCCAGGTCATACCAATTACCGCACCTCCAGTCCCATTCTGTAAAAGATGTGCTTGCGACAGTGCTTGCCTGTCCAGCCACCGTGCTGTGGGGATAAAGCTGTAAATACTGGGCAATTGCTCAGGTTCTCCAGAGATGACAGCCAAATCAGTAATTTCTCTGATTTGAGCTGATCCCTGTGTTTGTGGGCACACTGTGTGCTGGGGAAGCGTTGTGTATAGCATCTGTGCATACTTCAGCTGCAGACACAACCATCTGCTGCTCCATTTGGGGCTGCTGGAACGGGTCCAGCCTCCTGAAAGGGATATTACAGCTGAGACAGGAGCCCGACCACAAGCAACAGGAGAACTACCATGCCTCTAGGTGCTATCATTAGGATACATCCAACCACCGTCACGGATGGAAAGATGTCAGGGGTGAAGTATTCCCAGACTGCCATGGATACAGAAACACATCTCTTTGCCTTGCACTGATCTGGCAGTGACACAGGAGGATTGCCTGGATTCTCTTTTGCCTTGTTCTCAGGCCTTGCTTTCCAGCACTCTGGCTATTTCGAGCACTGTCAAAGATATGGGCTGTCTTCAAATTATGAAGGAAAGAAGAATCTTTGATGGCATTCATAGTTCTGAGATTAAAAGTCTGGAGTGTCACTGCAGGTGATACTGGGGATCAGGCCAGAGCACTATGGTGACATAATGGGATTAGCCTTCAGTACTAAAATCCTGAAGTTAATTCCATCGGCTATTCCATCAGCCTGGCTGCACAGGGACAAAAACCTGGGGAGAGCAATTATGTAATGGTCATGGGGAAGGATGTGACTTCAGGGAGGGGAGAACAAATTGGCATTTATTTTTGTCCATAAATGGATGTGGTCAGACTACTCTAGCATACTAATTAGCACAAAATTTGATCAAGGGCTGGGAGCTGCCCCTTGGGCACTGGTGGAAGCTATTGCTGTCCTCTCTGGGGGGGAGCAAAGGGTCCTCAGTGCAGCAGCTCTGCCCTCACGCAGGAGAGGTGTCGTCCACCCCCCCCAAGAATGAGAACTGCTACTTGACACTTAGGTAGCCTCTGTGATGTGGAGCTTGGCTCACGCACAGTGTGGTACAGAAGGCGTCAATCTATGTAACATAGTGCTTAAAACCATCAAAATGGACAACGCTTCCTGGGGAAAGTTACAGGCTTTGATCTCCTACATCCTAAGAAACTAAATTCCACCTAAACCAGTCTCCAATGCTTTGCCTTGGCCTTCTTTACAATCTTTCGGAGGTCCTGTACTGTTTCCCATAAGGTTGGTACTGACAAACTTGAGGCCCTAATTGCAGCTGCACCCAGACTAAGGGCCCATCCAGGTCAGCATCGCATCTTCCTCCGTGTGCAAGAGGCAACACTTAGGCACAAGTACAAGAACAGATGAAGTATATTGTGTTTCCCAAGGACAGGACACTTCTCTAAGCCATAAATCCATATGTGTGTCTTTGTGGCTCCTAGTAGTCATATCCAGAATTAGTAAGTAAAAGCACCAGCACTGCAGAGCAAACTGGAATACAAACAACATTGGCATTACCTGCCTGGTTCTGCACAAACTCTGGGGCAAGATGCTGCAGCAGCCTTGTCTGAGACAAAAGAAGATTTAACTCTCCATAACTCTGCAAGTCATCGGACTGTGGGATTAAGTGTCTTTTTGTGCAGGAGTGTTCATAGTTTGGTATCTTAATTCTAGCATGCATTGACGAAAATCAGTGCCACTCTGCTTACTTTGTATACATTATGGTCTTTCTTTTTGTTTAATGTCTTTATGTTTAATTCTCTCGCAATTATACTTCCCAAAATTATTCTGTCACAAGACTGTTGATACCTAGAAATGATAAGCAGAGTGTTGCATCAGTCCTTGCTGTTATCTTGCAGACAGAGGGATCTGAGCGAGGCATACTCCTGTCGCACAAAACAGCCCAGCAATGAGTGAGAATCCCACCACCAACCTCAACACTGGAGATGCTCCAACTGGTCCCACCACACCACGCAAGGGGCCTCCCAAGTTCAAGCAGAGACAGACAAGGCAGTTCAAGAGCAAGCCTCCTAAAAAAGGAGTAAAAGGGTAAGGGCATTTTGGAAAGAAGAGAAACTGTCCAAGTCGGGTTGCTCCCCACTGCTAAGCTGGGCTCCTGTGGCACCATCTTCCCCCACACAAGGATCCAGGAGGTTTTCCCCTGCCCCACGGTGCCATCAACTCTCCTGTTGTGGTGCTGGCCCACCCCAGCACTGAGCTGCTTCTCATCGTCTGCTGCCCACACTCCTCCCTCCCTGGCTGGGGTTGCAGGACATCTCCCCTTTCCTGGGTGCTGCTGGCCCAAAATCACCCCTCACCTGCTCTTCTCTCCCCTAGGTTTGGAGATGACATCCCAGGCATGGAGGGGCTGGGCACAGGTAAGCGCTGCGGGATGTTGTTGTCATGCCCTCTTTAACACAAGTGTAACCATGCTTCAGCACGGGAGAGTACTGTCTGGGCTGGGCTCTGTCTGCCTGGCCTCTCTGTAGCTCACAGGGTCACTGGAAGGGGCTAGTACTCCTTCCACAAACTGCCACAGTCATGCTTATGCTTACATACACCACAAGGTAGAAAGTCTATTTAGGCATGCTTCCATTTCTGAATACTTTCACTTGGCTGCAAATGTGCTTGTTTGTCTTTGTTTTCTGCTAATACTCTGGCTTAGAATTTCAGCAGCATGAGGTTCTCAAAGAAATGCCAAATGCTAAGCTATTAATAGCAAAAATCACAAGAACTAAATCTCAGATGGTTGAGTATTTATGTTATCACCAAAATCCTAATTTTAAGAATTTTAGGCACCCATCTGGGATTGAGAAACACACACTGGATGACCTGTAGCCAGTTAAAACTTAGATGTCAATAACAGCTGCCCCTATCAATGAGTTACAGATCCTAAGTGCTGTAGACCAAATATTTCAGCATCTGATTTAAGATTGCACGTTTTCCAGGATATCACAGGTTGGTTACAGACAGTTTATAAGAACAGGAGAAACCCCACAACCAGGATGAATTTTCACACTAGTCTAGATACTGAGGAGATCGTAGTCTTGTTCACAGAGAAAGATGGCACAGGAGAAAATACAGTGACCTGGTTCAGCCTGGTAGGTAGTACCAAATGTAAAGAGCTCATCAGCTCATTCAGTCTTCAAGTGGAGTCTCATTTTTCTTGTTCTTCCCACATCTGAATGTTTCCTCACTAAAGCAGCCTTTCTATTCATACAAAAGAAGTCCAGGAAGTGCCATGACCAGAACCCATTTCTGATTCTCTCTGTTTTGCAGATATCACAGTGATTTGCCCATGGGAAGCTTTCAGCCATCTGGAACTGCACGAGCTGGCCCAGTTTGGGATCATCTAAAGCGCCAGCATCTCCACTGGTGTCACCTGGTGACTCCGCAGATCCCACCATGGTCTTCATCACCTTTGACACTGAATTTTGGCCCTTACATCCACCTGTTCATGGACAGGGTGATTTTGTATGAGCTAGTTTTGAGAAAGTCCTTTGCAAATTAATTTGTCAAAGAAGTTATTCAGGACCCTGAACAGACTGCATGCTCCATGTGATGAAACTACTGAAAATGTCTTAATGTCTCCCTGCACCATACCCTGTCTTCTCCCACTATTGTAGATCTTCATGTGTATGGAGAAAATGGGAGGCTTTATTTGAACCTTTCCCCTGGTTAGCTGAGGTAGTGTGTGCATGGGTGTGCATGTATGCCCAGACCTCATTATATCAAGCCCATTCTTTTTTCTTCCTTCCCTTCCTGACAGCTTTCTATGTAGTATTTCCACGGGTATGTTCCCAGGTTATCTGGACCAACAATTAGATGCTGAGACTGTATCTGTAGAGAACAGAATCAGAGTAAATAGTTCAGCCATTAAGGCGTTTTTAAGTAGCAGGAGAGCCTTCCCCAGAGGTTCACCATAAGGAATCTGCTGCTGAGGTTCACCTCATCAAGAAAGGGGGAAAGGGCTCTGAAATGTTCTCTCTGCTGTACTACCCACCAGCTTATGAGCCAGAAGATTCTGGCTGTTCTAGTAACGCTGAATGAAAACACGTGTGTCTGAGATCAAAAACTAAATGAATTAATTAATCCTTCTAATTCCTTTGTGAACCTGAGTGGTTGGGATTCCAAAGAAACAACCCTCCAAATGGCATTTGGGTGTCCTCTCCTTCAATGGCAGGCTCCTGTGTGACATTTGTACTGTCCCTAAAGCCATACATATTTACATGAGGAGTTTGCTCCCTGGGACATGATGCTGGTTCAGAAGACATTACAGTTTGCCACCAGACAGTGCCAGTAGTCCCACCTCATCTAGCAGAAGATGGTATTGAATTACTTGCTCTCTCTTCCCTGCATTTAGCACGGACAATTCTCTCTTCATCCCACCCATCAGCAGGAAGGCTTTTCCCTTCACCCTCTGGCAGCTTCAAGCTCCAAAGCCTGTCTGGACAAGCAGGAAAATGGTTGTTCCCCCAGGAGGGATAAGAGCAGAGCAGGTGGGGAGGCAGGGGGAGACTAGGATTTGCAGGCAAGCACGGAGCAAATCCACTTAACCTCATCGATTTTTGTCTCCTGGTCTCTGGCAGCCTGAGCACTGGTGAGCAGGGAGGCACTTGTAACCACTTAAGTGCTCAGGGAAGGCACCGAGACTCCCTGCTGCCCTGGCATTAGGGAAGGGGGTTCATTTTGGTCAGAGGCAAGGAGCAAGTGTTGTTGTAGCTATGTGATATTCAGAAGGGGAGATGACATTTTTAATCATTGCCTTCAGCTTCACAAGCCTCCTTGCATATGAACTGCCTCCCCCGGCTTATCTTTCCTATGCTGAGCATGTTCACAGGAGCAAGGAATGGCTGTGGAGAGGACAGCAAGTCCTGCCTACAAGATCGATCCCCACGCATAAAGCATTGCTATAAATCCATGGCTGTGCTATAGTTATCAGCTAATGTCATGCCAGAAGTAAAAGCTAGCAGTTTTCATTTAAAATATAGCTTCAGCACTAAAAGCTAAAGGAAATTCTTGCTGGCAGTCCAGAGTAGAGCTTTATTATTCAGCACTCCTGTCATTAGCAACAGCAGTAAACCAGCGAGGGTTCAGACCAGCAGCACAATCACAGCACTGAAGTCATGTACCATTTAGCTAATTGCTGTACACAATATTTCCCTGGGCAGAGGCGGTCCGTCCTTTCCACTCACTCCTCATTTCTCACATCTTTCTAACCTTTTAAGGTTGTTCTTCCTTCCCTAAGTGTTCTGAATGTAAGTGACATTTTATTTAGCTTTTACTGCAGGAGACTGATTTCATTTTTCTTCAAGCTTGTGCTAGCCCTCTCCTTTTGTGGTTAAATGTGAATGTTCCTATGTCAATGCTCTTGTGATTTCCCTCACGTTATGCCATCTTGTAGCATGTGATCCTTATTTTACTTTCTCAGTCTGTCCTCTTCTATATGGGAAAAGACCCATTGGATCCAGTTTGTGATCCTGCAAGCTGGCTGCCTCTATTTTCATGGCGTTTTTCCTTATTTTAAGCAGGAGTACATCAACGAAAGAACATTTGAATTAGCCCTTTTGCTCCATTATCATCCCAGACCTTGGGAAAGCAGTACAAAATAGTGAGATTCTCAGTCACGAAATACTGGTGTAAAAACAAAGTTCTCCCTCGTCCAGAGACTGAAGAATTTCAGCAAATGGGAAGGTCCTGATGTAGTTCTACATCTGACTGCCATAACCCCTGCTCCCATCAGAGAACCACGCCTCCAGCGGGAATGCACACATACCCCAGTCTCATGCTTGGCTGAAGAGCTTTGCCAGAAGATGTTCTGAGTCACCACAGTGTGTTAGTTAACTTAAAAATTCATTTCTATGCAGTAATAGGGATTACATTTGTTCCTGTACTTGTAAGGAGTTCCAAGACTTAGAAGAAGAGTCTTTAAACATCCTCACAGTTGTTTTGTCTGAGGGTCCGAGTTTTTTCTAAAGAGATATAACCCCTGAAGCTTTAATTTCTCAAGCAGTGAGAGATGGCTGTGGTATAAAAAGCAAATATATTTAAATAGCTTGTTGAAGGACTTCAACCTATATACATCGTAATATGTTATTTGTTCTTTTACTATAAAAACAAGTCAAAAGCAATAAAAAATTAAACAAAAATGTTTTAAAAATCCTACAAATGTAGTCTGATTTACTTACAAAACATATCCAGAGAAAGGCAGATGATTCAGCTTTTCATTCTATAATCCTTGCCTTAGGAAAGCTCTGAGTGCCAGTCACCACTCCTCATGAGAGAAAAGTAGCTATTTATCTCCAAACAATAGGCAATAAAGTCTTAACCGTGTTATCATCTGAGAAGCAATTCTTCTCTGAGTGATGATTGGTGTATTCTCCCAGGCGTGGTGCACACAATTTCCTCAGGGCTGAAATCTTTTAGCCAGTTTTGTCTTTTGGGACTCTGTGCAGCTGAGTGTCAGCATGCTTCTACCCCATAGCAATAAAGGACTTAGAGACATGAATGCCACTCAGTTCCCTCTCTTTGCTGTGACTGCAAAGGAGAGCTGCAAACATTCGTCTCCCTTTGCTTCTTGTCGATGCTGAACTTTCTAAACCTTCACAGAAGTTTCAATTCAATCAAAGAAGGGTCAATTGCCTGCTGGTAATGTGCTGCTAGGTCTCAGTGTTTTCTTTTGTACCATCTTTGGAGGTGCTTTCTTGCACCTCATTGCTGAGTATCTAATCCAAAGTCTTTTGGATGTCTATCCTGAGAAAGACAAATATCAGTTAGCCAAGAGGAGTCTTTAATTACTTTATTTTTTTTAATAAATCCTTTCCTAACAGCATTTTGAAAGCCAGGGAAACTTCCTTTCATGTGGTTACTGCTATTTAACAGTCCCAACTTTAAAGCCATGTTTAGCTCTAGCTTGGAAAATTCTGTATCACACCAAGAGTGCCCTCAAAGATGAGTCCTATCCTCGCTGACCTGTTTCTGCCTCTAGTGAAACAGTTAAATAAACTCAAACGTCTGGAAAAAAAAAGAAGCATTAACCTTGGGAAAAGCTAGAAACATGTGTATTGCTTTTCCTCCCACAAAGTATCTAAATCACCTCAGGAATACCAATTTAAAAAAAAAAAAATCTTCAGTGTGAGCTGGGTTCTTCAGACCTGAAGATGCTCATTGCAAGATCCCATCCTACAACAATTTGCAAACCAGTACCTCAGTATCAAGCCACTATCTCATTTTCCTATGGTATTGACCAAGATGGCGTGGTACACTGAAAAATGTATTCTGACAATATCCTTGTGTGTTGTGGGGGACATTTTTCTATTTTATAATTGGGATTCTGAGAGCTAGAAAAATTAATGTTCTCACTACTTTGATGTCTCCTGTACCTGATTTTTGAGAGTTCTTAACATTGTGTCTTGGTGTTCAAAATACAGCTGTCCTTGCTTTTGTTTGCAGCTACTCATTAGTGAGTCTCACCCTCTCTCAATCTGATCTCGCTCAGACGGTAAGATCCAAGGCCTCAGCTCGGACATCTGAGAAACAATGAGGGTTGTTAAAGCAGGGCTCTTAAAAAAAAAAAAAAAAAAAAAAAAAAAAAAGAGCTGTTAAAGCTGTTAAAGCTTAGTGCACTGACGTTGGGCACCTCCAGAGGTTGTCCTGCCTGCCCAAGGCAGTGAGCACTTAGAGCTCGCAGGCTTCTCCACATCATCTGCCAACCACCTGTAGTAGGTTGGGGAGAGCTGAAACTCCTATACTGGGAACACATAGGATTTTAATCTACCAGTGGCAACATTTAGCTTATCTTTAAAAAGCACTCCTATTTTTTACGTGCTTCCCTTTCCTGGAGTCTAGCACAAAAATCCCTGTGGTGGATTTTTGCCCCTTGCTAGCCCCACTGGGTGAAACCGATACTTCCACTATGAAGGCCTATTGCCTTCAGGCATTTGCAAACACTTCCTTGTCTCCAGCATTTTTCTGAGGGTCTCTCCCACACTTCTGAAGCTGTAAACAGAGTGAATGAGCATCATAATCACCAGCATGTATGCAACATACACCAGCCGGTCCTGATGGTAGACCAGAGAGCACAAAGAGATGAACTTCATTATCCTGTTAAGAGTGTGACTTCAGCCAGGGGAGCACTGGCAGCAGAAAAGGCTTCTGGTACCCTGAGAGCTTGGTTCAGACAGCAGTGAGCACAAGAAATGTGCATAGGAAAGAAGGATTTCTTCAAGAATATGAGCAGATGTTCTCCAGGTAGGGACAGTCTAAATCAGCTCCAACAGCAGCCCACCACAGCCGGGTGCCTTGTGTTGCTAGGAAAAGACCCATATGAAGATCTCAATAGCCTGTATTTTGTTTCCCCCTACCCCTGGTGAGGACTGAAACATTAGAAGGAGCAAAGGATGGAGATCCCTGGACTGTTAACGCCCTTTCCAACTTAAGCTGTTAGCAAACATCTCTTGGAAGTGGGATCTATGCAGGCTTACAGGGGGTGAAGAGGGACACAGCAGGTTATAGGCAGATAGGAGACAGGACCAGTTCCTCAGTCACACAGGGCCCAGGCGACCTCAGGCACAAACACACATTGCTTCCACAAAACCCCACATTGGTTTCTCTAGGCACAAAGAGAAGGCAAGCTCTTTCTGCTCATCTCACAAGCTAGCTGGATACCAGTCATCTTGAAGCTGTCCAGCAGACATCCTGTACACCTTACCATCCAGGCAGCTGCTGGCACAGGCAGAGCAAGCTTGCATCTGTCTGCACCAGTGGGGCTGCAAGTCTGAGAGTAAAGGAAGAAAAACAGCCTCAAGCCAACAACATGAGAAACAACAAAGAGTGTTAAATCTGGTTTTAACAGCTGAAGCTTTTTTGTTTACAAGAAACCCTCACTGGGATCAAGGTCTTTCCATGTTAGACAATTTGTAAATGCATCACTGGGAATTAATGAGTTAGTATTAAGCCTGGTCTCCAAGCCAGTGTGATATTTCAGCCCCTGGATACCAAACTTCAGTAGCAAGGGGCGGGCTGTGGAGATGCAGGACAAGGGTCCTGAAAATGCCAGTAGTATGACTAGGTCACACAAACAGTCAGGATGGGGAACACACAGATACAGGCATCAGGGAACAGACCTTTCAAACACAGATCAGAAGTTCTAGTAAGCACCAGGCCCAAACAAGAGCGAGGGAAAAACAAGTCGGCAATTGGAATCAAATATGGTAAGCAAACAAAGCAATTCTGGGCTAAGACTGTCTATACAGAAATAGCACCACAAGGAGCTATGATATGACAATCCTGAGAGGAGCTTAACACTGTAGCATCCTCAAGCAGAAAGCTGCATTCAGGCCCAGGCATTTTGAGGACAGAGGCCGATAAACTGTTAAGCATTTCAAGCTAATGTGAAAAGGGGAGGGAGAGTAAAGAAACATACAGATAGAAAGATGAGGGAATGGAGTTGTAAGGACTCTACAGAGAGCAGGGAATTTGCTCCGGCATGCGCAGCCCCCTAAAAAAAAAGCCAAGTGGAGTTGTGATTCCCCTCTGTAAGTAGATAATGAAGGAGGACAAATGTTACCTAGGATGGCCCAAGGGAAAAACTATCTGAACATAATAAGCAAAATTTTAAGTAGATGTTATCAGGAAGTCTTAAAAAATGCCTTCCTTGGGAAAGCTGGTCTCTTGTCCCATGGGAAGTGGGAGGGCTCTGTTACTCAGGACATTTGCAATGGGACTGTAAAAAGCATCCAAGAATCCCCTGCAGAGAACATCTGGTATGGATCAGCTGTAACTCCAGCAGGAGGCAGGGCAGTCTCTCTGGCCATCACCATTATGGCTTTCTTGCAAGCTATGCAATAGTGAGTATAGTGAGTATAGAGAGTGTAAGTTTGTTTTTCATATGAAATAGAATCATAGAATCGTCTAGGTTGGAAAAGACCTTCAAGATCATCAAGTCCAACCATCAGCCTGACCTACTGACTCCCATCACTACACCATGCCCCTTAGTGCCATGTCTACACAACTTGTAAAACCTCCAGGGACTGGGACTTCCGTGGGCAGCCCATTCCAGTGCTTGACCACCCTCTCTGTAAAGAAATTATTCCTAATATCCAATCTAAACCTCCTATGGCACAACTGGAGACTATTTCCTTGCATCCTATCACTTGCCACCTGAGAAAAGTGACCAACACCCTCCTCACTGCAATCTCCTTTCAGGTAGTTGTAGACAGCGATGAGGTCTCCCCTCAGCCTCCTTTCTCCACAATAAACACTACCACTTCCCTCAGTCTCCTCACAACTCTTGTTTTCTAGTCCCTTCACCACCATCATGGCTCTTCTCTTCACATGCTTGAGACGCTCAATATCCTCCTTGTAGTGAGGGGCCCAAAGCTGAGCACAATATTTGAGGTGCAGTCTCACCAGTGCCGTGTACAAGGAGACAACCATTTCCCTAGTCCTGCTGGCCACGCTATTTCTGATGCAGGCCAGGATGCCATTGGCTGTCTTGGCCACCTGGGCACACTGCTGGCTCATGTGCAGCACACCCAGGTCCTTTTCTAGCAGGCAACTTTCCAGCCACTCCTCAGCCACTCTTCCAGCCACACTCTTCAGCCAAATGTATGTTGTTATTACAATAGCAAAGCTAAATACACAGGTAGCTCTGTTTAGAAGCCATCTGTAAGCTTCCGATAACAAGACATAAATAGACCAGTAGAGAAATGAGACATTCATATGATGTAAGAAAAATGTTTGAGATGAGCTTTCACCACTGCTCCCTGTTACCTGTCAGGATTCATTATTTCCATGGAAACAAAAAATAAAAATAAAATAAGAAAAAAAAAAAGACCAAAAAAAAAAGAAAGAAAAATATGAGCCATTGTCTCAGATGTACACAAGCGAGCCCTCAGGGAGAGGCGGCAGTGCCTGCCCATGACCTTCTGCAGGCACCAAATGGCTGCCGCCACCACCTGCTGCCCTGGCACCACTGCAGGAGAGGGAGAGCCACCCAAGTGCCCGTGGCCTCCCCTCCACCATGAGCTAAGGAAGCATGCTGCAGCCATGCCTGCAGCAAGCAGCAGCCCGCAGCAAGCCTCCGTCAAGCTGAGGTGTGGGGTCTCATCCCCACACATCAGCTGCCAGCACTGTGCTCACTGCTCCCCCTCTCCGTCTCCCTCCCTGCCCCTCTTTCCTCCAGTGTCTGCCCATTCTGAAGGGTTCTTCCCCACAGTACTGGGAGTCCTTTGCTGATTTTCTAGGAGCTAAGGGAGAAAAGCTCATTCAGAAAAAATAAAAAGCAAAAATGCAAGACTCAAAAGAAGCAGCATCAAGTTGCATGAGACATTTTCATTGCACTGACCAGCAAGAACTGTTACTTGGAATAAACCTGTGGGATTTTAGTTCCACATCCTACCTTTAGTGCTAGATTTCTCCACTTTGGACGATATAAGATACACCTCATTGTGCCTAATACTATGATGTGCAATTATTTTTCCTTGGCTACATTCTGGGACCATTTCGCTGAAAGGCAGAATAAAGCTTTGCAGCTTTATCCCAATCATGTAACCTCTTTGCATACTTTCATGTTAATGCCTAATCCCATTTTTAATCTTAATAAGCTCTTTAGTTCAATAATATCCTACGGCACTAAGACATACAAGTTAATTCCTTGACTTAAAGCCAGAGATCTCTTGGGAGCTTTTCCACTGACTTCCACAGGCTTTGGTTCAGGTCAGGCTCCAGAAATAAAAACCAACCCACTGCAAATCACTGAATTACCTCACTAAAAAAGTGCTATGGTTTTATATCCTTCGCACATGTAGCCTCTCCATATCTCTCTATATAAATTCTGCTTTCACAAGAATTTCAAGCAGTGTTTAGCCTGAATATAGAGCTACGCTGATGCCAAGATATTCTTGATAAACCCTACAGAAGGAATGATTTCCTTATCCTCACTACCCTGGCCCGGGCTGATATGGTGATTCAAGATGAGAAGTTTGGAGCCTTCGGGTGCCTACTCCCAGAAGAACCCTATCTCTTGATCTATCTAAATTAGTCAATTAAAAACAAGATTCCCAAGTTTATACAGACAAAAATGATGGAGACAAATTTAATATGAACTAAATTGCGAGCAGGAGGAAATTGCTGCTAGTTATAATAATTTAATTACAGAGCAAATTTTAAATCATTTCTTTTGAAGGACTGAGAAAAGTCAAACTGTGGGGACTGCCTGGAATTTCTCTCTGAGCACCAAATAAAGGTCTCGAGTGGTCCCAATAGTGCAAATCTCCTGGTTTGCTGCAAAACTGGAACTGTGGCTGGGAGCTACACTACAGTACAAAAAACATTCAGTGCCCTTTATGCATCTTCATTTTGACACTTTAAAAACGAGAAGATAAATCTGTCTCCAGGGCCCCTTTAGTCCCTCGAGATTTGTGATGAGACACAGAATACGCACACACAGAGGGTAAACTAGCGCAGCGCTCAGCTACACGTTCAAAGCAAGGGAGTTGTTGTAGCTCCAAAAGTTACTGTTCATCAACTGAGTTAGAGAAGGTGACCTCTTTGGCTGCTCCAATTGCCCAATAAAAAACAGTTTATGGTGGGTTATGCTTGCATTTATGCTTTCTTCTTGCAGCAAGCTCAGAGCATGCACACAACCCATCACTGCAGTTCAGCTGCTGAGTAGTATTTAGTAACCTGAAATGGCTTTGTTACTTTCTATCATGGATCCATAACCCTTGTTTGGTTTACTAAAAAGATGGTTAAAAGGCCATTTGGTCAGACCTGGCAATGTGTTCATAGGAACAAGTTTCAAATAAAAAAGGAGGTTTTCTTCCAAGCAGCAAAAGTAAAATCAGATCCGGTGGCTGGAAACTGTTGTTTGAGAATTTCAGATAAGAATCACATTGCTCATTTCTGACAGAGGAAATAAAGAACCTCAGAAACAATTTTCCATGTGATCTGTGCCTTGTAGGTCATCAAATGAAGGGTGCGTAACAGGGGATGAAGATATATATGTTCTGGCTTACATCTGTGGCTCAGGCAGTTCAGTGCTCTTGTGCAGGACCACTATAGAAGTTTTCAAGCCAGAGATACACAGGATGATCCCAGGTGGCTCTGACAGTCTGTCACCCATCCTCACTCATTGGTGCACTGGTGGGAGCCCATGAGCAAGAGCTGTGCTTAGATATGATAGCTTTTATGTCCCTACAGATGCACACCGAAAGTCTTCAGGAAAATGGAGATTAACACGTACATTATAACAGTATCACTCCGACATAGGCCCTGCAAAATTTTTAGCTTGTTGCTATGGAACAAGTCTTCTTGTTGCTGTCTTCTGTATGTCCAACTTCTACCAGAAACATCAGAAAAGCATAACAGAAGTGTCTCTACCAAATCAGGCAAAAAATCCCTCCAGCCCAATACTCTGTCTCCAGCTGTGGCCAGTAATGGATGCAAAGGAGAAGATACAAGAAGGTGGCAGTGTGTAGCAGTATACCACTAACATGATCATGGAGCTTCCAGTGATTTACACTCCAGGACATCCTGAGCCAGAGTTGATGTCCTTGTGTTTCATAGCACTTAGTATATTTTTCCTTCAGAACTCAGTCCAGACACTTTCTGAACCTACAGAAACCTTTACGACCCACAGAACCCTTAGGCAAGGAGTTCACACAGTAAGTCTGTTCAAATCAAATAAAGAAATAAATAGAAGTGACTCCTTTCATGTTTCTCAGAATACACAAAAAAAAAAAAAAAAAAAGGGTAATTTTGCTTACTGTCACTTGTCAACTGCAAGTTTCCTTGATGCTTGCCTTGGAAGAGACAGTAGTACTATGCTGGCAAAAGAAAAGTTTTCCTACTTCTCATATTCTTGGTGCCCCAAAGCAGAGGATGTTGTGGTCATTCATTGTTTGGCTAGTTACACTCAACAGCAAATGATGGGTTCCATGTTATGACTCAAAGAATATTGCTCAAAGAACATTAAAAGCTTTAAATCCTTCCTCAGCTAGAGAGGTCAGGAAATATTCTACCTTTAAATATAGTTACAATTCACTGCAATAAGTGTTAGATGGAAGTTGTTTTGTTGTTATTGTTGTTGTTTGTTTGTTTGTTTTTATGTCTGTGTTACTTAAAACCTCTGTTCCAAGTATTCAGATAGGACATGGTGGTAATTAGTATAAGTTACTGGAAGTTGGGTTAGTAAAGTTCCTGTGGGCAGATAAAATAATTACTGCATCCTTCCAGTAGTATCAAGATAAAAGATAAATGCTTCATGACCTTCCCCTGCACACAGGGTCAGAGCCTCTGCTGCTGAAAACTGACCTTGAGCCTTGAGTTCCCAGACACTTATTTAACCCATAGCAAGGCCATTTTCTGGGGCCTTAGAAGTTCAGGTGTCATTGTGTGCCCTGATTCAAGGAACTCCGTTTTCTTCCAGCAAGCAGTCTTTTTTCCACATTTCCTGTTCAAGGCACCACCTCTCACAGCATCATCCTTGGGCTCTCCCAAGGCCCAGCAGCTGATCACAGCAGTAAAATCCAGCTAAACTCATTGAAACAATGGGGTTTCGAACTTTAGTATGAAAAGAGATGCCACGGTCCTAGCCTCCGTGAGGTAACCAGCAAGAAGGAACAATTTAGAGAGGACAAAGTAGTTTGTTGTTTTAACCTTTCAGTCAGCTATGGCAAACCAGAAGACCATTTCATGTAACACATCACATTACCTAAACAAAGGCTGTGGTGGGGATTTACTGCCTCAGAAAGGGTGGTAAGACATATATAGGACAAACCGTGGGTGCTTAAGATGGGGTAAAGGTGTCCAAGGCAGGGTCCACATCTAAGACAGCAGAATCAGAGGGAGAAATGCAGATTTCTGTGAGGATCAAATCAAAAAGGCACTAATAATTCATTTACAGCAAATACAGCTTAAATAACAAGAAGGTGAAGAACACCCCTATTCCTTCAGAGCAAAGTCCAGCTGCAGAAGCAAAGACACCTCTTGAATTTGCTGTCAATATCTGTAAGCAAAGCCTGGGACTGACCTGGTATGGCTTTTGTTCCAGTGCTGGAGGCTACAAGGCTGCAATGATGTGAGTGGACACCTTCTCCAGCTCTTGTTCCCCATCCACTGTACATAACTGCCTCCTTTAAGCTCCTTTTGGAGGATGATGACAGTGGCTGGCAAACATGTCCTGCTCTCCTGGGGCTCCCCATGTGCTTGTACTAGTTCTGTCTGCTGTTCTTTCAAGGGTCACTGTGCACTGTTCACACACACACATACTATGCTGAGCACTCAAGTCCTGGCCATGCCAAATTCAAGGGGAATTTTCTTAACACAGAGACGTTCTTACTGAGGACACAGCCTTGTATGGTTAGACAGCAATATCTGTGGCGTATTGTGAGAACTGGAGCTATAAATACAGAAAATAAGGGTGACTTCGGTATGTTTTCCCACTTACATTTTATTGGACTTTTTAAATCCACAAATGCCAGAAAACTTCTCTTACAACAATGGTATTCTTTAAGAGGCTGTTAAAAGCTACAAACTCTGACAGAGCCTCATCAGGCCAAGCTTGTTTCTCAGGCCTCAGTGCGACGTTGTTCTGAGTGAGGCTGTGCCAGGGAAAGACGACCCCAGTGATGAGAGCATCACTAACCCATCCCACTACCCTTTGCCATCTTCCAGCCTTCAGCTGTTTGTCTGTTACCCCACAAGTGCAGCTGGAAGTGAGGAAAGGAGAGCTGCCAGAACTGCCCCACAGCACAACAGTTGGCTTGCAAAGCCTCAGCTGGCATGCTGCATCCTCAAACAGAGCCTCCTGTTACTAGCACCGAAACACAAGGAAGTTCCCCTTCCACAGAGACATTCAGGGAGTTTTCAAAAGCTGATGGAAGAGGAACCGTGGGTTTAGTGACACCTGACCTCTGGATGTGGAGTGTAGGCAGCACCGCTACCTCCCACAGCCCACCCCACTGTGCGAGGGGACCAACACCGTAGTGTCTGGGGCCAGGAGCAGGACAGGGTGGCTGGGACACTCATCCACAATGATGCGGGTGTATCTCAGAATAAATTATCACTAAACAGAAGCAGTGACTCCTTCTACAGTAAAGGCCAGCTGCTGGTACAGACTAACTTGAAGACGACCTGTCTTATGGCACGGGTTTCATCTCATCACAGCTGTCCCATAAATAAGAACTTACTCTTACTGGAAGCAAAGGCAGGGGGCTTTTGGGGAAATACATTGTATCTTTCGTATCTTTAGCACTATCAAGTATTGTCAGAGCTCTCCATAGCTATAAAAAAAAAACAGCTGTTTTGTCCCGTTTAGGTCAGTGGAAGTCACAGGCATGACTTTGAATGACAGAAGCACAGAGATACAAATAACTTATTTTTATTTATTTTGTTTTCTGACGTCTATAAATATAAGCATCTGCAAGACTGTGTGACTTTGCCAGAAGTTAAAAATACAATTGAAGAAGAAAGAAACAGCCACAGTCTGTTCCTAATGACAAGTCAAAATAAAACTAGCCACAGGAGAGTAAATCTAACCAGTATTTTCTATCCTATAAACTCAATTACCTCACCTTACCTTACATCACCTCACCCTGCCACCCAAAGAAAAGTTTCAAATGCAAAAATAAATGAATAAAAAATAATTCAGTATCATACACTAAGTATCACTTAGCACTTTTGTTCTCTACCAGATTCCTTTTGCCATACACTCCCCAATGATATGGCCTAAAAAACATGCCTTCTGCCTCCATTGAGCTACGACTGCATTTTTAGATGTATCACTCTGGTCTTTCTGCTGAAAGAGATGCTGTGTCCTAGGAATCTGCATGGCACCAGGAAAAAGAGAATGATTAAGTGATTTTTAGCCTGTGGTCTGTAGCCCCCAGGGACCCCACAAACTATTTCTAAATAGTTCTGAACCATGAAAAACAACCAAGGCAAGCAAGATGTTTGTCACTGTGCTTTAATCTGATGGGCAGGAACTCACACTCCATTAGGAAAATAGCTCAATTGGAAGCTTACTGGAAAAAGATAAAAGACATCCTCCAAGATTGGAGGTGGTCTATGAAAGTCCACGAGCCCACCTGAAGAGCAGGAACTTGCTTCATACATACCACTTTCTGGATTACAAGTGTTTCAGCTGCCTGAAGCATGAAACTATGGTGAATTTATATAGCTTCTCAGCAGCATTTTGCAGTCCATATTTCCCCAGCATTCATGCCAGTTAGCTTAAAGCTAGTGCAGTGGTTTCATCGCTTTCCTAGTCCTACTTTATCTGAGCTGTTGTCGTTTCTCCAAGTCAAGGAGCTTTGCTTTCATCTTAGAAGTAGGAACATTATTGAACTATTTCTTTCCACATTATAAATCTGATGTGCTGATTTACCCCACCAGCTCTGGATCTTCTTGACTTATTAAGTGTCACCAGATCTACTCCTCATTGTCCTTATCTGGGTATAAGTATTTCACAACAGACAGACCAAAATAACCTCTGCTGGGTTAACATTTGTCATGTTGTCTGTTATACCACGGATCCGTTTAGTGCAGAAACAGGCAACAGAGCATATCTGCATTGTAGAACAGAACTGGGTGTAAAGATTGCAGAGTTAATGCCCAACAAAAATAGCTCTGGACTGGGAAACAGTCAAATGTCTTAGCAAAGCAGCCTAGCCAGCTAATTTTCTTTGGGGAGAGATGGAGTCACTAGTGGAACTGCTGTACTGTTCTCTAGGTCCGAACTGCTATCTCTGCACAGCACCGCACTGCTGTTCCAGCTTTGCCTGGAGCTGGCTCCAGGACATGGGAGCTACAAAGTACACCTATGTGCTATTTCAGAAATCACCTGAGGGATGTTGAGTATTTCATACATTCTAGAGAATGCTTGCATAAAGAAATAAAACAGCATAACAGAAGATTTCCCATGCTCTTGAGCAGCAGCATATGACAGCCCATGTTAAGGACAGTACATTAGAAATACAGCAGGTACAAGAATTCATAACAAAATAATGTTTTTGCCATTCCACCCGGGGACTGCTTGGTGACATTCTCAGATTGAGTCAGATAGGAAAGCAGACTGAAAACCAATGGGATCACTTCAAAAGAGTTTGGTTTTAGGCTGTCACTGCATACTGTGGAAACAAATTCAGGCTCATGTTCCTTAAAGCTGTACTCATTTAGGACAGCTGGTCTCTAAATGCTCTGGTTTCTTGATGCAGTGCTGTAGGATCAGAGCTTGCCATCAGTAAGCATATACTGTCTGTATATCTTTCCTTTCATAAAAGAGATGTCTAAACTTTTCCCACCCCAGAAAATCTTTCCCCATCAGCCTTTCCCACCACCTCCCCCATTTCTGTGCCAGTTTGTAAAGTTGGTCACTGTTTCTGGTGTTGCATTGTTTCTTCTGATGAGCTTGTACTTTACTTGGGGGTGTACTCTCTGAGCTGACTTCTGACTGGACTGCACCTTTCAGAGGCTTCCTAATCACAGAATCACAGAATCACAGAATCATCTAGGTTGGAAGAGACCTCCAAGATCACCAAGTCCAACCTCTGACCTAATACTAACAAGTCCTCCACTAAACCATATCACTCAGCTCTAAATCTAAATGTCTTTTAAAGACCTCCAGGGATGGTGACTCAACCACTTCTCTGGGCAGCCCATTCCAATGCCTAACAACCCTTTCAGTAAAGAAGTTCTTGTTACAAGGCTCTTCAGAGCCTGGTTATCTCAGCGAGTCCATGCCCTGGATGAATGAGTATCAAATTGGAAGCAATCTTTCGTGCAAGTCTCAGACTCACTGTCCCTGTACCATGACGGAGATGCATCAGCCCTGTGTCTGCTGGCATGCCACAGGGGCCTTATCACCCCAGACTGCAGCACTTTCATTAACTGCTTCTTTACTCTACAACTACAGCCAATTTCTATGAAGTTATAGCTCTGGAGAAAAAAAAAAAAAAGTTTATTTTTTTTAATCAGAAGTAATGGAGTCATTTCCTGTAAGTAACCCCCAAGTAAAACAGCCACAGAAGCCTTAGAGAGCCAGCAACGTTCAGTCAAGAGCAAGGAAGGGAGAGGAAGGATTAGACATGCCAACCTCAGCCCCACTGCCGTGCTGCTGTCTTGTTTGTCAAAGTTCATTTATTTAGGTTCAAAGACAATTTCTCTGACTTAAAAAGCCCTTGAGCCAGACCTCTGGAGGCTGGAAGCACCACCATCGCTTACCCTGCATTTTTCCCTGGCATTGATTATTGGCAGCCATCAGAAACTGTGAACCCTTGGGCTGACCCAATGCCCCTCGTCTTATGCTTTAAGCTAATTCAAAAGCTGATGAAGGAATTTCTTGTACTTCTTCGACCCCAGTAGTTAGAAAGAAACTAGAAATGTCCAGGAAAAAAATGAAAGAAAAAAAAAAAAAAAAAAAAACAGTGAAACCAGCAAATGAACTGGCAGCATGGGCAGAAGCCAGTGCAGGCACAGGCACAGCGCTGGGGACTGCAGCAGATATTAGCCAAGGAGAAGGGCAGGACAGGGTGGGAGAGAAGGTATGACCGAGGGGAAGAGGGATTGTTGTGCGCTCTGGAGTTCATGCTCTGCCCCAGATGCGGCCAAGTCTGCGAGCCTGGTTAGGGACTCACAGACTGGGGAGAAACTGACAGCAGCCCCTTTGCTGGGCTGGGCTTGCAGCCCCCAGAGCTCTGCCTGGGGCCGGGTTAGGCAGCATCCATCCACACACCGGCTTTCTGTGCCAAGTGACAGCAGCAGCATGGTAGAGGTCAGGATGGAATTCGTCTCTCCCAATTTCAAGTCTGTGTAGCACAGCTGCCAAGGGGGATCTGGCTAATAAAGCCACCTGAGTTTAGGAAATACCTGTGTAACCAAATGCAGGTATCTGTTTCAGCATGAGATGGTTCAGCCATACTGACCAGCCTCTGTGGACTGAGAAGGAAAGCCAGGGTGCCTTGCTCAGACACAGCCATGCACACATGATGGGAGGTGAGCATCACACTCTGAATCCAAAAATAAAGTAGTCCTGAATTCAGTGAGGATCCATCCTGGTACAATAGTGACAGCGACAGTCACACCAATACGTAGCTAGGGAATGCAGACGAAAATAAAACCTGTGGGAACAAGCCAAATTCTCAAAGGACTACAATAACCATCAGTTAAACGACATAGTTTTGACTGGTATTCAAAAACATCCAAAAACCCTTAGCAGGGTTCAAAGCCATGCTGTGCTAAGCACTGTATGACCATATAATGAGACACTCCCTGTCCCTGGAGAATGTGTGCAAGAGCAGTAAGATCAGTCCATGGTCTTTGCCCATTTTCTTTCTTTATTTATTTTTCTTCCCTACCATTTTCACAGAGTTCTCACCAATCGCCCATTTCTCTCAAGGGGTTGTACTGGAACACAGTGACATGATTTGGGCAAGAACTTGTATTAAAAATGGGCGTATACTGTTGTTCACAAACTTTCTGACTTTCCAAGGCCAAGCTTGTACCATGACATTTCAGGTTTCTTTTTGGGTGATGTCAGGTTGTTTCAACGTCTCAAGAGTTTCAGCCAAGTCTTTGAACGAGAATGAAGTAACAAAAATATTAGAAATATTCCCCAAGAATGTGGGAAAACTTTTATATATATATACAAGAACCAGAGGATTTGAGGGGAGTGGAAGAGGAAAGAAACATACCCTCTCTAATGAAAAATTGTACAGAACTCATTTTTACTCAGTAAACACAAGAAGGAACTTAACCATTACAACAGTTTCAGAACAATTTGTTAATGAAGGCAGAAAAAAAAGCTTAAAATAATGCGTTTACTTTTCTGTACACCAGGTTTGAGTTCAGGTATGTGTTGAGTACCTGTCTCCACGTATCTTCAAAAGTAATTTGTTCAATCTTTAGAACAAAGTCACTTGGCTTTTTAATCAAAATAGAAGCATCAGAGATACATAAGGGTTTATTTGGAGTTGCAGATGAAATTTTCAAAGAAAGCTCAGGAGGCTTATTAGAGATGGAGCTGGAAGAAAAAAAAAAGAAAGAAAGAAAAATAAATAAATAAATAAAACTGAGCACAAACACAAAAAACAGTACTGGCAGCTGGTGACGTGACTCTCCTAAGACAGCCTGAGAGAAAAAAATATCTGGAAAGAACTGTAAAGAAGAAAGAGGAAACAAACAGATTTAATGGAGATTGGTCGATTAAGACCTTCTTAAATACCTGTAAAAATTCATAGAGATTTGCTAAATCCTGTAAGTGAGCAAGCTGCACAAGTAACTAGAGAGTGCGTAATATTTAATTAGCTAAAAGTGGCTGGCATAGGTATTCTTAACCAGTTTAGTTTCTGTTAAATGCGAGTGTGCACATTTGAGAATTGTGGAATAAAAGGAAAACATGGAAATTAAGTCACGCAGAACTAGAAAAACATATCAACAATTGTATGAGAAAAACAAATTGGGCAGCTATCTTCAGTTCAGCATTTTATCACTTTGTAAACCATACTATGGCCAAGGAAAAACAAGTATGAAGGGAATTGGGTCAATTCAGGACATGAGTTATTTTGAAACTCCTCTGCACCATGTTTAACATAAGCACATTGCACTGTACCACAAAGTATAGCGCCACTTAAAACAAGAGAAATTTAAAGCATGTGTGCAGGTTTGCAGCACGGGGTGAAACAGACCTAATACAAATCATGATGTCATCTTGTGCAACATGAACTGACATTTTTTCACTTCTTTGCCTCCAGGGACAGGGTCTTACTGAGCAATGAATGGGTGATTAAATCATTAGCACTGAAGGGAAAGACTTGCACAAGAGTAAAGCTGGGCTCCATGGAGGAAACAACAGCTTAGGCTATGGGTTATGGCTCTCACTAAACAAATGACAATGAATGCAAGTCCCTACTAGTAGTGACACATTTTTTTTTCTTTACAAGATTTAAGCTGCGTGCTGCAGTGTCTGAGCATTCAGTCTGAGCACGACATGTCTAAATGAAACTGTTGCTATTCACAGCACAACTAGCATTTGTATATAGGAATGCAGCAAGATTTTGGCACCCAAGGGCTTATCTTCACTGCAAAGCTAAATTAACATTATAAAGTTGTACTTTGAATGTTGCCTTTATTTTGAGTCCCATTCACATCCAAAAACTTCACTCAAGTATGATGTAGAGCAGACACGGAATGGAAATATGTTGGTGCTGCCAGACCTCACACACCTTCCCCTAATTCCCATGCATCAAGAAAGGTTAAACTCTCCCAGAATCCACAGTGAAATAATTTACAGAACAACTTCATGTATTTCTTCTGATGATTGTAACCCACGCCGAAATGATCCTTGCAGTTGTCCACCCCAGTAATCTGCCAGAGGCTACTCTTTCTCTTCTTTTCTCTCATAACAGGAGCAACAGAAGATTTCTTTTTTCCTGAAACTGTGGTTTCATGCACATTAATATGGTTCTGCACACTGCCAGATCACTCAGCAGCACATATTTAATCTTGATCACGTGTGGGCATATGACTGCATTTCTGTTAAAACAGACAGAGCACATGATGGGGTTTTTACTGTCACCTTCTATCAATGCGAACTTTATGTCAGCCTGGGAGGCTGAATGATGTCTGATCTCTTACAAAGACAGGCAGTATGAAGTTAACCCGTTACATTACTCTGAACTGATCTGAGCTGGCAGAAGGAATACGCAGGAGGCAATGTGCAACCTGGGGCCATGCCATTCTGGATACCGTTATGAGAGACAGAAAGTAGATTGACTGCACTGGCCAGTCAGGGCCTCAGGCATGGCAGCACACAAACCAAGATGCTAGCTTAAGCTGGCAATTTTGAAACCAATTTGCACTTGGCATCCTTGACCAAGCCCTGTGACACCAGCCTATGGGGCTATACAGCTAACAAGAAAGATGCTATGACCCAGGTGACCAACAAACCCGCATAGATACAACACCATAGGCGTTATGGCCCATTGCTCAAAGTGGTCAAAGTGAAATGACTAAAGATAACAGCAACTGGATGTAAAATAACTCTGCCTGAACCCTACAAATGCTCCACCCCATGGCACAGCACACAGCCAGCATCTGGCCCCACGGATCCGTCAGCAAACCTCAGCGGCATCTCCTCGCCCTTCCTTACAGACTGCTACCACCTTGTGGTCGTGCTGCTTCCCATGTTCGTAAAAGCAGACGAAAGAAACCTTTAGAAGTTAGTCCCATTTTTCCCCGTTCCTCTGGAGATAAATGATTTTCGGGGAAAGAAGTTGCAAACACAAAGCACTATGGGGCAATTGTGTCACTGGAGAGAAAGTAACATAAAGGAATACACAACAAAAACCTTTCTCATAAAGTGAACACAAGGATCTCAAAAAAGCACCTACCACTCCATTTTGCAAATGCAAATAAAGCTCTGTTAAGGAAGGACAGCACAGACATTTTAAAACCAAATGAACTATTTGTGAAAAACGGTTTCTCCAGTATCAAACAAAGCTTTAATGCACTCATCCTGAAATCCTAGCATCCTTGATTCATTCAGGAACAAATTAACACCAAGATGGAGAAATCATCTGTAAAATAAAGCTTAAAGACACTTTAAATCAAGTTGCTGCCAAAACCTTTTCCCCACAAAATAATATAACAGCATGTAACTTCTCACTGGAGGTACCCAAAAATTCCTGGAGACCCCATGCTAAGGTTTAGGCTGTGCACTGCCAGCTCAGCACCTCGCATTTGTTGAGGGGACATTTCATTTCATTTCATTGTGAGGGAGGATGCTGCCCAGTGGGCAGGATGGATTTATGGCACAGTTTACGTTCTAGGTTCTGCCTTCTGTCCTGTCCTGCCTCCTTGCCTGTCCCTCACTGCCTTGCCTCCTTGCCTCTCAGTGAAACACGGCACCCGACACAACATGGCTCTGACCACGGTGATGGGTACGGCAGTGACACAAATAAAAGTCAGTAACTGAAGTAAGAGCACATGGTTGATTTTATTTGATTTGTGTTGCGGTTAGGTTACAGAGACTGGTGCTGATACAAGGGAAGTAAATCTAATCATTCATCTGGCAATTTAGGACAGCAAAAAAGGAGTTCTGAAAGTATCAGGATAGTGATCAGTCAGTATTATTTTTCAGCATACAAAAGAGAATCATTTTTCAAGCTACTTTCAGGAGTTTTCCCACTATTTGCCCAAGCTGCAGTGGTTTATTGGTGCCCACAGTAGCACGCTAGAGGTGCTTATCATATGTTAAACACAGTTTTCACTCATCATAAGCAGGAAAACATGATGGCTCAAATCTCCTTTCTCGGAGACTTTTATAGGGACTGCAGCTAACAGGAGACTGAGACATAAGCTGTTGACTTGTTGATATGCATATACGAGATGTGTAAACACTGAATTTACTTTATTGCAATATTTCAGGCTCGTTATGCCCCCCCTGACGTGAAGGGCAGAGGGTAACTACCCAAAAACCGCCCTTTTCCACGCACAGCCCCGCGCGGTGCCGGAACGGGCTCCTCAGGGGGGGGTTACACCACCACCCAGCCACCGCCAGGTGGGGACTCGGCGCCGCCATCTTAGGGCAGGCCCGGTGAGCCCGTGGCCGCGCGCCGCGCCGAGCTCTCGCGAGCAGCGGGGCGGTTGCCATGGCAGCGGCAGCGGGGCGGGACGCCCGGGCCCGGCGCGGCCTCGCTCGCCCAGGCCGCCGGGGAAGCGCCGCCCCTGTGCCGGGCCCCGGCCGCGGCCCTGCGGGGAGCCGGCAGCGAGGGGTGCGGGGGTGCGAGGCGGCGGCCGCTCCCCGGGAGCATGTCAGAAGGCCCGGAGCAGCAGCAGGCAAGGGCAGCTCGCGTAGAGGACGGGTACCGAGGGTCCTCCGGCTGCTCCAGAGGTGGCCGGCCCCGCCGCTCCGAGCTCTGCTGTGTCGCGACTGCTGGGCTGCCGCGACGTCGACGACAATTAAAATATTCTGGGCTCTTAAAAGCAGCCGGGTGCTGAACACTCGTAAAGGGCTAAATGGAAGGAAGGCAGTAAATAGCCCCAGTAACAGACCGCTTCTACCTGAAACGCATCACAGAGCGTGCTTGCAAATTAAATGTTAGCCCCCCGCTGGGTGTAGGGCTATGCAAAGCCCTGCCCTAAGCTCCCCAGGAGTTCTGTGCGTACTGCTGACAGCAGTCGTCAGCAAAGTAAAACCTCCTCCATGTTAGTTATATCTGTGCTTTGTTTTGTGAACTGTTTGCAGTTCTTCACCTGTAAAAATCAAGCCCTTGATCAGCTATGGGACTGGCAGAGTTTTAGAAATCACATGTTGTATTTGCAGCTGCAGTAAGTGTAAATGGCAGCAATAAATAAAGCTGAGTATTTTTACCAGCTGTGAAATAGATTGGATGTTAACGACGCTCATATTACAGGAAGGAAATTTGTTTTTTAATTGAATATGGTGTTAATGAAAGGGGGCTAGATTGAAAGAACATGAAATAAACACTGTGTTAAGCACAGAGCAGGGGACAAACACTGTTGTCCCTGTGTTGCCTTGCCAATATGCTTCAAATTTAACCCAGGATAGCTGATTGCTTTTCATGGTCCGTGTGCAGCTTGGATGCAGAGTGGTTCCTGTTTAATTTTTGCCAAGTGTTAAACCTCTGTTTACTGATTATCAGGTTCCTCATTTCCCTGTCCTAGTCATTATTGCTTTGGGATTATTGTGGCATATACCTGCGTTGCCACCAAAAGGACTGTGGGTATTGGTTTCCATTGCCTCTCCTACGCTTATGTTAGCGGACTTGTATGATGAGCTGGATCAGAGGGCTAGCTAATGTAGCTGAAAACCAAACATTTTTGTTTTATGTTACTTTTCTCTTCTACCTTTTCAACCAACAGTACGAATACGAGTACTGCACAAGAGAGGCACTGGGGAAACAGGATAAGTGAAGGCATGTCTCCGGTGAGAGGCAGCCAGGAATAATGGCGCTGTACGTGACTATGCAGACTTGGCCCAATTATTTTTCAAGCCATAAATAAAGTACACCAAAGCAGAGGTAGCTCTTCTATCTGAAAATAAGAAGGAGCAAGCTGTCCTGCTATGGACTTTTGATTTTATGTTAGTATTTTATTTTTTTTTAGGATGAAGACTCCCATAGCTCCTTTGTGGCAGAAGATAGTCAGCAGTGTGCAGTTCTTACAGGTTAGAACCCTTTCAGTTATTTCCCTACATTTTCCCTGTAAGACCACTGTGGGTAAGAAAGGGGAAGGAAAGAGATATTGGTACACATATAACTGTCAAGCTGTAAATTAAATTGGAGCTAGGTCTAGTCACACTTTATGGTTCTTGACCTAGGTGAGTGATTATCTCGGTCCCATCCTGCAGCATGCCTTTGATCACCAAGTACTGATTTGGTATTTTAGTAGCCAGGTATCTGTTAAAGTTAAGAGCTAACTAGAGTTTAAAGATGGGTTCAGCAGTTTTGCTTTTAGTTTATGTATGTTTCACATGTAGTATCATCTATGCTTGGAAACAGATCCTTAAGATGAAGAGCTGTTGTTTGTTATGGTGTTCTTTTGCTTGTTGTGAGGAGAAGTAGTTCTAGAAACCAGATCTAGGCTGATTATTATTTTTTTTCTGGTAAAATAAGTCCTGTGGGTGCTGGTATCTGATTCAGACCCAAAACAAATTTTAAAAAAAAAAAATTTCCATGAAGCCAAACTCCTGTCTTTTGGTCTGTCCAAAGTGGGTCGTAGTAAGGACAGAGGAAAAGCTTTGAAAGGGAATCTTTCATACCTGTGGCAAAGACAAGTAATTAACTTTGGCCAGTGTAGTGGTCAGCACACAGTACCAGTCTGAATCTTCAAATTACTAGGTTTTTATCAAAACCCTTTCTCTGCCTGTCATGTTTTCATTCAAGTGGCTTCTCATGACTTGACAGGGTTCCTTGTGGACAAGTAAAAGCTCCCCCCTCCTCTTCCAAATGTCTCTGGAGATGTACAAAATTCTCGATACCATCAGGTTGTTACCTCTCCTGTCATGCTAGCCAGTGCTATCTCATTATTGAATACACCATGTGATAAGTTTTATAGGAGTAAGCTTTGTTCTGTATTTGTGTAATATTGCACTGTACAGATTTTGGCTTAGGCATTGAGATTGTAGACCTTACCATAACATGCTAGTAATAAAAGCAGTAATAATAACAGGTGCCATCATTTTCTGCAGGAACCCAAGTAAGTTATTTCTTACTACATTGCTCTGTGGTTTAATGAATTAATTCAATGCTACTTTTAAATTCAGTGTGATTTATAGGCTAGAACATTGCATTTACATTTCACTGGGATGTAATTTTATTGTGCCATGCTTAGTTATGTTGATTTCATGTAGATAATCTGTGCAGCCTGTTTCCACTTGAAAGAACAAAAGAGACTGATGTAAGGGGTCTTTCACTTTCTTACAGATTCTGTTTGTGCTGATCTTTTTCCAAGGGCAAAACAGATTCTGCTACCATCTAATTCAGAGGCAGAGGTTCCCCATCTTCAGGAGCTGCCGAATCTGTGTGACTTACCACCTGTAGGTCAGTTTTCCCAGGTGTACTGGCCAAACCAATGTGAAGTCATCAGGGACAGAATTGAGCACATTGGTAAGTTACTGTGGTATGCTCAAAATCTTGCTTGTGGGCAAAGGGGAAGCACACCTTACATATAAATACAGCCAAGAATTTCTTGTTAGTATAACTGAAATCTTAAGAGCGAAATCACTATTAGTTCAGATCTAATTGCTACAGATGAAGAAAGAATAGTAGTGCAGTTAAAATTGTTATGCATATGCTTAACTCACATCCTTCTCCAGCTCCCCTTCCCACTGCTCCTCTAGGTCCTCAGGTCAGTGGTTTCATTCCAGAGGTTTCATTCTGGTGGAGGGGAGGAGTTGCTTGTTGTGAACTGTCAGCCTCTGGAGTCCTTTGCTGGGAGAAATATGATGTTCATATTGATGATATCTTCTTCCTTACTCTGGGAATCAAATGACTTTGGGGGGTCATTTTTATATGTTTGATTGCTGGCTCTTACACCTTTCTCTTTTGTGTTGGTCTGCAGCTCCATGTTAGATCTGAATTTAATATATATGGTATCCTTTACATTTGTTAGATATTATTTCATTGTTCTCTTTGTTGCCCCTAAAATGAGTTTTGTTGAGCTCCAGGTCTGCATTTCTTCAGGTGACAATAGGAGAGTTGTTAATAGGGTCTCCAGTGCCAAACTTGTGCCATGTCTGTTATTGTCCCGTGACAGTACTCCTGTACCACATCCTATATCTCTACTTCTCAAAGCCTCTCCTATTGGACCAGGCTTGTATTTCCCAAAGCCTCTGTCTGCTATTGGACCAGACCTGTATTTCGCACGCTACATAATTCTGTTGGAGTTGCAAATATCTCGATGTGCGCAGAGTAGCTGCTTGTTACTGTTGTCTGTATAAGCCCACAAAATACTACACAAAAATGAACAATAGTAAAGCACATTAGCCATGTACCTGGTGGGTTAGAGAGATTACTGTCACAGCTAAACTAAGGGAAACAAAGCTGCAAACAGACGAAGAAAAGTTCAGACAGATTAAGCCTGACAATCTTCAGCAAAGAGGTCTTGCAAACTCAGTACAAATTGTATGGCCTGTTACTAGCAATGTCCATGCTTTCAGGGTTCTATAACCATAGCCATCGCCATAACCATATATGGTCATATAACCATATATAACCATATGTTATAACCATATATGGTTATATAACCATAAGCATATGAATGCCAACTAATAACTGCTTTTATGCAGTCTGTACAGAAGTCACACTGCAAACCTATTAGGAGATGATGAACACTTGACCAGTTCCTGTGCTTTATAAATACAAACAATTGTGATTTGGAAGTAATCAGTAGAAATCAGAAATGCACAGAGGTGGGACTGAGACATCTATGACTTTATTCTGTTGTCTATGAAAATAGATCCCAATATCTTCAATGGAATGAGATGAGACTGCTGTGAGTATTTCAGGAAGGAAACGCCAACTGTCACAATGTACCATCAGTCAGGGTTCAACAAACAGTTCTTTGACATGCCAGGTGAATGTCCTGCAATTTCCAGGGGGACACTTTATTGTAGCCATGCAGTGTCTCTGTAGTCAGCAATCAGTGACTTCACTCTGTAGTTGGAGCATCTGTTTTCTTAATGGTACCATTAAGAAATGGTACTGCTTATAGGGAGCAGTACAGGAATTCTGAGTAATTGCGGGGCAAACAATCTGTACAAAGAATGAAGATAGGTTTGCATGGCAAAAGTTAGCCCATGCACAGACTGATACATCTTTTTATTTAGAGTTATAGTGGAGATTTGTTCACAGATCAAAAAAATGATGTTCATAAAGGGGGCTCCCTGTTCCCTTATGTGTAACCAGAATAAACAGAGTGAACTGCTTTCCAATGTGTTCTTCATACTGTGAAGATTCTAATACAATCTTCCTGCTCGTAGTTAATCTGTGTATCACTTTTTCAGATTGGATACCCACTACCCCTGAGCCAATGTACACTCCAACAGGTTTGGAGATGATGCCGCCATACCAACCTCCTGACAAAGGCACTGTGGTTTATCTGGGAGAAGAAGGTGAGAACACCCTGAGAAATGTTGCTGTCAGCTGTAGGTAGATGAAGCACCTTCTTTGATGCCAATATTTTATCTTCTTAATGAACCTAATGCAAAGCCTAATGAAATCAATATGATTTTCTGTTGTTTTTTTTAAGCAGTTGGCAATAAATCCTTTTCCTATACACAAGGAATAAAATTAGTTACACAGCAGTCTCATCAGCCATATGTTCTGCTCATGCTGTTAATAAACTCAGAAGACCAGCTCGGTTCAAGTCATTGTTCCCAGTGAATAACAGCATGAAACAGCTAAAACGTGTTGCTTATAAAATATGAGTGGAGAAAGATTACTTAACATCCAACCAAAAAGAGAAAGTAAAAAAGATGAGAGCTGTATAACTGCAGGATCACCACTAAAGTCTGTGTTGGGAGAAATTTTATTATCCTGTCTGCAATAAATGTTTAGCCAAGACTTATAAACAAAACCTGACCAGACTGGATCAGTGCTTGATTACAGGCACCACAGTCTGGCAAGGATTAATTGGACAGAAATGAAGGGGGTTGGTTGCCCTACTCCACCATCACCTGTTGATTAACAGAGGTTTATTTGTTGTTGTTTTTTTTTTCCCCCTGTGTTTACTAAGTTGATACAATTGCCTTGAGTGAACTTGGAGCTTCTGGCGGTTGTTGATTTTGGCCCTGGGCCACTTGTGCATAGATAAGAAGGGATAATAATAGTTTTGCAATTCTAGGATAACTAGCTGTGGCCACAAAATTTTCAGATGTGCAAAACTGAAAGGATGCTGACATCATTCTTGAGGTCAACACGCCTGGTAAAGGCTTGCAATATGCTAAAAAGTACCAGTATTTTGAAACAATTTTTATCTGGAAATTTGCTATTTCTGCAGAATGGGAATATTACCCATCACTAGTAGGTTGCTCCATGTGGTAATCCTCCATCGGAATTAAGTCATACTGCTGACCAGGAAAACTGATAACTGCTGTGTGGCTGGGAAAGAACCTCTGTCCTCTGCAACTAGACCTGCTAACCTATTGTAAGGTACAAGGTGTAGAGGAACACTCTGAATCCCTGCATCCCACCTTCTAAAAACAAGGACAGTGATTTCTGTTACAATTCATTACTTGTCAATCTTTAAAAATGTAACTTCCCACTTTCTGGGACAGAAACCTCCAGGTTGGTAGCTTTGCTATCTAAGCTATATAGCAGTAAACATAGTTTTTAAAACCCTAACATCCTTTGTATGGAGGACATCTGTAGGTAGGGCAGACACCTTACGCAGATTTAAAATGTGAGCGCTACACTTTGACTGGCATGTCATGAGCCATCGCATCCTGAGGGAGGCAGCAGCTGCACTCTCCTGATCCCTACTGAATTTGACTTCAACAGGAGCTGCAATGCAAGGAACTACCTGCTGCTGAGTTCCTGCAGGCCCTCCTAAAATCTGATTTAGGAGAGAAAAAAACAATCCAGTGGTGACCCTCGTGAAAAAAAAAATCAAAATACCATGATAAACAACTCAGATTTTGTTCATGCATTTCACTCTATAGCACTTGTCTGATACAGATGTTTCCACAAACAGTTTCATTGGAATAACTGCTGAAACATTTTTCTGCCTTAATGTTAAGCCTAAACAGGAAGTGGAGGGTAGAGAAATTGTGAATAGATTTCAGCTAAACAGAAAGTAATTATTCAAGTGGGTATCCCAACCAGCAGACTTAACAATTCTTTTAATGAAAAACCCTATGGATCTGTAGTAACTTAAATAACCAAGAACAAAACACAGAATATGACATCCTTTGTGTGATTCAGTGAATGAAAAAATGCCATATAGAAATCTCAGCTTTGCATAACTTCTCTGAGTCATATTGTCAGAGCTCTTCTACAGCTACGGGAGAGTATAGCTCATGCTCTATGGGTCAGGACAGAATCACCAGCACCATGATGCTGAGTTCTGCAGCAGGATCTCTGGGCTCCTGGTTTTCAGCAGAGGAGATGTGTCTTCTTTCTCTTATTTTGTGGGTACAGTTTGGAGGTAGCAAGAAGCTTTGATTACCCCATTTTTCTACAACTTGGTGGCAAAAGTTTTGCCACTACGTAGAGCATCAATACAGAGAAAGCAAAAAAAGCGTTAGAAGTAATTCTTGCCTTGGTTCTGTAAAGAGAGGATCCTTTATCAATAAAATTATGCAAAGAGTATTCTGGAACCTAAATAACTTCCCAGCCAGAAAATTTGCTGTTCTAGCAGTTCTGGTTTTTAATGAACAGGAATGAAGGTTGTAGTAAAAAGCTGAGTTATGCCTCTGTGAGCCTCTCATCTGAAGAACAGTGGAAAAGGTAGCAGAACAGAGCAAAAGGAGATCTGGGCTCAAATTGTATGCTAAATGTGATGTGAAAACATCACTTACAATATGAAACTAACTGCTGCTGGGTCTGGGTCATCTTTTTACTTCTAGGCTAGAAGATTTCAATAGAGATTTAAAAATAAACTGATGGCAACAGTTGTCAGCTACATACTGTTTCTGAGGAGAGAACTTGTCTGTGTGACTGGTAAAAAGACCTGGAGGAGCTGAGTCTTTCGAGTCCTTCCACCTAACTCAGTTGCTTTGCCTAAGTGCAGAATATGAATTGCTCTAAGCTCACACACAGACACACAGGCACCTCCGAGACAGTCAGATTTTAGGCTGGCCAAAATCCATAAAGTTGAGTGGGAATAGGCAACAAAACCTTCCACGTCATTTCTTTTATGCTTATCTAAAGTATGTGTTGAAGCTCAGCTACATGCAGTTGTTTGTTTCTAGAAGGAATTTTCATAAAGTTGCATGTATTCCCTAAAATGGCTCAGGCTGAAACTGAAGACATTTGTTCCACTCCTTCCACTAGCTAACACACACTCCTGCTTCATGTATTCCCGAGTGAGAGGTCTCCACCCCATGAAGCAGGTCCTCCATCAGAAACTGGACAACACGCTCATCTTTGAAGCACGGTTCGAGAGTGGGAATTTGCAGAAGGTGGTTAAAGTGTAAGTTTATAATCTTTCCTCCTTTTATTACAACAGTGTTATTATCTGAGTTGTTATTGCCTGCTGCATGCTACTGGTTTCTGAGCAGGTTATGTTTCTCTGGGTTCGTCATTTGTTTTACACTAACTGAAGAAGCTTCAAAAGTTGTTCCAGGTAGCCTTCACATGAAATTATCTGATAGCCATTTTATAGCACTGAATGATTTCTGTGGGTAATAATCACCCACCAAAATTCACACAGCTTTTCTTCAGCACCTCCTTTTCAAACATCGTGTAAAGAACTTTTTTAGAAGTCCTAGTCATTATTAGAAGTCCTAAGGAAGACAGCAGTTGCATTATTGACACAGTGCAAGTAGGCATCTTTCTCTGGCAGCTTTGTAGACTTTAATATATGACAGTATAAATCTGCGAGATTTGCACCTGGTTCACCACAGGGTATTTCTTCATGGCAGCCTGCATTACTTGACATTGCATCACGCTGCAGTGCTAACCAGCATCATAACTGTTTGCCTTCTTTTGCCTACCAGTAATGACTTTGAGTACCAGCTGACCCTGCGCACCGACCTCTACACGAACAGACACACGCAGTGGTACTACTTCCAAGTCAGCAATACTCAGGCAGGGATGCCGTATCGCTTCACCATTGTCAACTTTACCAAGCGTAACAGCCTGTATAAACATGGTTTGCGGCCACTGTTGTACTCAGAAGTTGATGCTAAGCAGCACAGTGTTGGCTGGCGAAGGACAGGAAATGAAATCAAATATTATAAAAACAATGTGGGCGAAGGTGGACGTCGGTATTTCTCACTCACTTGGACGTTCCAGTTTCCTCATGACAGAGACACCTGCTATTTTGCCCACTGCTATCCTTACACCTACTCCAACCTGCAGGAGTACCTGGTGGACATCTCTAAAGATCCAGTGAGGTCCAAGTTCTGCAAGATTCGTATCTTGTGCCGTTCCCTGGCAGGAAACATAGTGCATGTCTTAACTATCACCAACCCTCCTGAAAGTGGCAACGACACGAAGAGGAAGGCTGTGATACTAACTGCGAGAGTGCATCCAGGAGAAACCAACAGTTCCTGGATAATGAAGGGATTTCTGGATTACATTCTTGGCAATTCAGACAAAGCTCAACGGCTCCGGGACACTTTTGTCTTCAAAGTGGTTCCAATGTTAAATCCAGATGGTGTGATTGTGGGAAATCATCGCTGCTCTTTAACTGGACAGGACTTAAACCGCAAATACAGATCCAAGGTGAAGAAATGTTATCCTTCCATCTGGTATACCCGAAACATGATCAGAAGGTAACCTCATTTTCTTTCCCTCTAAAATAGATTATTTTCCTTTCCAGTGTCTCTCGCTTAGCGTGACTTCTCTGTCACTTATTGTTCTGGTATTATTTATATCTTTGGTGTGTACCCAAGCCTTTCTGACTATTTAGTTTCCCTTCAGTTTTATTTCAGAGTGGGCTATTTTTTTCTCCAGTATTCTGTAGGTTTTTCTGTAACATTTTTTCCCCTTCCTGGTTACAACCTGTATCTCCAAAGTGAGAGTTCTCATCAAAGCATTTTCACCACATTTCTCCCCACTATCCTCTGCCAAGATCTTCTTATCAAAGTCCTAATGTTTCTCTCATTTTCTTTTCTGGCATGAAACCATGTCCCTGAATGAATTTAGGCTGAGAATAGATCCCAGCTGTCTATTTGACAGAAAAGACTGTCAAGTTTGCTGTATGTTTTACTATAAATATGTTTGATTTCTTAGGCAGACCAAAGTCACATAGACATAAATACTCTGGATATAAAATTAAATCTTCAGGTATTAAAGTAAATCTTCAGCTAGAGAACTTAGCTAGTAAATCTTTTTGTTTTAACTTCTGTAACAAACTGACACAAATAGACTCTTGTGGGGAAAAAAAAAAGAGTCAGAATTAGTACATTTAATGCTTTCCATCCAGTGCCAGTTACAGACTGTTTTAAATAAGATCTGTGTTCTTAAAAGTATATATTTCAGCATGTATATCCCTCACTTAAAGGAGATGAGCACTGTCCCTCTTCTTCTTTTCCATGAGAATTTGCCTTTGTCTTACTGTACGAAAACAGCCTGCACATTTAATTACAGTGCTCTGTAATTAAATCAAGTAGGTGTGGTGAAGTGCTTCTGGCCTTCAGATTCAGTCAGCCGAGTCAGACAGATAAATTTATTATTGCTTCCTTCTGAGCTCTTCCATGGATTTCCAACTCCTGCCCAGAGCAGAGCCCCAGGTGACACACTGTAGTGCCATGACATCTTCTGTGTAGGACCCTGCTTCAACAGGAATTGGGCATCAGGGTTGGGGGTTGCTAAACCCCAATATATCCACCTACAGATTTTATTTTAAAAAGCTAGTTTAGTGATAACACACTACAGAGTCTTGGCACATCATAAAAATTGTGACTCCAGCTTGAATAAGGGAAAGAGTATTCACTACATCATTCTGAGCCACTTATATTTATGCTTCAGTCTTGTAATTGTACAACGTGTATTATTCATCATATGTACCACAGCAAAAGAACAGCAGATAAGAACAGCGGGTTTCAGCTGTACAACATGCTGGAGTACACATCTACAGAGGTGGATGCATATAACTGAACCTGAGAGTTAGAGGCTAAAAGAAGGGAAAAGAGAGAAGAGGAGAAAAGACAGGGTGGAAAAAAAACACCATGCAGCCACTGCACAGTAGGAGATTGAAGAAATTATATGCAAATAAATAAATAAATAAAGCTGTGAACACATGATTTTAAAAGATGGTGCCTAGCTCTGGAGTTCATGAAGATAGCTAAGCTGTGAAAGCTTATGAACAGATGGACAAAGATTGCTGATGCATACAGTCATGTCTGTATTTCTGTGCAGTGACAAGTGTTTTATCCTGGAGGAGATGAGCAGTCTGCCTCTAATCTAGCATTCTAAATGTTTATCTTAGCACTCAGAATAGAAAACTCCTACTGATTTCTTGCACTTCAGATTAAACATGAGCTTCAGCGTATCATATTAGCTCAAACTAGTACTTCTGAGGTGGAAAAAAACCCCCGCATGTTAGCAAAGTATTCTGTGTTGTTCCATATTACAGAGTGATGGAGGAACGTGACATTTTTCTGTATTGTGACATCCATGGTCACAACAGAAAACAAAATGTCTTCATGTATGGTTGTGAGAAAGAGCAGCAACCAAAAGCACCGTACTTGCAGCCACGTGCCTTTCCACTCTTGCTGAGCAAGAACTGCCCAGAGAAGGTAAGCAAATGCCAGACCAGAAAATTCTTCACTTGAAATTTCAAACACCAACTATGATCCCTAAGCTTTTTATAAGGGTATCTTATCGGCTTAGAGACCGCACTTCACCTAGTAAAATAATCTTCAGTTGGCTAAAACTGGAAATGTTGGAAAAATGAAATTTTAACTCCTTTGAAGTTCCAGTATCCCAAAATGTGTTGTGCTGAATTGGGTCACAAAGTTTAACATTTTTAAAAGAATCAAAAAAGGAATATCAAAGTAACATTATTTTAACAATTTGAAAAACTAACATTAAACATTATTTATTCATACATAAAGTACAGCTTTGTAATATATAGTAGAACTGAAAACAAACAAGTAAATAAGAAGCTAAAGAAGAAAAAAAAACTCTAGGCTGAAGGCTGAATCTTTTTGAATTGTTTTCTGCTGAGAATTGTGTTAAAATCACCGTGTTTGTGTAAGATATTTCAATTTAAAAAAAAAAGAAAAAAAGAAATTATTAGTATTAAAATACGTAATTTTCCAGCAAAATCTAACTGGAGTAAGCTTCTTTTGAACCAGAAAGGTGGCAAACATTCAATAATAAAACAACACACAAGCTAACCTACTAGATTTCACTGCATACCTGTAGCTAATGCTGTTTTCCTCAGATATCAGTGATAGTAAGGTGGTTGTGAGCTCCAGATCTGTTACATCAAACTGTTGATCTGTTAACTCACGAGAGAACTATTCTGACTTTTTAGTAAATATGCACATTGGTATATAGCAGGATTTGTGGTAACTCATCTGTTCAGTATTCTTATAAGATTTAGAAAGGGTAAATACAGCCATGTAAAAAATAAGCTCAGAAGTCCCAGAAATCCCTAAAGTAAATTAAACTTCTAGTTGAAGGACTATTCTGTTGTTTCATCTATATCTCCATTATACCAGTAATAATAGTGATTGTCCGGAACTATACTGTGCAATATTCAAATAAGGTGAATAGAGTGAAAACACAATTATTTTTCTGGTAGATAGGATATAAAAAAAATTACAGGGTTAAAATGAAATGCTTGCATCCTCCTATTTACTTCAAAGGCTAATAGTGTACCTGTCTTTTGAGTTCTCATTCCCAGACTGCCGTTTCAGAGTACGAAAGAGCAAAGAAGGTACAGGTCGAGTTGTAATGTGGAAGATGGGCATCAACAACAGCTACACTTTGGAAGCCTCTATTTGTGGCTCTAAGTTGGGTGAGACAATTCCCTGTAGCTATTCAGTAGGAATCATCATATAAGACCTTTACTTTTGCTTTTTCAGGGAAAGCGGTAGCTTAAGGTACCAACTCTTGCTGGTGTTCTGTCTTATTGGTTAGAAATGAATGATGATAGAAGATAAGATTTGGATAAAAAAAAAAAAAAAAAAAACCTACAGCATGCACCTGGTGACCTTTCAGGCTGCCACCAGCATTATTACATATCTACCATGAAGCAACAATATTAATGAATTGCAAATTATAAAGTAGTAACTAAAATAGTTGTATGGGAATCAGTTATTGGGAAGAAAATCCTCGATATAAAGAAATATGGTTGGTGCTGAAAGTAATATAATGCATAGTTAATCCACTCTGAGTGGACAGATTTGTCCATATGGGCAGAACAGTGAGTGATCTGTAATGCTATCTGTATAAACTCTGGCAGTCATAGAACTTTCTGGCATTTGTCAGTGATACGTATATGTGAGTTTGCAGTCAGCCACCATCCTGACACACCACAGCTCACAGTCAGCAGGATGACTGACATTTCTATTTCTGACTTGCTCCTATTGATGTTGCAGGCTGGAGACAAAGCACCCATTTTGATATGAAAGACTTAGAGTCAATAGGACAGCGTTTCTGTGATGCTCTCTTGAACTACTCTGTTCATAATGAGGTAAGGAAAATCCCTCCTAGGCCTTTTCTCCTGCCTCTGTTTATCCTACTGTGACAAAACATAATACTTAATAGGGTTACAGTAATAGTAAATTTGATAATAGCTTTCATTAAAGCAGTAAACTAAATAAGTGGTGTGTCTTCTTATTATCTGTGCCTGAAGGAACAAGAGAAAGTAGTGAGACAGCAAATTAAGGTGAAATCTGAAGTCCTCAATTCTGATATATACTGGGATTCCAGGTAACTTAGAACTATAAAGATATACCATAATTTATTGTGTGTTCTCCACACTGTGTAAAGAGTGCCCAAGTAAATGTTAGAAGTGTTATTAACATTAGATTTTTAATATTCACACTTCTTAATTTAACAGTCCTTTGTATATATACAAACCCCATATGCAAACCTTAATGACTGGAAATAGAGCTCTGTATCCACCCAAGGTGGCCCTCCTGAGGAGAAAATAAACTGCGTTGGTGCAGAGCTTGATCTGTTGCACCACTTGAATCATTTTTTTTCCACCTTACATTTTGCAGAGCCATCTAGCCATGATACAAAGTCTCTTGTTTTAGTTTTTTGTATATGTAATTTCACTAACCATGGAAGATGCTAGTGTGATTCCATTTAGCCAAAGGTTATAATTTCAGGGTAATTTAAGGTACAATGACCAAATGATACAGTTCTTAAATATGATCAGCTCCTCCTGTGCCAATACTGACTGTGAGTGACAGTATAATCAGTTGTGGAGGTGATTTGTGTGAGGTGGGTATATATGTGCTGTACCTGTAGCCCTATGGACATTTCTTTGGGAATAAAACTTCAATAGATTTCTTTTCTGGGGAAACATTGATGGGTTGGATCTATCTCATCTAACTTCAGGTGCCCAGGGTATAAAAATTAAGAGATGAGATTCACAACTAGTACTGGAAGTGCTAAATAAAGAGAGACACAAGATCTTAATGGATCCTCAGACAACTAAGTATGTATGTTCTGTATGTTCTCTCTGAACAAAGAGGATGATGTTCTGTGGGAGGATTTAGGAGAGGGGAGGGATAAGGTATGTGAAGTAGAACTAAAAGAAAGCTGTGTAGAAAAAGGAGATGCCAACTCAATAGATCAGATCTCTTCCAATAATCAAGCTTTCTCTAAGATGACACCCACTTTTTGCAGGTTAGCTAGCTGTAGGTTAGCTGTAAAATTAAAATGTGGATCTGGAAGACAGGCATGTAGAAAACATATCTCTACAACTAGAGATACTACGGAAAACACCTGGTAATGGTTGGAATTAATGCTGCAAAATACAGTTTGCAATTACCAAACTCAGAAATTAAACACAACAATGCTCGTCTTTCACAGCAGTCAAACTTCTGACAGCTCAGACACGTGTGATCTTCCTGCACACGGGCAAAAACCAGGCTCTAAGGTATGCTATGAATTTTTCTTGGCTGTTCACATCTCTGACCTGAATGCCACTAGGAAAGAATAACTAGCGTGTAATAGGATCTATTTTGAAGAAGCTTGGGATTCAGTTGGTGAGAATAATAATTAACAAATTAATCAGGTAGCTGATAATTATAAAGCACCCGTATAATCTGTAGAGATAAGGTCCAAATGAACAGTGCAGAACAATACTATTATTAAATAGCTTAACCCAAATTGTCCAAAAGGCGGCGTTTTAGTTTCAAAGAAAGGCAAATATCTACCTTCCAGGTTCTGCCATGCAGACAAGTACGCAGATGTAAGATCAGTGTGAGGAGGACATCAGCTTTTAGTACAAAAAGTATACATTTGTACGCTGATGTCAGCTATACTTTGCAGACACTCAGTTCAGTGTTCAGAAGTTCTCCTCTCATGCATACAGGCACGTTATCATTCTGCTGCTAAGTGCTATCAGCATAAGACTGCCCCATTGCCTATTTCTAATTTGTAGGTAAATCTAGCCCCAGATTTTACAGTGTTGTCCCTGGAAGACAATGTGACATTTTATATTCCTGAAGCATGTATTTACCTGTTTCAGGAAAAAAAAAAAAAACTTTACTTGAATTTTACTTTGTTCTTGTTTACTTTATGTTTATTTCTTTGGTGACTGTGATTGGTATAATACTCAAAATGTTTGCTGCAGATAAGCAAAACAAACTTTTGTGAGTATATTATTTTCTTATCCAACAATAATAGTTCCTGTAAATTGGTACTTCCTGTTTATGTCATAAATACCATAAACAACAGTAAAAGAGGAAACCATAATACCAAGACTGAGTACTTAAGTATGTATAAAACTGAAGTGACACCCTGTAGCACTTTTCAAAACATGCTGATAAGCATTTCAGATAACCGGGCTGGTGGACAAGTTGCATGATTTGGAGTTTTAAATCTAGTTTTAGTTATGACAGATCGAAAGAGAATGCGGTCAGATGTAGCAGTTGTGAGAGTGATTTTGACTTCTAGTGTTTACTCACAGCTTGAAATTTCTGCCCCGTTCCGTTCTACGCAAAAGAACCAAGCAAGAGTTTCCAGTACTGATGTTATGTTATTCCCAGGAGTGTTTTAGTCACAGGATGTCTAACGCGTAGTGAGTTGGGTGAAAAATCTCCTTCACAGCACAGTAACTGATAGCAGAGGGTTAGTGAAAGTACAGAGAGGAGGGGGAAGTATTGAGATAATTTTTTCCTTAATGTACCTTCCATCTTGTTTGTTCTTATAATGCTACCTTTGGAGTTCAGTTTATTCATATGTGAATGATAAATTGGCACATTTCCCAGCACTGGATTGAAAAAAAAATCATGAAAACCTTAGAAAGAAAACGTTAAATGGGCTCTGAAGTTAGCAGCGTTTTCTGATTAGTGCCAAGTATCCTGGGCCTTCTGGTACTTCTCAGGTCTTCATGCTTTCTTGCCCTACCTCTTCTCATCAGGCTGGCAGCAGGCCTATGCTTGTAGGGTATGACAACTTGGGATCTGTGTGAAAAGTGTGCCTAAAACTATGAGCCTTTCCATGACATTGGCTAAAAATAGCCTTGCATGTGTCAAAAGACTCACCATGCCAGTGAGTGGGTTTGATTCCATTTTTTTTCTGATGTCCTTGAGTGCTGTTTCCCTGTGGTCTATACATGGTACATACTAGGCAAGGCATGCGGGTTTGCCTGATGTTCGTCACTAAGCTGTTGGTTGAGCTGGCTGCCACATAAATCTCACATAGTTCATCACTGCTTATTGTAAAATGCCTGTGCATGGTATGCATCCCAGGGATTGCAATTAAAAGCGCTATAGCGAAATTTATCTCAGTGACATGAGAGATGTGGAACCACACTGGATAACTGTGATTTCAGGGACTTTCAAACTCAGAAGAAGTGGAGGGGTGTAACACAGCTTTAGATAACTGAAGCCCAGACAAGCACAGAGAAGACCACTGCAAAAAGTTAGGGTATTGCTTCTCATCATTTAGTTTAGTCTTTAAACCTGGTAGACTTGCTTTGTAATATACATAAAAGAAACATCCAAGAACAAAGAAAGACGGGTGCATTCCTAGAAACACAGAACCTTCACAAGAACGTTTAGTAAAGCTTACTTGCTTCGGAGTCTGTACTCAGGCTAAACAATGTCATTCAGCTGCCATTGGCTATGCCTGCCAATACCTAGTATATATTGCAAAACTGTTGGCTAAGTGGACCTTCACTAGGTCCACTTCTGTAATTTCTGTACTGAAGCAGGCAAAGACTAATGTCTCATGTAATGAATTAAAGCACTTTTGTTGTATGTGTAATAGGAGCAAAACACATCAAACTAACACTATAACAACAGTAAGATGCTGTCAGAAAGTAAAATTTTATCAAATGAGTTTGAATGAACAGTACGTCACAATTCGTGCAAGAAATTTCTTACTTTTTTCCTTCCCTTGATTATGCATGTTTTGCCTTATGGATCTTCTTCAGTGACTAATTTAAGGTTATTAGATCAAAAAGACTTGCAGAAATTTCCATTGCTGTTCTTGATGGATTTCCTGTAGAAGTACTTAAAGGCATTTGAGAAAGGTGAATAATGGAATATCACAGATACAGTAGAAATTTGACAAAATTTCATGCTGGAGCTGTACATAGCCCTCAATTGCACTCTGTTAGTGTTCAGCCTAGAAAACTTTGTGGCCTTTATATGTAAAATAGGAGCACTGTTATTGTGTCCTAGAGAAAGCAAACTGTCATTTGGAAAGAATTTTAATATTTTGATGGGTAATATTCTTTTTATGTACATACACATTATAATGCTGGCTGCTTTATGAATGTTTTCATTGGTTCAATGATAGACCAGTGCTTCCCAAGCTTTTTGTATTTTGTGCCAGTCTTTCTTTTCAGAAGGCCCAGCATTGGAAAAGCAGAGCAGTGGCAATTAATACTACTGAGAAACCCTGCCTCTCCAGGTTCCCAGACTAAAAATAAACCTCCCAAATTGAGGAGGAAGTGAGGTCCCTTGTCAGTATGACATGTTTGTGTCCAGGTTCATAAATATTTGCTGAGCAGAACAGCATAAGGAATTCAATCTTGAGAAGCTTGCTTACATATGTTCCTTCTGGCATTGTGATTATCATGTTTATTTACAACTTTTTTTTTTTCATAACTATAATATACCCCAATTAATCAAAATGGTTGCATACTATTTTATGTGCAGAAAGAAAACAAAACATCAGGAGATCATTTTAACGGTATTGCTAAGGACAGAAGTCATGAAAGCAAAAATGTGAGTATTTTTCATCCCAGTGGAAACTTGTTGTGTTGTTTTTTGATCAGAGACCAATGATATATGACACTTCAACCACTGTAACTCTGGATGAACAATTTTGTCACCAGAAGTCACTGATACAGAACAGCCATCGCTCTTTACTGACAATTGTATCTAGTTTATGCCACAGATACGGAAGTATTAGCATCAACAAGTCTGAGGCAGGAAAAATAGTATAATTCTCTCATGAATGTATTATTTGATACATTTAGATCTCTCTGTCAAGAAATATGCCTTGGAGATGGAGACTATACCAGCTTCCCTTCAGTCTCCAAAACTGCTAGTATATCACTCCCTCGGCTGGACCACTATCACTCCTAATCTTGTTGAACACAATTTTTGCCAAGTCCATTAAAACATTTTCTATTGTGGTTTCCTGTCTATCTAATAAAGTGCTGTAAAGAGAAAAGAAAGGGAAAGGTAATTCTAGGAAAACAGGCAATAGATTTTCTAATTAACTTTGGGATTATTACCAAGCCCCAGGTCTGAAATACTTGTGTTTGCATTATTCATAAACTGTGTCGTGTCCCTTCATACCATTCAGATGTGGTACTCGGCATGTCTTAGCTGGTCTAGCTACTACCCCATGGGAATAATTTTATTAAAGTGTCGATGCCAGGATAATTGGTATATGATCTAATCTTTTTTGAACATATCACCTCTCCATTATTGTTGTTCAGCATTGTACGTAACTATTTAGAAAATGTGGGCCTTGTTATAGTTGACGAACACCTAAAAATTCTAGGTGGAAACAATGGAGTCAAATGTTTTGTTCCTACTTTCACTAAAAGGAATTTAACTTTTTTTTTTTTTAAATGCTGAGCATCCAAAAACTTGAAATGTGAACACAAGTTGCTGAGTTTTCAAGCTTTTGGAAATCAGTCCAAATATTGAATTACTAGAAAAAGCCTATTGCATATTAACTCTTTTCCCACTAATTATTGAACCCTTACCAAACTTTTCCTGTCCTAACTTAGTTGTATACTCCCTGAACAAGCCATAAAGAGGCTGACTTATTAGTAATACATTTTTCTCATTAATTCTTTTGGTGCTTGTTAATAATTTGCTTATGTTTCTCTTGTGTCTCACAGATGCCAGGCACTGAAACTCAACATAAGATATTTCAGGAATCTGACCCAGTAGAAAAAGGTAAACATTATCTGTTGTGTTTTTTTTTTTTAATTCTTAAAATCTTAATTAGTCTTTTTTTTTTTTTTCTATAATCCTAAACTCCAGAAAAGTGAGCGTTCCAAGAAAGATAAATACAGAGTTCATTGGCTGGAATTTCACTCAGTCCCTGCAGTTGGAAGAGCCAATTTTTCTTTCCTTTAAACTGTCTTCAGATAATTATATTTGGCTTTACTGTTTGGGAACAGTCTCATTGGAGAAAAACTGAACTTGAGGCAACTTCCAGAGAACTGAACAAATAAATAATACTACTGTTGCCAATAGGAGACACACATTTGTAATAATGTGCTGATTTGGAACAGAGAAACTAGAAGAGAAAACATTTGTTGCAGTAATGCTCCAGACTAAATCAAAGTTGTTTTTTTTTTAAAAAAAAATCTTCATTCCCAAGAACAGTGTAAGATACTTCATATACTCAACAGTACATCCAATCATTGAAACATTTTGATTTTGGTTTTGCTTCTGTCTTTTGTCATAAACAAAACTGTTCTGAGATGTCACTACAATAAAATAAAAAATAAAAAAAAGACACTTTTAAGTAAATGCACGTTTTTTATTCATTAAATATGCCTTGGTACGTAAAAACCTAAATATATTAACTAAATACAATTGGAAGCCCAGAAGGACCCAGTATAAATTAGAAGTGTAAAATTAATGAGAGATGTTAGAAACATGAGAAAAATATAGCTGGTAAATCTGAGTTTAATGTGAAAATTTTCTTAAAGATCAAGAAAAAAGATCATTTTAACAACGGGAGGACTGCATTGCTAGAGATATTGCTCAAAGCAAATGATAAAGCTGTTAAAGATGCTGAGAAGAGAGGCATGTTTAATAAATCCCACATGCAGTATTTGAAAACAGGAAAGCTGATACACATGAGAAGAATGAGGTACCTTCCTGTCAGTCTGTTACAAAGGAACACATCGAACAAACTTTCCTGGAATATCCTAAAAGCTTTTATGTAGCTTTTATTCAATCCGATAATTTAAGGATAGGGTTTGGTAGAGGTTTTGGTGGGGTTTTCATTGAAAATGTTGCTGTGGACAGAGTATTGGAAAACAATGACATTTGTTATGCTTAATGTCATGCTTCAGGGATTCACAGTTACCCAAAGAGCCAAGAAACAGCCCACCATCAAGTACTTAGAGATATACAAAACAAGTTAATCTGTGAAGAAAGTAGCAAAGTAGAAATGCCCTGAACAGGAGGCTGCCTGTCCTCACTCCACATTGCCATGTCAGCATTTATTGATTTTAGTCTTTTTTAATTTATTCCAACAAACGTCTCTGAGCAGTGTTAATTACAGCGTCATGGTACTTCTTTTCTCCTAATTCTTACAGCTCATGTTATTGGCAGATAATACATTTCTCTCCAGTTCTGACCTCTCCTACAGTTAAACAAGAAGTACTCTTGTACCTTGGGGGTGTTTAAGGAAAGGTTGGACATGGTGCTTAGGGACATGGTTTAGTGGGTGACATTGGTGGTAGGGGGATGGTTGGACCAGATGATCTTGGAGGTCTTTTCCAACCTTAATGATTTTGTTATTCTATGATAATTATCACGCTTTGGAAGCTGAAAATCTAACAATGTCATACTGTAGCAGTACGTTTTGGCAATAACTTTGTGCTTGTTTCTAAATTCCTGCCTCATGTTTTTTCACACATACAGCCAGAACTATTCTATTTTATGACTACTTTGTTTTTGTCTTGAAGAACTTAACCAGGAAAAAAAAAAAGTACTCTGGTAGCTGGAAAACTAATCGATAAATACTTGGTTTGTGAAAGGGTTTCTAGGAAGGTGACACGTGAGCCACCTGTGGTATGGAGGGAGAGAGGAAGTAAAAAGTGACTCCCTCTCTGAGCCTCTAAGTTTGGGCACAAATAATTGCATTAATAATTGACTTCTGGAATAGGCAGTGTCCGTTCTGTTAAGTATATTTAAATATTATAGCTATCAGGGCTTGCCTGGAAAGAGGAGACTGATAAAGAACTTGTGTACTGACTAATGTTTTTGCAGTCTTGGGAGACTTTCTTCCCCAGCTGCAGCTGTGTTCCTAGCTGTTGTGTAGCATGCCCAAGGGTAAAAATAAAACATATCACATGCTTCTAGGCTTTCCTGGAACTGGCCTTACTTAGAAGAGAAGAAGAAAAAATCTTGGCTCTTACTACTTTGTTATTGTGTTTTTAGATCTGAACTGAAGTACTGTCTCACAGCCTGTAAAACACATCTCAGAATCTTTTTCTCCCTCCTACTGTTCTTCAAGAAATGTTATATTGGCAGGGTGCAAAGTGAAGGCAGGTGCTCTACGTGTACCTGAGAGGAAACAATTTCTAGCCTAAAGGTCGCTGTGACTCAGGTACTTTCATCCCACCTGCTCTGGACCCCCGTTCAGCTGCTGCCTAAACGCAGTGGCACCACCACGCTGGAGGCTGCAACACTGCTTTCAGCTTCCCAGGGTACTGGGACTCTGGCACTTCTCATGCCCCAGAGCACCTTGTTCTTACACAGCCAGCTATCCTGCAGTGAACACCAGCAGATAAACTGCTCATGAACATATATCACCTGTGAAATTTAACTGGATGACACCACCTCTTCTGTCCCACTCCCACCCGTGTTGCTTGACCAGTGTGGTTCAACATAGTACTCATGCTCTGGAGATGTCTGTTATGGCTCTGCCAGAGTGAACCCCACACACAGTGCAACCATGTGCATCACTTCCAGAAGCGAATGGGTAGCTGTCAGCCTCTCCAGTAGCCTGGCAATTAGGGTGTTTACCAGTAAGAAGGACAGCTGTTATTTTTTTCTTCAGTTCAATGGATTCAAACATGCATCTGCCACTTCCCTGTGGTACTCTCTAAGCCCCGCTCTCTCCAGGTGTGGATTTCCTTTATTCTCTCCTGGTTCAATAGAGCATCTACACTTATTGAGATTGACCCAGAGAGTCATGCAGTCAGTAAAAGAGAAACACAAAAGAACACAGGATGCTGCAGGACTTGCCAGCCTAGCTCCAGCCTCCACATAATCCCTGCTCTGAAGACTGGTCCAGTGCCATTTGAATGTCCCACTGCCTTGGAGCAGAGACAAGGACTGAGGACGTGCTCTTGAGCAGAGCTGCATGCTTACCAAAACAAGACCATCTTGTTGCCTTTGGCACCTTCACTTCCTGACTTACAGTTTAATGGATAGTAGAAGAGTTTCACTGGGAGTTGTACAGAGTGTTTCTATCTCAAAATAGCCTTTGTTTGTCAATAGACAAAGAATTGGATGTGGGGATCTGAGTTGGAATCGGCTCGATACAAAGGAAGTCCTAATCTCCCCAACTGGCTATCCTCAGTCTGTATTTTAGTCATCTGGCTTGATGTCCAAAGATGTCTGCTTACTGTAACTCCACTTATTGCAAATCTTACTAGCCTCAGCCAGTCACTGAGTCTGAACTGGCTGAGACAAAATTTGGATGTTTCATTGTGTTGTTATTTTTCTGAGATATGACATGCAGTTTCAATATTTTTATTTTTTCTACTGTTTACAGTAAAATTGCCAATTACAGCCTCTGCCAAACAAGTAGGAAAGGATTTCAGGTAGGAGAGTACTATATTTTACAAACTTCTAGCATTTTTTCACGAAGCAAGAGGGAGAGAATGGTCCCAGCCTGTTTTCTCTCAGACTCCAGTCTCTTCCTTTTTTATACTCCTCTGACATTGTGCATCTTTTTTTTTTTATTCACTCACAAACTAAGACAGGTGTCCTTGGCCACTTCATCCCATGGTGGAGAGTGCAGTGAATGGCAATGTTAGACATTCAGAGAATCCTTCTTCCTCTAGCCCATCTAGAGCACCAGACTCCCTCCTTCGGTACATGGTCCCCCTTTCCCCAGCTTTGCTGGACTCACAGGGGCACAGGCACTGATCTGGTGCTTTACTTGAGGAAGGGATGATTGCTGCTGCCCTGGGAGGAAGGGAGAGCATAGAGCTATTCTGTTAGTTAGAAGCAGTGAGAAAACAAAGGCCTAGCATGACTAGGTGACACAGATAGTCCAAAAGGGATATGTACTGGTTTTATTATGGTTTGCTATCTGATGCACTTAAAACCACAATATTGTCATGGTGCTGGTGCATAGGTCATTACCAGTGCATTCCCTTTGCTTCTAGGTTCTGGTGATTTGGCAATGAAACGTGAAGGCGATACTCTCATAGGGACATGTAAGACCCTGTGGCAGTAAGACTGGCAGTGTTGACTACTTTCATAAATACCCACCTACTGATAGGATAAAATGTTCTGTGTCTTGCTTAGTGTACACTTAGCTGTTGTTGGGCAACAGAAAAAAGTGGAATTAACTAGCTAGTTAGATGGCAGCAGATCCTGCCACAAACACCTTGTGGAAGAAGGTGTATTAATTTGTTCACACTAAATAATTCACACTCCTGCTTTGCACCTTACAGCTCAGACTTTTTACACAAACTTGAAAATAGTAGGCTTTCTCCTAATAATAGAGAAAAGGAGTGTCTCCAGTATCTTTCTTTACTTCTACAATGGTAAAGTAACCCTCTGCTGCTTCCACGATGGGTACTTCTCTCTGGCTCAGAAGGGGTAGTGGTATAGTGGCTACATGATGCTGACACTAGTCTCCTTAAGGTATTGTGATGAAATTGTGGTTCTGTGAAGTTTGAAATACAGTAAGTTACTTTTTTTTTTCTCATATGATTCTTAGGAAATGCTTCAGACCAAAGTAGTGGGAATTTTAACTGTAATGATTTTCCCTTCTAGGCAGTCATCTTTATGTATATCTTGTCATGAATTTGTATATAGATAAAATATTTTCTGTCCTGACCTCTGTGTGTTTTAGCCCAGAGAGACTCACCCATGATGCTGAAGGCAATTGTAGAAAGACATCTGTGCCACAGAAGTCAGGAAAAAGTGTGTGCCCTGATATAATCCTATCCACAAGAGAAAGTTTCCATTCATCCAGCTTTAATCTGATTTCCCAGAAGACAAAGAAACACGATGGCAGAAGTGTCTCCAGCTCTTCAGAGAAGACATTTCAATATTTAAAAGGTTTCTCAGCTATTGTTATATTCTAAAAACACCAATTAGAATTTAGTTCTGTTAGGTGGGTTTCCTAGTCTAGCTATCTCAAGATACTGAAAGCTTTAAGACAGATGGTAGTAGGCAGCAATAGTGCTGGAAAACTACATGCAGCTGACACTACAGAGGACATCAGAATAGGTTTTATGGAGCTTCCTAGCTGAGACACTAAAGGTCCAGAAGCTCTTTAGCCTCTTTGTGAACACCTCATGGAAAAGTGCTTGAAAAATCTCAGCCTAATAATGAAGTATAATGCCTTTGATCCTGCACTTCTATCCTTCTGCAGTGACTGGTGGGAGAGGCTCTAGCCATCAGTTCACAGCTAGTCTTATGTATCAGCATGCCATAAAAGGATGTATGATCTGATTATGTGAAATGTGGGAAATAACCTTTTCATGTGAGTCAGTAGAATATCATAATGCTGGATCAGTAGACACAGGTCTTGTGCCTATGGCTGAAATTTCCATATTTTAGTACTAGCTTTTGAATTATGCCGTGGCTGTCCTTTAGTAAAGGAAATGTTTGTGCCACAGTACGGCAGCTTCATGTGAAGGAAACCAAAGTCATGTGCTTTTTTTCCACTAAGTAGTAACTCATTAGCAGTTGATATGGGTTTGGTTTTTCCTCCTCTTTGGCTCAGGTCATGATCGTAGTGCAAAGAGCAATTCCAAAAAAGAAGAAAGGAAAATGGAGAGTCTCCCTTTAAAGCCCACAAGACTCAGGAAAAACAGGACAGCAAGCCAAGATGTAAATTTTAGGAAGAGTAAATCCTGCCAGGCACAAAACACGTTGCAGTTCTCTCTGCCCTTACTGCCTCAAGCAAAGAATAGTCAACCTGCTGCAAAATATCGGGATGTGTATTGGAGTCCCAGTTCTTCAGCCAGTGAAGGCCCATGAAAGAGTGTCATCCATCTGGTTTGCTTAAACAATTCCTAAAACAAAGTAACATTTATCTTAAACAATACATACTGTTTCTGTATGGTGGACCCCACTTGCAGAAGGAACTGTGTGAATAGCTAAGTGACCCCTCACCCCACCACCCCTTCTTTTTTTTTTTTTTCCCTTCTTTAACTCTATTTGGAAGTTTTCCTAATATTCACCAGGAGAGTGATTATTCACCAAGCAGCAGAAGCCACCATCCCCTGATCATAGTGGAAAAATTGGAGTCATAAGCCATGAAAATCATTTCCCCTTTCACCAGCAAACCAAATAAATTTTACACACAGAAAAATCTGACATAAAATCAGTACACAAATCATGGAACTCCTTGCTAAAGGATGTGGATGCAAAAACGGATTCAGTTGGACATGTACCTTAAAGATAGACCACTGAGAATTTTTAAATAGGCAAGCCACATATGGCTTGGGAAATGTCCTCAGCTGACAAGAGCAAGAACCTAGGAGAGTACTTGGAAAAAGTATATGTTTGTTCCGTTCCTACTCTCCACTGGGCATCCACACAGAGTCATCTTGGAGACAGAGTACTGTGATAGGTGGCCCCTTGGTCTAAACCAGTATGACTATTTGTTACAGTCATACGCCTGCATAGTTTGTGTCATCTGGGGGGGGTATAGTACTGTACGGACATCTGAGAAAATGAAATAAGATTAAAAATTTGGTTCTTTAAACAGGTACTGGATTTTGTCATCTTTAAGTTTTGTAGCACTCAGGATTGTCCATTAAGTGATTCAGTAGGCTCCCTCACTCTGCCTTGTCTCTGTCTCTACAGCATACTCCATTTTATTGCAAAAATTATAACCTATTGCTGCAAAATCAGTCATCACATTTTTAGCATTTGAGAGGAGACAGGCTAAAATTGCCAGTAATAAATAAATAAATAAATAAAATTCTTTTTTTCTCTGCAAAGAGAAAGAATTGGCCAAATACTTAAAATGCCAGGTGCCTTAGACACGTAGAAGAACCTTACGCTGTAGCCGTTGAGCCGTGTTGCTGTGGTGGTTCTAACGCAGGTGGAAGTGTAGGGTGTGAAGTATACACAGGATGCGAGTGCACTCCAACCTTTCTTCTCACCAGCCTAAGAACTCCCACAGGAATCTTCCAGGTCCGTCACAATGGGGTGATATAGTTATATATGGGCATCTATAGCTGAGAGGTTTTTTGAAACAGTAGAGGGAACACAGTTGTTCTGTGGAAATTTCCTCAGGAATGAGGACCAGGGTCATGACCAGCTTCTGGGAAGCTAGTCTAGTAGCTTACTTTTAAAGCAGCAAGCTAAAGTAAGCAAAACACATTTGAAAGTCCCAGCTCACCCATGCTTTGCTTGTGATTGCTAATGTTACTGTAAATGCTGACTGTGTTGCTGCCTGTGCTTTAACTCCACCATGAGAAACCCAGAGCTGCAGCGCAGTTCATTCCGCTGTAAAGCCACGTGAACCTCTACTGAATGCACACATGCAGACATTTCTATTTCAGGATACAATTCCAGGGAGAAACAGTTGCACGGGAATTTGGTGGAAGTCCGCTCCTGGGAAGTGCTCTCCTTTCCCAGCCACAGGCACCAGGCTCCAGCACACCGTCTGATCTCTCCTACCCCCAGTCACGTAGAAGTAGAAGCCCTCCTCTCTCTCCGTGACAGAGATGAGAAGGGGATCCGCAGCCCCCCGAGGAGGACAGTGGCTCCAGGGGAAGTGCTGCGGCATGACAGGCATGGCCTGGCTAGCTGAGGGAGCAGGCCCACTCTGGCAGTCATCCCGATCGCCCCAGCAAACAGGAGCCCAACACAAAGCGAGGATGTTTGTGAAGGAGCTGCTTGTGCCTTCGCTGCCCATGGCAGCAAAACAGCAACCTCCCTGCAGGTGTTGAGGTCAGCAAAAGAGCTGTCTGGCCTCCAGACCCAAACCATTCGCCCTTTTCCTTCCTGAGTGGCTGAAAAGTGGCATGAGGCCAAGTGGTGTGACTGCCCCGCTTGAGAGCACAAGCATACCTCCTGCAGTGCATGTGTCCCCACTGGAGCAGAGGTCTCGCCTCAGTGGTCTCTGCCCATTCCTCAACTCCCCAGCTAGCAAACAAAATACTAGATAATGGCCGTGTTCAGACCCAAGGCTTCCTTTTGTGTATGGGCCATTCACCACAGTCAGCTCAGCAGTGATGGCCTGCTGGAGTTTATTTGCTGCATTTCACCCACCATAACCCCTTCCCCAAGCCATCTGTGATCCGAACCACCCCAGTCCAGGTCTCCGTCCTCAATACTAAAATTACTCTACATACAGAGGCCAGATACAGATGCATCTCCCCAGTGCCATCTGCCTGGTGGCTCTATCCACTGAGCTTCTCGTAGGGTTTCTTCCCATATTTCCTTTCACTTACGTTGTCCTCTAGGATGTAAGTGCCATAGCACTGCGTGTAGGCAGAGCTGTATATGTAATATTATAGGCTCACAGCATGTATATCATCAGGAGGTTTCCAGACCTCACCTAAAAGTAGAATTGCTAGGAGGGATTCTGTAAACAGCTTCATGGCCAGGTTTCCCATACATATCATCTCCTACACATCTCTCCTAACAGACCCACCTCTAAGACTGACTGTACATCAGGACAAATGGTTCTGGGTCTGGCCAGGAGGAATAAAGGAAGGAGAATTTTGCTGCTTCCATCACACAAGGGGGGATTTGTCAACTACCTTTTAGTCCCATTCCTGGGAAGGGACATACTCTTGCCAAAGAGCTAGCAGCAGTGTTTGGAGCCCACAGGTCAGATATGGGCACACTCCAGTCCTGTATGTTGTCCAGGCTGAGAAGAGGGGGGTGGCTGGGGCTGAACTCACGCCTGCAAACTCCACTTGCTTTTACTGCAGCTGCTTAAGCAAGACTGCTTTGTTGGCACTTGCCAGGAAAGAAGGGGTCCCTAGGGCTTAATGGACCATGGACTGGGAGCACACACATGCACACATGCCGTTTTGTTCACTCTTGCTTGTCTGTGCTGGTACTTGACAGCCAGGGCTGCTTGTCTTCTGCAGGCAGGACCTGTCAGGCACAGGTTTCACAGGTTTCCCTTGGCAGCATGCGGCTTGCCACTTCTCCTGCAGTGTGCCCACGCAGGCACGTCTGCAGTCAAGGGGGAGCTGGATCTGGGAAGCAGCGGGAAGGGAAGAGTGCTCAAAGAGCAGGAAGGGCAAAGTGGTCACTGAACTCTGTCAGTGCTGCGGGACCCATGACAGCACTGGGATGGTCACCTCTACAGAAGTGTCACAACACAACAAACTCCTCTCAGCCCCCACAGTTGCCCAAGCCTCTCTAACAGCACAGCTTCCCTGGGCAAGCTTAGTGCCGCCAGTTATTCACAGCAGTTGGCAGGGCCAGGAAAAGAAAGTGCAACTCTGCACCCAGCTGAGCTCAGATTGTTTTCCTGCTTAAATTTAGATTACGCAATATCAGGGAGGAGCACAGCACCAGGATCCCATGGCCCTCAAAACCGAAACAGAAAGCAGAGCAGCAGCCCACAACGATAACAAGGGCTGCGCTCGCTTTGTGCTGACAGCGTCAGAGCCCAGCCAGCACAGGACCTGGCAGCAGCTGCAGGTGGGATCTGCTCTCCAGCTTGTTTCAGCTCCACACCCCGATGGGTAGCCTGTAAGTATCCTCCAGCTGTGCCCCCACCTCTTTAATGCCACTGGCGATGGGGGGAGCTGCCAGGGGCAGAAGGGTTGCCACCGGGTGCAAACATCTAGTAGGGAGAAGGTCCTTCCCCAGCTGGGGGGCACTGCTGGTCTCTCGCTTCGGGGCTCCACATAGCTATTTATCTCTGTGCAGGGATGATCAGAGCTTCCCCCCAGCCCTGAGGCCAGATCCCGGCCAGAGCTGCATGCCTTGCCCTCTCTGTCCTGCTGCCTTTGCCTGGGCATTCGGCCAGCAACTTGCTGGGTGGAAGGTGCTTACCTGCCTGTGATTTGGGAGAGGGAATTTGCATGCCATCCCGATAGCACAGAAGGGTCCCCACGAGCCCCGTGTTGTACACAGAAACCCCCAGGAGCTCCTGAGCCACACACATGGAGCCCCTCTCTGCCCGGAGGCTGAGGCACAGAGCTCGTCCCAGTAAAGCCCAGCACTCCCAGCAATGCCCACCCTGGAGCAAGGGCAACGAGGCCAGGCTGGGGCGGGCTGCACCGCGCTTGGGTTGCTTTCTCTTGCACCTTTGTGTTAGAACTGCAAGATCTCCTGTCCAAAAGGCACAGGCGTCTCCTTAGAGGCAGAGGGGCTGCAGAAAGGGGCTGGGAAAGGCCCCAGCTGGACGCGAGTGACAGCTTTTTCCTGTTTATCCCCTGCTGCTCAGCTGGGCTGCCTCCAAGCCTACTGGGGGCCAAGCGGCAGGGCTCAGAAATGCCGAATGCCGTAGCTGTGGCTGCGCTGGTGGCGGGGCACCAGGTCTCGGCTTTCACAGCCAGACCACACATCCCCTCCGGGCCAGCCATGTGCCCTCTGTCCTGGCTGGCATGGGGCACTGGCACTGGGCAGCTTTCTGTCACCATCACGGTCACACAGATTTATGGGCTGAGCAGGGCAGGGCAGCAGGAGGCCAGAGGGAAAATCTGCCTGCAATTCGGCCAACACAAACAGTGAAGGGGGGTGCATGGCTGGGAAAAGATGAGGTCCTGATGGCCATGAGTATCCAAGATACCTGGCTGGTTGGGGTTCCCTGGGGCCTCATACCTGTGGGAATCACATAGCATCATGGGCACCTGAGGTGTCTCTCCTCTACCTCTGCAATACATTTCCATGAACCTGTCAGGCATTTAATTCTGCTTCCCTCTCTGGTAAACATGTGCAAGTAGGACAACTTTTAATTCCTGTTATGTTTTTCTTTGGGGGGGTAGTGGCAAATAGAAGGCAACGTGAGGTGATTAAACAGAAAGCCTGTGTTTCTGTAAGCCTGCCTGCCTTAGGAAACCCATCTAGAGAAACAGGACAGCAAGGGGCAGCAGGCCAGCAGGCACCAGGAGCCCTGTACAGACCCCAGCTCCGAGCTGTGCCAGATGTTGTGGGGAGCTGGCTGCTAATGCAGAGCACCCGCACAGCACAGCTTGGACTCCCTCTGAAGGCCATGAGGCAGGGTGGCAGGGAGCGCGGTGCAGGGTGTGAGCCCTCACAGGGACAGGGGAGGAAGAGCAGCAATGCCTAGCTGCAGGACAGTGCTGTATAGACAGGCAATGAGGAGGAGACGTCAGGGGCAAGACTGTGGTGGTTTTACACAGGTGGGCAGCTGAGCTCCACCACAGCTGCTCTCTCACTCCCCCTCCTCAAAGGGAAAGGGGGAGAAAATATGGTGAAAAGGGCTCAAGGGTTGAGATAAGGACGGGGAGATCGCTTAGCAGTTATCATCACAGGCAAAACAGACTCAGCGTAGGGAGATTAGAGAAATTTATTACCTATTACTAACAACCTAGAGAAGTGAGAGACAAAGAAAAACTAAAAACACCTTCCCCCCCCATCCACCATATTCTGCCTTCTCCCCCTGAGCAGCACAGGGGAACAGGGAATGGGGGCTGCAGTCAGTCCCTGACACTTCATCTCCTCTGCTCCTTCACGGTCCCTCTCTGCCCCTGCTCCACGTGGGGTCCCTCCCACGGGATGCCGTCCTTCCTGAACTGAGCCTGCGGGGGCTGCCCACAGGCAGCAGCTCTTAAGACCTGCTCCCACATGGCTCCGTACCACGGGGTCCATCCCCCAGGAGCAAACTGCTCCAGCACGGGTCCCCCACGGGTGGCAGCTACCCCCAGACCCCCTGCTCCTGCGTGGGCTCCTCTCCACGGGCTGCAGCTCCGGCCCAGGGCCTGCTCCTGGGGGGGCTCTCCATGGTCTGCAGCCTCCTCCAGGCCACATCCACCTGCTCCACCGGGGGCTCCTCCATGAGCTGCACAGGAACTGCTGCTGCCTGCCTGGAGCACCTCCTGCCCTCCTGCTGCACTGAGCTTGGGGGCTGCAGGGCTGGTTCTCACTCCTCTCTCCCAGCTGCTGTTGCACAGCAGGGTTTTTTTTGTTTGTTTGTTTTTTGTGTTTTTTTTTTTCCTGTTTCTTAAATCTGCTCTCACAAAGGCACAAACAACATCACTTATTGGCTTGGCTGTCTGCCAGTGGTGGGTCCCTCTGGAACCAGCTGGAACTGGCCCTTACCTAACATGGGGCAGCTTTTGGATTCTTCTCACAGAGGCCACCCCTGCAGCCCCCTGCTACCAAAACTTTGCCATGTAAACCCACTACGTTCCACCCCTCACCTCTGTGAAAGCATGTTTAAGCATAATCACAGTATACTCTTACTTCACAATTCAACAGTCTTCACAAATTTCACTTACATCAGAAAGAAAAAGAATTCCCCACACCAAAATAAACATTACATCATCACAGCACCGAGAAAGTGCACAATTTACATACACTCCACCCCTTGTCCCTTTACCACATTACTATGAAACATACTCCTCACAATTATTACTTTCTTAAATCCTTCACAACTGTTATACTCATAAACAACACCCAGTCCATGTTTTGCCCGTTACTTCTCTCAACTATCATCCTTATCTCAAATTCCTTGAGCCCCAAATTGAGCACCAAAAAGGACTGTGGTGGTTTTGCCTTGCTGGGCAGCTGAACTCCACCACAACTGCTCTCTTACGCCCCGTCCTTAGAAGAAGAGGGGGACAAGAAAGTATGCTGGGAAGAAAAAACAACACACGGGTTGAGATAATGATAATTTAATTAAAGGGAAATGGAAGAGGGGAAAAAAAAAAAGGCTGCATGGACGCAGAGAGAGAGAAAAGCAGTTACTATTTCTCATCAATGAACGATGTTCAGCCATGTCCTAGGAAGCAGGGCCTCAATAGCAGTTGTTTGGGAGGACAGACATTTTCATAACAAGACCCTGCCCTCCTTCCCCTTTCCCCCCTTTTATTGCTGAGTGTGACACCACAAGGTATGGAATATCCCTTTGGTTGGTTTAGGTCAGCGGCCCTGGTGATGTCCCCTCCCCACCCCTTGCCCACCCCCAGCCTGCTGAAATCATGAGGTCTCATTCTGCAGCAAGGTCTAGGCCTGAGCAATGATGTTTTCCTGGTCGTTTGTGTCTTCATAGTAGGTTCAGAGCAATGGGCATCCTCCATGTGGCCTTCCAGCCTCTCCAGAAGCCTGTTGTGAAGAGCTCCAAGGGAGGCTACAAGAAGAAGTGAGGCGCTGACCTGAGGAAGGAGACAGATCTGTGTCTGGATCCTGTGACACACTGCACGTTGCGTATGTGTTCCTCTTGGCTATGAGTTGGGGAGAAGTCTGGGACAGAGAAGCTTTATGCCTGTGCACATTAAACATGGGTGTCCCACTCCCAAGTGTGTAGGCAGGAGGGTAGGAGGGGGGTGCTGAAGGGTCTCCAGTCACCAGCAGCATAGCCAGACACTGGGTGAGGTCTTTCCAAGGTGCTCTGAAAACTCGTGGAGGCTGTACCAAATCCACAAGTGGCTGTAGGGTGGGAACACAAGCAGCACGGTGCATGAAGGTTGGCCTGGGACACCCAGGACATTGGGATGACACACTATTGGGTAAGGGACAATGGAGAGGGGATAGCAGGACCAACGTTGCGAACTTCTTGAGAGAAGCTGGTAAATGATTCATAGGAGATAATACTTGTCGAAGACAAGAAAGAGGTTAATTGCAGAGGCTCAAGTCGGACACAGCATGAAGCCAAGGTCTCCGCGCTCCTTGCCCCATGTTTGTGCTCCTGTGCAGCCCCAGATGGCCAGGGCTGTGGTGCCGGTGATGCTCCTTGCTGACGACACTCCCCTGTTTTTCAGTGTGAAGCAGATGCTCGCAGGAGGGCTCTGGGGACAGCCCACGATTCGGAGAGAGGAGCGGGTCGGCAGATTTACCAAGCTACCAGCAAGAGGAGCGGGGAGGACAGCGACTGCAGGTCTGTCTCTGTTGCACCCATCTCCTGGGGCCCCAGTGGAGGGCAAGCAGATGCGGGTGGGCCCAGGGTGCCCCTTGGTGATGTCACAACTGCCCACCCACAGGGGACATCAGTCCTCAGGCAACCAGGGCAGAGGAACACCGTGTCTGCCAGCCTCAGTGGGGACCGGGGTGGGGGCAACCAGCCCTGTGGTGCCCAGAAATGTAAGGGGATGCAGGGGCCTCACAGGCATGTGGGAACACGGGGCACCGATGGCATCAGGTGTCCCAGGGCTATGAGAGGCGGAGGGGGGGAGCGGGTAGAGCTGCACTTCAGACCCTTTCATGCCTGCGTTTTGCTCAGATGTCCAAAGATCGATGGATGTCCTTGCCTGACCAGAACGGAATAAAAAGCATTTTCCCAGAGTAGCCCTTAACCCCCTCCTTACCAGACAGCAGTGTTTCACTCCCCTGCCATCACTGCAGTTTCCTGACAGATTCTTATTTTGTCCAACATGAGGTCATGGTACATAGGCTGCATGTAGGGCTTAGGGAACCACACCAGTCTTCGTCCCCTGTCCTCTCAGTGCTGGCCCATGCGCAGAGTGTGATTAAGCCACTTTTGCTGTGACCACAAATGAGCCCTCTCAGCCCACACAGGGGAAGCAGGACCGAGACGCTTCTGCTCTCTGTGCAAGGGCTCAGAGCACACCTTGGAAGGGTACCATAACGTGCGCTAACCAAGGGGTCCCCCCTCATGTTTTGCAGCAGGAATCCTCACAGCAGCCCCCACCATGGTATCAAGAGAGCATGTGGGCACTGCGATGGGTCTGCTGCAGCTGAGGTGCACAGGGCACCTGCTCTGTGCCCTGACCCTCCTCGAGGCTGCCGGGGCCTTGGCCTTGATGCTCTACGCACTGCTGTGGGAAGCTGGGAACCTGGTCGACCTCCCTTACAAACGCATCGGCTTTTACAACTTCTGCCTGTGGAACAAGACAGCTGGGGAGCTGCAGTGCCTGGAGCACAACGATCTGCAGGTGATGGGCATCAGCATGCTGGGAGTAGTACTTGCCAGGGTTTGTGTCTACACCTGCCTGGTCTTCTGCATCTTCTACCCCATTTTTGTTGCAAATGTGAAGTGCACAGAGGAGGCAAAGGGCTGGAAGGTGATCCTCATCATACTCATCATCAAGATGATAATCCTGTCTGGAGGCCTGGGTATGTTTCTCCTCCAAACCTCACAGTGGATTCAACCCTCTGATTTCACTGGGGGCTTTCTGGCACTGGTTGCGACTCAGGCTCTGCTACTGCTCCAGATTTTCACTGTCACTATGTACCTCAGCTGGGTCAAGAACACACATCCGTGTTGAAGCCTTTTTATTGCCCATTAAGATTTGAAAGCAAAGAAGATGCAAAAGCTCTTGATAACCTGATTAAAACAGTAAACATACTACAGCTTTAATCACTGGCAGAAAAACTAATCCTTAGTCCAAGTGCTCTAGTCCAGCCTGACCTGGAGGACAGTGAAAGGGACAGACTGGAACCTGCAGATGGTGCACACATCCTTCTGGCCATATCTAAGTACATCCTTCTGAGTACAGGCAGACAGTGAATCAAGCAGGCTTATTTTATTGGAGCTGCCCAAAGAGACTCCGTTCTCCACCTCCTGGATGAACTGAGCATGTCTTTGAGGCAATCATGACTCAGGAGCTGTGGCTTCACACTGCTGTCACAGCAGCGGCCTCCCCAGAGGTGCACTGGAAATACTTTGTTCAGCAGGAGCACCTGCATTCCATCTGCTGGAATAATGTCTGGAGTGATGCTGCCGTAGCTCGCTAGGGTGAAGTGTCCCACATCCAACCCCAGCAGTAGCAGAGCACCTGGAGGAGGAGATTAACCACTTGTTGAGTGCTGAACACAGCCCTAACGAGGACGGCTTCCCGAAGACTCTTCCTGGTGCAGAGCCCCAGGTTTGTACCCATTGATATTACAGGGCTGAGTCCATCAATCCATCAGCCATTGAGACTCCAGGAGAGGCTGGTGCTGCATGAGGGCAGCTGTCAGCAGAGCCAGCTCAGCTCTTGGTCCAACACATGCCCTACACAAGTGGCAAGAAGCAGGACCAAGGCTGCCCGCAACTAGGGTGCAGTGCCCCGGCATGGCCACCACATCCAGCATGCTGGACTGTGGCTCTCCACTGTGACGGTGCACGGCCCTGCTCTGTGCTGTGTCTGTAACCTCCCAAAGGAAGCACCTGCTTCCCATTGTTCCCTGTACGGACACGAGGGGATGCCTCTTCTGCTGGAGGGTCTGGGGGGGCATGTAGCTGGAGATGCTGGTTTGAGTGATCGTCAATAAAAAAGCTCTAACACCTGCGTGGTCCTCATGTGGTCTGTTTCCCCCCCCTTCAGACTAGGAAGAGGACACCAAGCCATCCCCATCCCTTCTCAGGCCCCCCAAGTACACTACCACAGGGTCAACCCACTCAGGATGGTCCCTGCCCCTGATAGCAGGCTCCCACCCATGTTCCCCAGCTGAGGGAAGCCTGCCCGAGGCCAATTCAGTGCCAGGATCCACAGGGACAGCCTGCCAGGACCCACTGCAGCCATCAAGGAACCACACTCACTTGCAGAAACCCGTGTTCCCTTTAATGTGGCCATGCTATGAGATGCCAAACAGAAACAAACATACCCTCGCCTGGAGCCAAATCCCACAGAACCCAGCACACACTGGGAGAAACATGTGCCCCTTCCCTCCCCGTGGTCTTCATGGGCTATCTACCATCTCCACAGTGAGAGGCCACCAGTAAGGCAGCTGGCCCAGCCCCAGGCTCTCCTGCTGCCATCCTCAGTACTGCAGGCAGGGTGTGATGCACCAGTAGAGGAGCTTCCAGGGTTTCTTTTGGATTCCAGGACTGACCAGGCAATCACTCACAAGAAATGTAAGTCAAGTAAAAACAGGTAGGAAAAAAAAATTTATTTAGTTCTTCTCTACCAAAGCTAGACAGGTATTTACAGTTGATTGATTCCTCAAGGCTTTACTCCAAATAACATGGGTGCATGAGTTATCACTCTCCCCCACATCCCACGTGCCACCCCATGGTACTGGCTTCCTCCAGAACATCCTCACGATGCTCAAGCCATGCCAAGTGAGCCTCGTCCTCCCTGGCAGTTAACATCAGAGGTGTCCCTGCTGCTGGGTGAGCTGTCAGACTACAGCCCAGCTTATGGTGAGTCCAAATCCTCGCTGAGTACGCCTCCTTCTTTTATGCCTTTTCTTATGATGTGTGCTCCGTCCTTTCAAACCAGTTAAATATAAAGCTGGTGTCCATGATGAACTCATGCTCCAGCTAGGATCACCATCCTTGGATTTGCACAATTATTGCAATAATTCTCTCACTCCCTTCATCTCTGCTTTTGGGGTCTGTGGTGTCACTGCTAGTTCAGTGACAGGAATTTGGGGAAGGGAGGTGGAATCACCAGGCCGCAGCTTGTCATGGCGGGGCTTTGGTCAACCCACACAGTGCAGCGACTCAAGCCGTGACCACCCAGGAGTTCTACAGTCTGAGGGCACCCCAAATGTAGTCGTGCTGCATCGTGATGGGCTATGCCATCCCCAGTCCTGCCCTTGCCTGCGCATCCCCTGTCGGACACCACCGCCACAGCCCCCTGTGCACCCCGGGCCCCACAGAAGCAGCACCGTCAAGTGAAGAAGATCTCCCTGACGTATTTCAGCACATCCTCCTCGGAGTCCTCCCCCACCGTCCTCTCCGCACCGGCACCAGGAGGGGACGGGAGGCCGGGGCTGCGGTCACCGCCCGTCCCCACGCCGGCTGCGCTCTCCGGGCTGCTGCTTGGCGCCGGCTGTTGCTCCTGCTCCTCCTCGCTCTCGCTGCGGGCCTTCTCCTCAGCTCGTTCCCTCCCGAGGCTCTGCCCAAAGAAAGCGCAGCCAGCCCGGGCCGTGACCAGCCCCGCCCGGGGCCGCGCCGCCTCCCGACGGGGTGCCTCCCGCGGGCTCACCTCGGCCAGCACGCCCAGGGCCACGTCCACCAGCTCGGCCTCGTTCATGCAGTACACCGTGGCTGCCCCGGGCTCCGCCGCCGCTTGCTGCCGCCTTCCCCGCCTCCGCCCGGCCCTGGGGAGCGCCCCCCCGGCCGGCCCCCTCTCGTCCCCCCCCGCCGCCCCCATCCAGGCGGGCAGCAGCCGCCGCCGCCGCCCCGCGCCCGCCGCCATTTTGTGAGCCGCAGCCCGGCCCCGCGGGGCGGGACGCGGGTGCCCAGGGGGGCGGCCCGGCCTCGCTGCTGGCCTCAGGGCCTGAACCAGGCGGCGTTTAAACCAAAGTCAGCTCGGCTCGAGTCTTGTGACACAGTGCTCGGAAGGAAACTGCAGCCCGGGTAGGAGCAGGCCTTGAAATACGGGCAGAGGGCTCTGCAGTGCTGCAGCCCGCGGGACGCCTCAGCGAGAAGGAGCGAAGCAGCAGGTCAAGGTGTCAGGATAAGGAGCAGCACAGACATGGAAGGGAGCTGGAAGAAAGACCTGTGCTTGTGCAAAGGGCTGTTGCTGCCCCGCGTCTGCCCTATGCAGGGTGTTTGCTTGTTGCCTCTTTCACTTGATGTTTGTCAGTAGTGCTTCAAGTGTTGGGATCCTTTACGTGTGACACACTGTCACAGCATAAGGGGTGAGCAAGTTGTTTTCTTCCAAGAAGGTTCACCAGAAGAGCTTAACAGGAGTTGGATTTAAAAAAAGAATCATGTAAACATCTAATGCACCTGCTTATCTTCCTCACAACACACTAATTTCTAGTAGGGGGCATTAGAGAAGGAAAAGGAAGGCATTAGAGCTTCTGTAACTGAGTTACATGGGTTCCCTGCTTGAACAGGCTGTTAAAAGTTCCCATGGTTGCTCCCAACCCAACCATAAAGCCCTCCAGGGAAGGGGGTATAGCCAGAAGAGGAAGAAAAAGGGCAAATAAGAGCCTGGACAGTAGCCCAGTCTGGGGAGTAGCAAAGCTGTACATTGTGGAAGGCACCAGAATGGCAGGGTTGGTGGAAAATACCAAAATTGCCTTGTCCAAACCACAGCCAGGATGGAAATAGTAACAGTCAGTTGCCTTGTGGTCCTATAAATAGTAGCCCCAAGCAAAGAGCCCTGTGAGCTCTCCAGGGACAGCAGCATGCAGCACCCTCAGTCTCCCCCTGTGCTGAGACGCCTCTCAGGGTACTCCTTCGAGGAACAAGCTCATCTGCGGACAAACACCAACAAGGGAATAGGGTGAGTAATTCACACTAGGGGGTAATTTGGAAATGCACGACTGGATTTAGACACCTACCAGGACCCTGCAGTAAGTTTTGGGTGAACCTTGCCCTTCCCAATTCTTTAACTAAGTCGCTGTTTCTACTGTAGCGAATTCTGTCGAAATCGTTGTTAAATTGGCTGATGATCAAATGCTGATGAAGTGCTGTTAAAATCATACAACCTAACCTTGTTATTTATAAAACAAATCCTAAATTGCTGCTACATTAAAGTTGTGTAAAAAACTATTCCACAACAGCCCCTCAGAGCAAAGGGCTCAGCCCCGGGTGCACAGCACACGCCACGCTGACAGCCCCACGTGTGTCCAGGGCTGATTCCTGGCCCTGGTCTGCCAGGGCGAGAAGCAGCCCCCAGCATCCCTACCACTATCCCAGGAGGGATACCCACCACTATCCCAGGCTCAGGACCCACGTCACTTTGAATGGCTAGAGGTTCAACTCCCATATACTTGTTAAGCTTTCCCCCTGAGTACACTGGGGTTTTTCTGGATACCACTGCCTATATAGTAATGTTTCACACCTGCCCTGCCCACCCCAAAACCAGGCAGGAAACCTCTCACTATTCCCTCTGCTGAGCTAACTGGCTTAGAAAACAGTCTGCATGAAAGGGCTGTTGTTGTTACTGCTTGGAATAAGAGCTGGAAGCTGCCTGCGGTCCCCATCCCTCAGTTCCCCAGCGATACAAAAATGAGATTACTTAGCACATACCTTCCCCCCATCCTGGGTTCCACGCAGAAGTGTGGCCCAGCTTTAATAAATATGACTTCAAAAAGAAAACAAAAGCTAGAGTCCTGCAGCCTATAGCCATGTTTGCCCCTGCAAAGGACCAGTATGACTGAGAGTTCATAGAAAGCTGCTCCAGGTGCACAAATTAGGATGTGTGCTGTCTCCAGTGCAGCCTGGCTCTCTTCTCAAGGCTGAAGCAAGCACTAGCCACGTTCAAGTAGGCCCTTTGCTCCAGCCTGCATTTGGGCTAATCTTTCATGCCTAATGACACCTAGTGGCTGGTTGGTCCACAAACTGCAAGAGTAACCCAGCCTCGGGCTGAATCGTGTCAGGGCTCAGAGAAGGGAGTACTCAGCAAGGGGATTTTATTTCCATTCACATCTGATGGAACGTCACTCAAGGAGGATCTCGTCTGTTCCACTGCACAAAGACACTCTGACTTGAGATGCAGAAGTTAGAAGTGCATTCTTTTCCTTAACAAATTACACTGGCAACTTCTCATTAACCCAGAATCTATGCCCTGCCACCCTTCCAGCAGGACAGCCTTGCGTACTCAGATTATTTCCACAAATCATCACGTCCCACATTTTAAGTCCAGCTTTGGGCTGACAGACCAGGTATTTATGAGCCCCCCAGAAGCATCAGCTGTGTCAAACCGGAAGGACCCAGAAGCCACTCAGCCTGACCACTCAAACACTTTTTCTCCTCGACTCAATTGATATTTAGTGTTTTAGGAGGCAGCTCTAGGGACAGAGCACTATAAAAGGCCAGACTGGTCCTGGCCTTCCCCTCTTCTCTCTACCATCAAATGGTACTCTCTACTATCAAATACATCAGGCATTATGTAGTTTCTGATCTCTAATGTAAGCATTTCAGGAAGTCTGACCGAGGATCCCTCCACTAATTCCTGGCAGACGCTGCAAGGGAACACAAGACATCCAACCGATGCAGCTATTTTCGTTCATGGATGACTTGCACTGGTAGCCCCCACTGAGAGGTTGTCAGCGCAGGAAGCACCTGGTGAAAACAAAAAGGTCTTTTCTCCATGCAGGAGCCTGTTCTTGGCACATCACTGCCCAGGATAACCTCCATGCTTTCCAGCAACAGCTGAACAGAGCACAGGAATCAAGTGCAAGGGAATAATTTCTTTTTATGAAAACAAACAAACAAAAAAAAACACATTATACCCAAAGAATACTCTGGTTTTGCACTGGCCTTTCCAGTTTGAGCCACCTGTGTCACCACACATTGTGCTGCCTCATGTATGCCTCCTCCAGCTTCACCTTCTGCACAAGCCCTGACGTGATCCCAGCAGCCTTCTAGCCACGTGCTACTTCAAGACTCCCTAACAGAGGGAGCCCAGCTGCCACAATGGGTCAGTGGAGTTGTATTTTTCACTGCTGCCACTGACCTGGTCCCAGATCGGCATTCTATTGCACAGTGGTTTGGCATATGTATTTAACATTTGTCAAGAGGCAAAAGCTAAAATGAGAAGAGTGATTGTGGTTTGCCTTCTCTCCCATGCAATTTGTTCCTGTGGAGTTAACACTGTTGTGTTTTTTTTTTCAAGTCCGCTGCTCTTTTCCTTCAGCGCTGTTCCGGTTAAGACTTTTGAGCCAGTAGGGTTGTTAACTTAATCTTCCCATCCATGGAGGCAGTGAGGCAGGTCCCACAGTCCATGGCCGTGCTCCAGTCCACTGTGACAACAGGAGCTCGGTGTCCTCCCAGGGAAAGGCAACTCTCCAGGACCTTTTCCTCACCATTCAACTGCAATAAGAAAAGCAAAAGAATTTAAGGAGGCAAGTTGCTGCAGCAGGGACAGTGTACCCAGAGCAGAATCCAAAGCCTACTACATCCTCCATATCCCTATCAGCAGACATAATTAAGCAGAAAAAAAAGAGGTACGTTTACATTTATGTAGCACACAAGGAAGCAAATTTTCAGTCTCAGGACAGAAGCACATGATCTCAAGCAGCTCAGCTTCTGACATCAGCTAAGCTGCAGTAATTGAACAAGGCAGGCTAAGAGCACAGTCGTGTAAGTTTAAGCCATGGGTCATGTTAGCGCGGGTGCTCTGAACGCCCCAGCTGCAAAGGAAAAATTCCACTTAAACTGCCTTGCAGTGGCTTATGCTGATATACCTTGACTCAAAAGGGGGATGCAATCAGTAACTATTTGTTACTGCACCAGCAGAAATTTGGGTACTTGGGTACAGTCTTACCCTTCATTTCATTTCAGTGCTGTGCACAGTAAGAGGATAGAATCAGCCTGGGACCAGCGTTAACATCAGCAAGCACATGAGGCAGATTAAAGATGAGCATCAGTCATCAACTGCACATTCTGCATTGACCCTGCATGCATTAATGTAATAAAAAAATCTGTAACTTTGTCCTAGGCACTTAGCGCTGAGGAAAACTGCTGCAGCTAAGCTTTAGGAACAAGGAGCACATATCCTCTAGCTACAGAGAGCCTAGAGTTCAAATACTTGCTGGACAGCACGCACTGCTAAAACGCACACAGTACTGACCGCACACCAAACTGAACAGCAAGTTCTACAAAACAGGGGTGCGAAAGCATTACTTGAGAACTTCTAGGGGCTGCTCTTGCAGCCTTGTAACAAATGCTTGTATGAATGCAGAAGAAAATTTCCCATCACTTTGCAGACTTACCTTAAAAATGACTCCCCCGGTTGAGGAGCATGTCAGCATATAGTTCCCCTCAGAGTCAAAGGCAAAAAGTCTTCCTCGTGGGAACTGGACTTGCTTGTATCCACTGTATCCAGACAGCACAAAGGGACCCGTAGCTTCGCTGGGAAGATCATACTCCGACACCTTCAAGCCACTCTTGTGAATATTCCACTGAATAAACTAGAATGACAAAAACAGATTATAAAAGCCCATAGTTTAATTAACTGGGATGAAAGAAGAGGGGCTACTCACAGTTTTTAAGAGAAGGGGCTATTTTACACGAACATAAGATGGCGCTTCCACAACTCTAAGTAGCTGTATTTACAAAACGCAGGCTGCATGGGCTGTAAGAGTGCCTACTAGTCAGGCCAACTGAAGAGACTGAATGCAGCAGAGTGGTGCTGTGTATCTAAGCCTACAGTTAGCAGCCTGCAAGTTCTCCAGAGCCTTCGGGTATTTTTACTGTTAGCCCCACCACATGGAGAAGACTCCAGAGGGGATCCACCAACAGCTGACCGGTGGAAGGTCACACACGGCCTACCTTGCCATCCTCGCCTATGCTGTAGACTGTGTTCTCATCATAGCTGAACTCGACGGAGTAGACTTCCCCCTCGTGTGCCTTCCAGCTCATGGCGCACTCGTGCTGCTGCATATCTGTGGGGAGAACCAGTACTGAAACACTCCCAGCGCTCACACAGAGTTGGGGTGAGGAGAGGCTCTTCATGTTGATACAGACTCTGTCCCTGCCGTCTACACCAGCCTCTGGGGACCCTATCTAATCTCAGCATCTTGTCCTTATTCTCCAACACCTCTCCCTCCAGCTTTACAGGGCTGTTCACATCCTCGGCATCAACTGCAGTCGTTCGGTGCCCAAGCCACACTGGCACCTTTATTCTCCTCCTCTCCTTGCTGTCCTGTCCACTCCCACAGCTGCTGCTATCTCTGTCCTCACACCGACCTGGGACTGTAGCCTCACAGGTCAGCAGCTGAGGCAAAAGCAGATCCCTTTTTTACAAAGAAGGAAGGCCCAAGCTGCCTTTATCACAAGGACAGGCTAAAGAGGACAGAACCTGAGAAACAGAAGTTGCTCAGTGAAGAAGGACTGATATGAAGCCTTCGAACTAGAAGGTCACACATTAAATCCCTTCATTTAAGACAGCTTCTGGCAGTGGTACTGCTATTAATGGCATAGCCAAGATGACATGGCTCAAGGGGAAGTTAACTCTGCTCCTAAGCAGGAGGGAAACAAACCCAGCAGCACTACCAGGGCCTCCAGGCAATATCCCCCAGGGAAAGTTTATCTCAATTCACTCCTGAGAGCGGTCATGAAGGAGAAAAAACAGCTTCCAGCTTGGCGTTTGGTCATGTCACACAGCTGCCTCCCTGCTGGCAGGGCAAGGGTGCTGGGGCAGGGGGAGCAGCCAGCCGAGGACACCAAGGGGCCACCTCACCGCTCAGTTCCAACATACCAAAGAGACGAACGATCCCATCTGCAGCCCCTGTGACCAGCAGGTTGCCGTTGTGGTTGAAGGCTGTGCAGTTAATAGCGATGGGCTCGGGCTCCAGGGAGAACTGCAGCTGGAAGGGAAAGTCTGTGTTAATGCCTAAAAACCTCAAACGGAGCTGGGGTGCTGAGGAGCTGTACCCCAGAGAAAGGAAGGAAGATGGCGTCTAGTAACAAGAAGTACAGTTCTTGTTCTGCAGTTCCTCCTTCCTGAATTCCCGTTCCTCCACCTCATGACCACAGACTTCAAGGTTGGCAGCTGCATTTTACTGTAACACTAAACCAACGCTTCACCTCAGCCAAGACACAGCTTTCTTAGCAATGTCCTCACGGCTGCACAAACAGCTTCTGGCAGACATGAGCTTGAGTTTGCTGCTTTCTCTTATGCATCAGCGAAAGCATTTCTTAAGGGCAAAGGCGAGGGATAAGACCAGGATGCACTGCCAGAATACAACCCATCAAAACTGAAACAACGGAGAAGATGATGTAGACTAATTCTCTCGACAAGCATTTCACTTAAAAATAGATTTCAAATGCATTCTGGTACATGGCTAGGAGAGCTCTGAAGACAGACAAGTTCGCGTTGTGTGGTAACTGCTATCTCCAGTCCTCGCAGCTGGAGCACACCAGGCTGGGATGAACAGCTACGGTTCACCATGCTCACCCCACAGTGCTCCTCTAGGGAGATGCAAATGGGTCCCAATATCCATGCAGGCAGAGGGGGAAAGGGCAAGGGAAAATAGCAGAAAAGAAAACCCTTCAGTGTAGCTTAACGAGAAAGCCTGAGCAAAGCATCATGTCAAACGACTTGAGAGGTTGCCAGTCAAATTCTACAGGCAGGGAAGTTGCAAGATCATGAAGTATTTTGAAGAATTCATCAAAAAAAAAAACTAATACATACACACACACAAACACATTCAAATCCAGCAGCTACAAAGAACAGCTAAAACCAACTTGTTTTATCCTACATGTGATAGACGGGAAAAGAGGAAGGGGGTGGGGGAGAAGATATTGAAAAGAAAGTCAGCATAATTTAGGAAGAAGGCTCCTACACATCAGAACAGAAGACATTCATTCTCGACAAGCAGACTACGAAAGGAAAGAAACTCGGCAAATACCTGCTGTTTCATCGTTTTAGTGTCCCATAGCAACAGCTTCCCGGGAACTTGGTTCATGCTTTTGCCCCCAGAGCTGACTGCTGAGAAGTCGACGTGAGAGATGGGGCTCTGGGCTGCTGCAGAACAGACAAAGGAGGCACCACTTGGGCTGCAGGCAAGCGACAGGATTCTGAAATACAGCAGAGAGTGTGAAATGCCTTTCTCCAGCAACTACCTCAAGAGCAACACTCAGCTCCTAGTTCTGCCAGAGAGACCCTGCAAGACAGGACCTCCATCTCAGGTGCGCCGTAAAGGAGAGCATGATCCACATGCTTAGGAAGATTTTGAGTCTCTCCAGTGTAACGGAGCAGTTTTATGCTGCTCAGACAAGGACTGCCCTCTACACAAAGGCTACATAATATTGCAGTTGCAGGGAAGCAGTATGGACATTGAGACTTCATCTGCCAAAAACAGCAGATGAAACTTCAAAAAAACTTCAAAAACTTCACAGTCAAGAACAGCAAGATACATGCACATAAATCCACACACACAAACATATACATGTGCGTGTACACACATATGTATGTATGTGTACATACGTGTTCATACACAGATACCCACATATACCACCAATATTGCAGAGTTACCTGGGCATGTCTTCATCAATGCTGATTTCACAGAGATTCTTCTTCGCTTCTGTGTCATAAAGACGAACCGTCCCGACTCCACTGCCAAGCAGCAGCTTGAAACCAGCAAGGAGGAGATGGAAGGAATGTGAGTGAGGAGTACAGCGATGCTGTCCGGCAACTACCAACACCACGCATTATTTTTTCCCATTCATACATTCCAATTATATATAATTCCATTAGGTACATCCTGTCTTTCTGTGGATATCACGCTGAGTAGGACTACTCTAAAGTCACAGGAATCAGGGTTAAAGCACTGCTCTCCAGAAATTTTAAGAAAAAGATCTGATAAGCACCAAGGTAGAGAACAAGCCACTTTCTGGCATATGGCTCAACGTATGCAAAACACACGTGGAGTCTCAATATCTAGGGGAGCAAGGAAAGAGTAACACAGAATCAACATAAGTTTAAGAGATAGCCAAGTAGAAGCCACCTCCTTTCATCCAGGGGAGAATTAAATTACTCAGAAGGACTCACACATGCTTTCTCAGCGGTGTTACAATTTAAATCAAAAGAAAAACCATGAAGGGATGCGTTATCAAAGAAAATTAAGCAAGCAAGATCCTTCTCGCTTCACAGCCTGAACTGCTGCTGAATCCCCATGTATTCTAGAAAAAAGAATCTCTCCACAGGAGAAGGAAATAAACTCCACAGAGCAGGAGAAATCATTAACAACTGTATGGACAACTCCTTTCTAAGAGTAAAAGAAATGAAAGAGACAAGCTGCAGCACCAGCTCTTCACAACTGGCATTTGGGATTCGCAGCAACACATCATCAGTGCCAGAACGTGAATGATATTCCCTCGGTTGCAGGCCTGCCTTGTCACACAGCCCTGTCTCTTTGCCAGGGAAGGAAGCGAACACCAGCAGCAGTTCTAGGACTCAGCAGAACGCATGCAATTTAAGGCTCCTCTCTAGTAACAGAATTAGAGGAAAGGTGCTATGGGAAACATTTAAACTGTCTTGGCATCTAAACAAGCTTCCAAGTCCTCACGCAAGTACCAACCCCTGGTTGTGTGAGGCACCAGAGTAAAACTGGACACGGAGCCCTTTTGACACCTGCACAAGCCAGGATGCCAACAACACACCCTTGCTCTCTCTGTTTCCTGGCTCAGGCTGCGAGTGAACCTCCACAGCTCCCTGGTTTTGGCTTCCCACGGGTTGCTGTGCCTCCGCCTGCCCTTACAAGTGACTGCCTGCAGAAAGGCAGTTCTCCTAAAGGAGATACTTCTGTCCTGCAGCTGTCCACGTGCTGCAGCTTGAGAACTTCTGCCTCAGGGCAAGCAGTGCTGAGTTCCTTGCAAAATACAGAGCACACTCCTCACTCCCTGGCTTTTATAAGACCCTACAGGCTTCAGTTCTCCCTAAAGTGGAAACTAACTGTCGCCCTGATTTTATCTGCAGTGCAGCCACCTAGAAGTTAATGTGCAACACACAACAACTGAGCTCCAAATCATCTGCTGTGACTCTTGAGCCTCTGCATGCACAGGCTACTCACCAGCCGATCGCGCTTGGTTGCCCATTCCAGAGACAGCAGCGGAGACTTGGAAATAGATGAAGCTTTAGTTTGCATTATTGGATTAAAAGACCACACCTTGATGACTCCATCCACATCCAAGCTGGCCACCCTCCGTCCAGAACAATCAACCCTGCGTGCAGAAAAAAATGATTGGGTATTTTTCTCGCTGAAGTTCTTAGATGCAAGCAGATAGCCCAGTAATCCTTCCTCTCCTATTCCTCTCCTACAACAACCAGTGCAATGAAGCACTAGAGCTACACATGCAAAGCATAAAGCCCTTCAGCAATACCAACATGCTTCCCAGGGTTTACACCTGGCTGGCATTTCCCTATCACAAAAATCTTTGTCCATTCCCAGTGCACAAGCTACGTGCTATTGTCAGTCACAGCAACTCTGCTGCCCTACGACCAAGAGTACGCACACACTGTGCTGGACAAAGCAGAGGCTGGGAGAAAGAAGCCAGACGGAGCTGATCCTCTGGAGAAGTTTCTAGGAGAAAGCCCTCCTCTGCCAGCCTGTTACCTGCAGTACATGATGGACGAATGGTGCTCCCCGTACTCCTCCTGGCTGAGGACGATGAAAGGCTGCTCCTGTCGGACCCCCAGCCTCTGTACCACCGGCGGGCATTTTGATTGAAGTCTCTGCTTGGTCAGCTTGCAGCTCTGAGCACGGCTCTGTCTCAGATGTGCTAATATCTGTTTTCTTCTCAGCACTTTGGCCCTGCAGGAAGAAATCCTGTGTGAAATACAAGGAAGCAGTATTTCCAGGCCAAGTTTTTCAGCTACCCCTCCTGTTGAGAGAAAGAACAAAAGCTGTACTGAAACAGAAGCACTGTCAGCTCAACTCCCCTTCTGTCAGGGACCTTCCTCCTGAGCGCAGTGACAGGGCACGGCACAGCTGTGCCATTTGATGTGGCCTCTTCGGTTAGAGAGTCCCTTATATGCCCCCCACATGGCCAGCCACACACTTTCCCACAAGAATTTAAGGAATTGCAGTGTTCAGCATACCTCAGCTGATAGCAGAGGCCCATTTTGATGCTGGTCAAGTACAGACTCAAAATCAAATCATCAGATTTCAAAGAATTCTTGTATTCAGCAATGTAAAGTCTGTGGTCAGTCTGCACAAGGGTTCTCGGAGAACGGTGAGCCACAGTGGATAGATTACACTTGTCAGCAGAGATCCAGTCTGTGCACAACGTGGCAATCAATGCAGTCAACAGATGATAACAACTGTAGAGTCAACACGAGTCCAAAAGTTTAAAACCCAATTTGACAGGACAGACGGGAGTTGGAACAAATGGATTTTTAGGTGAAAGCTTTTGATTGAAACAAGATATCCACTGCAGCTCACAAAGTCTCTGAAAGAACCTTAATCTTCCCTTGCCACTAGGAACAGATACAGTGCACGAGTCAGCAAAATGTTTGCAAGCAACCCTTAGCTGCACCATCCTCTGAAGATGAAATGCTTGAAAAGTCTGCATGGTCATGTTCCCTAACACATCCTTGCCTTATTTATAGTAATGTCATATCTTGAGCAGTAAGTTAAACTCTGCATAATCAAATCATCACAATTCACAAAGCCAGAAAAGATTGGGAAATAAATCCAAGAGTGCCTTGCTCTGTGTTAAGATGGGGAGATAACCAATGAATGACACTCGTGTCAGAGAAACGGCGCAGCCTTCCAGCTTCCTTTTTGACTCATGCTTTGAGAACAGAAAGCTAAACAATATCAGCTTCCCCAAGACGACCAGACACAACTTCTACAAAGGCAGAAAAACACCGCCTTAACCTGGAACATCACAGCAAAAGGAAAGCCAAAGGACACTTGCTAGGCAGCCAGGGTTTGCAACACGCTGACCGGTGTTTAATTAAAGTCTTTTAGATGAGCCACAAAGTTCTCTCATAGCCTGGAGCACTCAGTGGTGGAATAACATCACTCCAAAGCAGCACACCCCACACAGAACAGCCATGCACGTCAGCTGATAAGCAACAGTCCCTCAGCACCACCTCTCCCCTGAGGGAGAGTCTCATATAGCCAAAATAAACATGGCTGAGATGTTACCACCATCCCTCCTATGCTCCATTCCAAAACACACATGGCTGCTAAAAGCCAGACAATATGGGGTGAACAGCAGCAGTCCACTGACCTTCAGCAGTTAAAACCCAGGACATAGCTTTATTATTTTATTACATAGAAAGCAGGGCACAGCCCCACACAAAACTGCAACACGTAGTGCGAAAAACTCCAAAACATTGCTATGAAGGATATTTCTACTCCTATCCAGGGAAGTTTGTTATTTTTCACTGTCCCACAGAGCCTGCACAAACCAGCATGAGAACGCAGCTGACAGGGAGGAGAGAAAACAGTCTGCGATCCGTGCTGCAGGACTCTTTGGAACAGCATTATTTATTTATGCAAAAGATCAAGCATTCAAATCTATCTTACAATTGCTCACTTCTGCAGTACGGGTGAGCCAAGCCCACTGCTACTAAGGCAGGTGGATTATAACAAGGTATTTGAACGTAACAGCCACTAAGGCGGATGAAACCTACCCTCTCCAGGACAAGGCTGTTGACAAGACCATGACAAGCGACAACTCTTCTTCCATTTGAAATGTCAACACTGAGTCCCTTCCAGGGACACAGAAATAATCTGAGAGTGGAAGGAGTTGATTAACTACAGAGATTAACCTTTGATACAGCTGATTGGAGCAGCATTCCAGGAGCTTAATGGGAATATTTGCATTTTTTTTACTACCCAACATAACAAAGAACAGAAAATGGCAGCCCTCCACTTGCCAGCTTCGCAGTGTTGCCCAGTACCTGAAAGGTCCCTTTTGACAGCAGTTCTCTCCTTTCCTTCCCGTGCTCTTGCAAGCGCTTCTGCCGCTGCTGCAGGGAGCTTGACTCGCCCGCTGCTAACCCACTGAAGTGGCTCTTCCCGTCCTTACAGGTCACTGCTCCTTCTTTTCCTTTGGCACTCTGGAAGGCAGGAATGATTTGGCAAAGTTATGTTTGCATCAGGCTGTGGAAGAAAGAGCAAAAGACGAGGCAAAGAAACCAGGCATCCACACGTCCCCAGACATCAGCTGGTCTTGCAGCGCATTCACACCCAGTGTACATGTTCAAGGAAGAAAATGACTTTTTTTCTTCCAGGTGAAAGCAAAAGCTTGGAGCAGTGCTGTGCTGCAAGCTAACTCCTTGGCTACTGCGCACCTTTCAGTGCGTACAGTTGAGAATCACCTGGTGATTTGCTGGTTCTTTCTTCCCAAGCAGCGTGCTGCCGGTCTGTGTTGGAGAAGCCCCACTTGGCTGAGCTGGTCTGGAAGGGCCCTTTTTGCTCTGGGAGAGGAAAGAGGAGAGAAAGCCTCCACGGGACTGAAGAGAATGTGCAGTGCTCCTCTGGCTGCAGGTCATATCACTGAAAAACAAACAAACAAACAGACGGAACATGGAAGTGCAGCCAGACAACCTGATCAAAGATGACCCAACAAAAAACTGCTTGAACCTCTGGAGGACCGATGCTCCTTCCCAAGCTGATGGACCACTATGCACTAAAAAGCTGTTTTAAAAACATGCTGTGTTAGCATCTGGAGCAGATCGTTGCAATCACTGGAACCAAAGCTCACTTGGCAGCGTCATGGAGAAAGACAGCCCAGATGGTGCTGAATCACCCACAGGGCCAGCCCAAACTCCTTCCACTCCATCTGTTTTTTTTAAAGACCCCAAGGGTGGGGGAACCCAGCTTTCCAAAGAACTTCTTCAGCCTGGATTCCCGATTCGAGGCATAAAACAGACCTCCCTTGAAAGGCAGTATCCAGTGTTTCACTCAACATCCTTAGATATTCAGCAAGTCATGTTCAGGACAGGACCCAAAGAAATTAAGAACCACCTCTGTGATTACACACACCTCCCTTCTCAGCCCACAGCGCCAAGAGCAGTGGCTGCTTCCCAGAACATAACTGTCCGACCTCACCATGCTGCAGCTTCCCCAGAGTAGAGCAGCATACAATCACCTTCACTGTCTCATCCTCTCTTCTAAGGAAAAAAGTGTTCTATCAAAAATAAGCTTTGGGTTGAGCACAGACATGGAAAAAACAACCAGAACTGGGCCCCTAGCTAACACATGAGTCGTGCACACAAGAAACACCATTTCTAAGGCAAGTTTTCCTAATAAAGCTGGACAAAAATATGGAGAATGTATGACCCCAGTACTCGCACCACTCTCTCCCACATATGCAGGTGAATACCACAGCTTTCCGCCCAGTAGTTAGACAAAAAAAAAAACTCAAATTAAACTCTGTGGCCTGGCCTGTGTGGAGCAGTTATCAAGATAGTTCAGTGGACACTTAAGTCTGTTTAATCAGAAATTTTGAAAGATTAGCGTGTGAACTCTGCTACGACTTCTATTTGCCACTGTCAGCAGCGTAATTTGATCAATCCCCCTCATGCCTCAACAAAAGTGAAAGAAGCACACGAGAAAGTCAAAGCCCCAGCGGTAATATTAATACATTGTGGCTACGCTACTCTTGCTTTCAGATCCTTTTGAAGCAGGAAGAACGCTCAAGAACAGAAAGAATTCGGGCACGCGGACTTGCCTCACATAACTGCATACTAGGGGAAGACAGGGGTTTAACCAACCAACCTGTATCCCTGCGTATGTTGCCTCTTCTCCATGGAGAGGAATACGACAGATGTAGCCATAAAACACTCTTCAACTGTAGATTTATTGGGAGTTCCATATATAACTGAGCCTCAGGGAATAGAAACTCCCTTTCTCTTGCCTTTGCAAAAGAAAGCCCATCTCTGCATAACAATGACCCCTTTAGGTGACAAAGGAGCAATATCTATAAACAACACAGTACACACACACACTGCACCACAGTCACTAAAGAAAATAGGAATTAAGAGACAATGCACTTCATCTGAGCAACACTGCGGGGTATTCCACTGTTACCAGTGTTCTGGCTGCCCAAATACCCTGGTGTAACGGTGAGACCAAAGCAGAACAACTTCTACATGTGCTTGGGCTCTCCCTGCTCAGTGAGAATCTCTCTCTAAAGGCGGGAGATGATTTCTGCCAGGATGTATTTCTGTAATGATTCCCAGGGAAGCGAACAAGGAAATGACCCGATAAAAGCGGCAGGGTCTGTCCCAGCTCCTCCCCTGCAGGCACTCACAGCTCAGAGTCCCCTAGTCGATCCATGTTGGCCACATACGCAGGCAGCTTGTGATGCACAACTGCTTCTTCCACTTCCAGTTCCTCTTTCTTCATGCGGGAGGATTCAGCCTGCAAAGCAAAAAGCTACAAGAGAAGAGAGAGCCAAGTCAGCAGAAGTTTCACCAAGATTCGCCTCCTTCCCACTTGCTGAAGTTGTTTGTTCCCTTTATTTCACCAGCCCTAGAAGGCTGGGGAAGGTAGAAAGTTGCCCTGACCGGCTAAGCACATCAGTCCAAGCAGTGGGAACAAGCAGCACTTCACATGTATGAAATCGGAGCCTGCTTAAAACCCTTCGCTCCTCTTGGGCTGTTGCTGTAGCAGCATTAACGGGGCGGGAAAGCAGCGTTGGCCAGGACACAACTGCTCAGCCTGCTGCTCCACGCAGGCGGTTCAAGGCCAGGGCAACGCACGTGCCTGGCGGTGGCGATGTGCAGGCACCGAGCCTAGGAAGTCGGCTTCCTCCCACAGCCAAGGGTTTGGCAAGCTGGCAGGGTGCTCTGAGGCCAACGCCATCAGGCCATCCTGAAAATCCAGCTCCACGTCCTGCTCAGCTCCCTCCCGAGCATGACAGAGAGATTTATCTCCACATTACAGAGAAAGAAACATCTTTCTTTTTCCCCTGAGCAGACAGGAACCTCAGGAAGCGTCTTGCTGTGACAGATGTGGTCGATGCCTCTGACTCTTGGCTGCGTGATGAGTTCCTCAGGCCTTTCCATATATTTGTTTTTCAGATACAACTCTCATTTGTCCTTTTATCACAGTACTTCAGGAAAGCAACAACAAAAATAAGAAGGAGCTTTAGAAACCCAGGGTGCTATTCATGTATTTGCATTCAGTTTCAACAGTGAAATTGAGATCACTACGTAATCCCAGCTACCACTGAATTCAATACTTATTCACACCATTTTTATTTAAACTTGTATTCTATAGGTAGCTGTTTCCCTTTCTAGCTTGAGTAATTCTTCAAAAAAAAAGTCTAGTTTTATGTCTGACAGAGAACACCTATCCAGTTTGTGATATAAATCAAAACCAAGACAAAACAAAAACCCCCCCACAACCCAGCTTCAATCTGACCAGAAGTGCAGAATACAAAATTGGAAGAAATAAGAGTTCTACTTCAAAACACACCCTGTCCTCCCCTCCTTATTCACTGACCATCTTTGCAGATCTGCCCTGGTAGTTTTCCTGCTCTACTGACTCCACACAGCACAGTGCCAAACCTTGCTTCTCTAGCCATAAAACCTCCGTTTGAGATAAGTTTTTCTATTTTACTTCAACATTTTAGGACAGATGAACACAGAGTTGATCAGTTACCAAAACAATAGTAGCACAACACACGACAATGTTTTGTAACACAGGAGGGTAAAGCACAAAACTTAGATTACTGAAGCATTTAGGGAGAACTTTTTCTTGGAGTGTTTAAAGAAATGAAACTAAAGTCCTGCTTACATGAATAAGGTTTCCCACTCGTACAAGATCAGCCAGATGTGATCTGTAGTTTAGAAGATTCTTAAATTGTGTATCTCCCAAGTCTCTCTAATGGGAGATTGTACTTGGAAAGGACTGACACATCATATTTCCTTACACCTTTTCTCTAAACATCTGTGGACGTTACTATCAAAAACAAGACACAGAACTGGGTGACATTTTGTTGGAGCCGGTCAGCCTTTCTTACAGTAGGGTCTAGAGCTGGGAAACAGATATTCACAACAACATTTGCATTAGTTGATTTAAATTACTTTAAGTGCACTTCAACTGTGGTAAGTGGCCACGTCAGATGTAATGGTTTCTGCCTCTTCACCCTAAGTTATTGCCACTTTCTATTGCACTGTCAGCTCAATCCTGGAGGCGACTGTCAACACCCTCCGTAAGTTTCACTGCGAAGTCAGTCATACGTGCACTTAACCTGCCATTAGTTTCGGCTTGGCAGAATTTGCAGCGCAGCAGAAAAGGCATTGCACAGGATCTGCACCCATCAGACAGCACGGGGAGAGGGACAGACGCCTCCAGCAGAGGCCCAGGAATGTCCTACAGACATTGCGCTAATCATCACACGATCACAGCCCTCGGCTTGCTGGAGACAGTTCAAAGATAAACCAAAATAACACAGGTTTTCTGCAAGAACCTGCCTTGGAATAACTGCACTAAATTGAGGAGATACAATTTGCTCGGACCGACAGAACCAACTTCACAAAACTCACAGCCTTATAGTCAGCAAGTACAGAGTGACTTCAGTTCTCACCTTATGCCGCAAGGATTCATTTTCTTCTTGTATGAGACTGCTCCTGTGACATTCAGCTTCAAAGTTCAAAATGACTGGCACTGGTGAGAAACGTTAAAGAAAAACTCAAGGCAACAGCTTGTGCACAGCTGGCTTAATTCTAAAAACCAGCGCTACCAGGCAATACTGGCCACGTGCCTTTCAGACAGCAAAGGTGCCCCGTCCATACTACTGGCAAGAAGCACGTGCGAGGCCAGCAGACTGGTAACAACTTAGGTAACCTAAGCCAGCTTTGTACTTGCACAAACTATTTCGCATAGGCTTTGCAAAGATTTTAGATTCCTTCTTTTGAGATGTCGGAAGCGGAGGACAAGAGGGGTTATGACACTTCGTTAGTGTATGTTGAGGACATAGTTCAAGATGAATCATATTCCAGCTGCAATGTAAACTCGCTCATCATGGAAGAAGGCCAGAACTCTACAATGTGGGACAAAAGCTGTTCTTTCTGCTAATGCTGAGCATTATTATATTATATATCATATAATGCTGCGCATCTACTATATTGGGCTGTCACTACACAGCGTCGTGAATGGATGCACCCAGACAAGGGTCTAACAGGAGAAGCTGGTTTAGTTATGGACTAGGACCCAAGGTTGCACGCCTGTTTTGTATGCCAAGTATCCAGGAAAAGCGTTTCACGTAAGATTTCTGACTGCTCTCCTAGTCACTGGCATAGGGATGAGTTCGGCATCAGCAGCAACCGCAATTGTTTGTGCCCAGGGAATATAACGTATCATCGGGTAATTGAATTAACTATTCCGACATCCTCTGGTCAACACCAGCTTCCTATTAAGCTTGGCTCTAAGCAATCACCTGAAAGCAGAAGGTTCTGCAATCCTGTATGTTGGCATCGTTGCTGATAGTCAGCGTAACACCAGGGCAAGGGAGATTTAACTCTTGGTTGCAGAAAAGGATATGCATGCACTGAAATAAGACACTCAGGAAGTTGTGCAGGGAGACGATGAACGTATCTGCCCACTGGCGTGAGAAATATGTGGCAAAGGTGGGGTTGGAGTCTGGGGCAGGGAGGAAGGGCAGGACAAACCAATCCTTCCACTCCGCCTGGTTCTGGAGCTCGGAGGCCTGCTTGAGGAAAAACTCCTGCGCCTTGTCATTGCGGCCGCTCTGGAACACAGGAGAACAGCGCTCACACTTCCAGTCACATCACTGCACGGGTTCTAAGCATCAATGCCTGATGGACACCGTAAGAGCTACTTTCACCACCAGAGCAACTGCGTAGAATTAAGACTCGTGTGGGAACAAAAGAATTGCCCAAATGCCAGAAGCTCCCAAACCGCTTCATCCAACGTTCTTTCCAGTCACCACAGTCTTGTTTAAAGGCCGAGGAAAATCAAGCTAATTCCTTGGCAACGTTCAGCCAACCCAGTGCAGTTTTCCACTCACATAAGACACAAGTGGTGGCAAATATACTTCAAATTACTCAATTCTACCACAGATGTAGCCTGAAAAAAAATTGATCTGATTCATTATTCAGCATGACAATCACACTCCCAAGGTAAGCACAGGGCAAGAGAACAAAACACGAGAAACCACGCTTCCAGAAACATGCATTAGATTTTGACTCCTCCGCTCCTCCACCAACATCCATCATTTAAGATTTTCAGTCAGTGAATGCAATCAAGGTGGAAATATTGCTCGTAAATTGTAAGAAATTAAACATGAATTGTTGACAGGTGTTGTGTACCCTGCTTGCCAATGCTCTCCCTGGGTATTATCTTTCTTTCACTTTCCTAAGGTATCATTATTTTCTGTTCTATTCAGAGCGGACAAAAACACTTCCGTTTTCTCTCCCACATTGCTTGTCCCGATTTGAAGCTCACATCTCCCCTCTCTCCTCTTTTATAAACTAAAACTGGAATCCCCAACTCCAAATGTCCCTTTTTCTTCTTCTAGACCCTCCAGCTTCTTGATTCTTTAGGAATCCCGGTACCTGTAAGGACCGGCTGAGCCCTGCCAGCAGGTTACAGCGGAAGGAATACAACAACGCTGTCTGTTGGTCCCTAATGCTGCAATAAGGCCCTTCTCTACCCTACTGCTGCCTGCTCAGTCACTCCTTATTCTGCAACAGTGCAGTTGATTACACTTATCTAAGCAGAGATTTTATTTTGTTCTTGACTGCTTCCTGAACTTTAGAAGACTACTTCGAGCACTGACCTTGTCCTCCCGCGTTCTCACTGCATGCCCCACGAGGAGGTTGTTTAAGAACCTTATGATCTCTGCTGGTATCCACGTTACTAACAGAGCCTGAGCAGGACTGAGCTGACAGTCACAGCCATCCCATCTGCCAGGGACTGAGCCTGCCTTCGTGGCTGAGCACAAATACCTTGCTCCCAGCTAACCGTGTTCCCTCTTGCCTTCTGAGCTTCTCTATCCTCCTGCCTGCAAGCCCATCATGTGAGTCTGCGTCAAACTCTTTACCACCGCTCTGATACATGACACATGAATCGCTGACCCCCCACCACGCGGGTCAGGCTCTCACGGTATTTCCTTGCTCGGTTTCAGACACCAGGATGTTGGTTTTTTAAATCAGAAGCCTAAAAAAAAATTGAACAACCATCACCTGAACAGTATGGACGTAGGTAGTATCGAATAAGCTGGTTTTCAGCTTGTTCACCGTGGGCCGGTACACGTCTTCCAAACGGCTGAAAAGGCGCCGGTCCAGGTAACTCCAGTAATCCCGCAGAGCGGCCAGGTCGTAGCTTCTGAACAAACTGCTGCAGCTGGTCCACTATATCCACCTAAAGAGGGCAAAACGGGGAAGACTCCGGTCATGTGAGGGCTCTTTTTTGGCACATGAGACTTTCTGTAACTTAACGCTGAGGAGCTTTAACTGCATGAGGAATGCCACAATTAATGCGCCAAGCCAGTCCTTATGCATCAGCTGAGAGAACAGAGGCAGTTTTTGACAAAAAGATTACATTCTGTTAAACACGGGTGTTTGTGGCTGCTTCTTTTAAGCAAGCAAAACATTTCCACTTCTTCTAAAGCCAGCTGATAACGAGGAACCAGGATAACGCGTTAAACACTGAAAACTCAAGCGCGGCACTTGGAAAAGAGCGTTATTTTAGACTAAAGGGAAAAACTGTACTTGGCCAGCAGAAAAGGAGCTCAAAAGAGGAAGAAAGCCCCGCTGTACTGGGAGCTTTGAAGCACTTTTAACTTGGATGTCATCTATCAGCGGGATTGCCACAGAGCCTGTCACGGAAAGCTTTTTGTCGGTATGGCTCTTTGGTAATCCTTTCTGCAATACGGATAAAGCACAGCGGTGATGGGGGCATCGATTTGCAGTTTGGTGAGTTCTGGTGGTCAAATATGCTTTAAAATAAAGAAGGTCCTGGAGCCTACACAGAATTTTGACTGCTGAAGTGGATCAGTGCGTGGCTTGTCTCCCCCTCGGCGGTTAAATCTTTTGGGACACCACCTAACCTTTTAGGACACCATCTCATCTTTTAGGACACCAGCCTAAAGCCTAACCTTTTAGGACAGCATCTTTCAGTTAATATTTTAGGACATCAGCCGCCCCCCCCCCCCCCCCCCCCCCCCCCCCCCCACGACCCCCCCCCACGACTCCACCCAGCCCCTCCGAGGCCCCGGCCCTGGCTCACCCGGAAGCCCTTCTCGCGGTCCGCCTTGATCTCGGCGTCCAGCTGCTTGAGGGCGGCGGTGAAGCCGCGGAAGAGCAGATACTCCCGCACCAGCTCGTCCGTCCGCTCGGCCGCCGCCGCCCTGGGGGCGCCGCCGGCTCCGCCCGCCCAGCGGCGGCGAGGGGGCGCCCGGCCCCGAGAGACGCGGCCCGGCCCGGCCCAGCCCAGCGCCGCGCGGACTACAGCTCCCAGCGCGCCCTCCCGCCGCCGCCCGGCGCAAGGCACGCCGGGACTTGTAGTCCTCACCGCGCGGCCGCGCGCGCGCAAACCCACCCGTGCTTCCCCTCCCTTCTCCAGCCGGCGGCCGCAGCCCGCGTTTTTCCCCTCGCTCCCATTGGCCGCCGCGGGGCTCCGGCCGCGCTCCCATTGGCCGCCCGCCACGTGCGCCGCGTGTTGCTGGGGGCGGGGGCAGAGGCGCGACGGCGGCGGCGGCGGGCGGGCGCGGAGCCCGCGGGCTGGGCGCTGCGCTCGGCGTGCCCGCGGTGCCCGGCGGCCGCCGATGGAGGCAGCGGGCGGCCGCCCCCGGCTGTGTGTCAGGCTGCGCCCGGGCACCCGCTGCCCCGCGCGGGAGGAGACGCTTGTTGCAGGCGCGCCACCGGGCAGCGCTGGCCGGGCTCTTCGGCGTCCTGCAGGAGGCTGGGCTGGCCTGGGCAAAAAGCTCGGCCTCGAAGGTGCGGGGCGCTGAGCGCGATTCTCTCGCCCGTTGCTGCCGTACGCACGTGTTTACATTAGCTATATCCATTGGGGTGGCCGCCGTGCCTTTAGGGATGCCAGCACACGCGTAATTTCACTCCGGGCAGCTTTCCCGGCTCCTTTTTCTTTGCAGCTGGCAGCTCGTCCTGAGCAAATTACTGGCTCTGCGGTCTGGGTCACGGGCTTATCATGTGGCTCATCTGCACTCCTCTTGCGTGGTTTTTTTTTGCAGCTTCCTCCTGGCCGTGTTCTGGAGACAGACCAAGGGGTCTTTGATTAAACTATCTTAATTTCACAGCGTTTCGGTATGGAATTGGAAGTAGTGAATTTAGGGACAGAAGTTGTTACGGGGAAGAAAGTAACTCATTCATCTTTTGAAGTGCATTTTGTCTTTAAGGCACTGAAAAAATAAGGCAGAAAAAGAAACCTGTTAACTGGCCTCCTCTAAACTAAGAAACTATTTAATCAAAAAAAGTTTATAAAGAAGAGATTAACCAAAAGTGCTACTGAAAAGGTGGAGAGTACTGTACCCAGAGCAGAGGAAGAATCATCAGGATTCCTTTTCTTCACAGCTCTGCCACCAACCCATTTAGATTGGTTACTTCCAGTTTTCCAGTTTGTAAAATGATGGTTTAAGATGGGAATCATCCTTGTAAAGTGCCTTTAGGTTCTGAGCATGCTAAGTGCTGCTCTGTGGGGCTTGTGCCAACTGGGCCTACCTTACCTCTCGTGAAGTTTGAGGTAAGAGTTCAGTTTGCCATGCTCTGAAGAAAGTGCAAGTTAGGTTGAAGTCACCATAATGCCGGAAACCAAGACTAAACAGGTACTTGTTTTGTCTGATCTGACCGTAGTATCTTCACATACCAGTTCTTGGAACCGCTGTTTCATAGTATCGTGCCCATCGCATGACTTTGGAACCAAGAAATCAGTATCTTCAAGGGCTTAAATACAGAAGCTTAATCCTAATTTAGTGCTTAATGCCTGGCTGGAATATCTGGTTTGAAAGCTCTGCAAGATAGACCTCTTGTCCATGGTGACTGGATGTTCTCTCTGAGCGTGTAAATCTTGAAATGTTTTGAGATGGGTAGGTATGTTTAAAGGCATCGACATAAATTCTTCACTATGCCTGCTATAAATAACGAAGGAATGATTTGCAGCGTTGAAGTTACTCCAGTTCACGGCAGCGTAGCTGAGAGTAGAACATGGGAAGGGCTTCTACTGAAACCCCCATCAGAAGTGAATGGTAAAGTCTCATGCCTTAAGTCAGCAGACATCCAACAAGACGTGCTGCAGGCATGGTATTTCTGGACAAGCTTCAAGAAGGGCATGGTCAAAACAAGAACAGCTGCTGGTGAGAGATCAGACTGCAGTAGCAAATGTCTATGTGACTCAGGATTATGTTAATGCATTATATAACGTATGTATATTCTAGAATATTTATATTTTGTATTTAATTTTGCACTGCTGTTGGTTCTTTCCCCTTCTCATTAGGGTATGGGAAGCTGGTGAAACAACACAGTTGTTTCCTCAGAGACGTCGAGATAATGAAGAAAAAGTGGGGAAAAAAAACACCAAGGCATGTTAAAACATGAATCCAGTCAGAGCAGAGAGCAGTCAGTTCTGATCTCTTTTTTTTTTTTGTCTTGTTTTGTTTTGTTTGTTTAGTATCAGGTTTTGTGTAAGGCTAAGAAATATATCCAGGAGCTGGAGCAAACCTTGGGTTCTTTGCTGAAGATGAAAGGTACTGCAAGCATTTGCCTGGATGTGGTTTTTATTTCTTTGTTAAATAGAGACGGGTGCGTGGCTGCTCCCATTGAGGATCGGACTTCAGCGTGACTATTTGTAGCAGTAAGTAAGGGACAGCACAGTGTCTATCAACCCACTGAGCACTGTACCTCAGAGGTCCCCAGTCCTTCCTGGGCCAGGCGGAGGAAGGAAACAAGTGATGTCTGCTGTCCCACAGCAGCAGGCGGTTGGGGCAGGGTGCTGTCCGTTCACCCCACTGCCTCCTGCCCAGCCAGCCTGGGGCTGGCGTGGGTCCCCAGGCTGCGTGCGTGGGCTCCAGGGGCTGCAGGGGCGTGTGTGCTCCCAGCCACAGCACGGCAGGAGTCACAGCTGCCACAAGCACCCAGCACTGCAAACCAAGCACAGCCAGAGCTTAAGCTTCAAAAAGCAGCACCTGGTTTGAGTTACAGGAGGAGCAGAGAGAATCTGTTGAGAGTTTGCTCACAAAAGTGTAGGAAGTGGAAGCATTTAGTTACACATTTACTCCAGTAGAAACAGGTAAGAGATGATGCGGGTTTTGCTTTCCCTTTCAGCTGGGCAGGTTTCTTCATGCACTTCTCCACTGCTGCTGACATCGTGCAGCTCTGGCACGTGCTGGTGGCAGTGGAGGAGGCGGCTCCCACTGCTGGGCTTCGTGCCCTGCCAGTATTGCCATCTGCTTACTGGTGCTGGCCACTGCCTCCAGTGGCAGCAAGTAGGACTGGGTGCTGATTTGGTAGAGGTTTGGACACGTTTTTACATCCTTTCAAGTGTCCAAAGTATGGTCAGATAGAAGAAACACGTTGCTATTCATGCAACTTGCACCTCCAGTAATTTTCATCAATTGAAAGTCACGGTGCTTCAAGAATTAAACTCCTCTGAACCCATGTCCTGGGGTAACCTGTAATAGTCACAGGCAGAAGGAGTAGTTTGACAGAGCAAATCTGAAGGCATCACAAGCAGTGGGGCTGGTTGAAGAGAGTTCTGAGGTAAACTCCCCCTTTGATTTACTTACATATATGTACAATTCATACTGTTGCTGAATCACAGAGTTGGTTGTCAGGAGTTTTTATGTGCAATTTGCTCATTACATGGCAATCGTGAAATACTGAATTGGCTGGTACTTGCCTGGACTTCTGATTTGCTAATTGCTTTCACCATCAGTTCTGTCAATGTTACGAAGACAGCATTAGATTCTGAGTTCCTCAATGCTCAGAAACTCCCAGTAATGCCAGTTACGTTGTAGGAGAGGCAGAGGGGTCTCATTTCACATCACTTTTGTCTAATGAAGGGTCCTGGCTCGTGAAGGACCAGTTGTTAGAATTATTCTGCTTGACTGGGATTGCGGATGAGAGGGAAGCCAAATGCTCCACTGCTATGACAGTTACTTTTCTGCTGACAACAGAGTCCTTCAGTCTGGAGGAGGGGAACCCGTCCAGCCTGGAGGAAGTCAAGGAGGAATATGTCAAGAGGTACTTCAACAATCACAGGTAAGGGCTTATACTAATCAAGGAAATAGGATAATACTTTGCATTTGCTTCCATTCCAGCATCTCTGAGCCTTTCTGTCATTGTTACTGAATTTCCAAGCAGAGGCCTTTCATCATGAGGAAAAGATGAAGAGATTTCACGTGGACCCCTCTAGTCCCACGCACTGCATGAGCACTCTGTGCATCTTGTTGGTCTCATTTCCAATCAGTGCTTGTATTTCTTTCACCTCCTGCACAGCTTGTCTCTACCACAGACCTCGTTTGCTTGCAAAGCAAAAGGAGGAGGGAAAACCTGCGTAGGAAGAATGGCCCTGGACTCTGGAGTGACCGTGACAAGGATGTTATTAATCCAGTTAAGAAGTTGTTTATTTGGCCTTTTTTCCTGTGTGTTCTTTTCAGCACTGCATCACCCTCAGGAGCTGTGAGTGAGAGTAATTCCACCATCTGGTATTTGATACAAGAATGTGAAAAAAACAATGGAAGAGGATGGGAAGCCAGTATTTACCCAGTACCCAAGCACTTCATCCCCAGAGCTGGTGGAATTTGAACGGTAGGTGCACCCCAGCTCACGCATTAACACTGCATCCAGTCGCTGCTGTACATGAAACCCCGCTGGAGCCTGCATCTGCCTTGCAGGAGCCTTGTGCCAGCAACTTTGGCCCTGTTGGCAGTGAAGCTTGAGCACCTCCCAGTTCCCTTGCCCATGGCTGCCATGTGAATGGACTCCCGGCATCCTGTCAGCCCCCTGCTCTCCCAGCCTTGGAAAATCCAAGTGGATTTTTTCCACCCATTCTCAAGAAAGAGGGGAAAAAAACGTTCAAGTGTGTCAGTGCTCTTCTAGAGCTTCACCACGATAAATTTATGTGGTTTCTTTTTTTTTTTTATTTGAACTGGTGTTTTTTTAAAATTTCTCTTGGATTATTCATCAAAACGAGACTGCAGCTCTGCCAGCAGATGGCACCAGCCTACCGCTACTGTGCCTGCTTTTGCTCCTGCGAGAGCCGGAGATGGCTCTAGTAAGGTATCGTGTACAAGACCTTGAAATGTGCTGAATCAAGCTTTTCTGGGGGAAGGAAGCCCTGCTTCATCAAAGGCTGCACAGTGGAGCCATAAACGCTTGTCTTTCCCCTTCTTCACTGACAGTGTAGACCAGGGCCTGTGTAGGGCGCTGTGGGCTCCTGGCACTTACCCTGCTGCTTTATTGCAGGCTGCACTTGGTTCTAGGCTAATTCTTCTCACAAAATGATCAATGACAACATGCATAAAATAGTAGGGAGACTTCAGCAAACAAAACAGCTTCTTGGTGATAGTCTGGTCGCGTTATTTGGGCAGCATCTGAAAGACATTGAGCTTCTACAGAGTGTTTCCTTTTAGCCACGTCCTGCAGCTACAGCTGGTAGGACTAGGCACTGCTCCGTCCTCTGCAAAGTGTGGTTGTGTCCTTCCAGCTGGGAAGGAAGTTGTTGAGTCATGGTTAGTCCAAGGTTATTTTCTTTAGCAAGCAGTCTAATGGTGATTCATGCTTTGTTTGAGAAACTCCAGAGCCTTCGTTTGGAGCTGTTTGAGAAACTGCCCAGAATTCTTGGTGAGGGCAGCAGCTGATGTGAGAACACTTATCCCCCTTATGGTATTTGCCATAAAAATGTTGGAAAATACTTCACAGCATGGAAATTGGAGGTTAAACATGTTTGTGTGGGGGATTATTTTATATTTTCAATATTGGTTTACTAAAACAAATATTTACGACAACCAAGAGACAGCTCTTTGGAGTTTGTTTCTTGTGCAGTAGTTGAGTTAGTCAGGAAATGTGCCTGACTGGGACATCTTCCAGGGAATCATCCTGAGCCCAGTAAAACTTAGTAACAATGACTGCTGTTTATAGAGCTCTTGCTTCTTGCTCCTTTGAACTTGTTAGTTTCATCCGAGAGGCTCTAATAATCTAATCAACATAAAATAACCTTCAGTGCTGCTTTCTAAAGTAGGTGTCATTACCCCTGGTTCAGTGTGCCATACGGTGCCAACAGAAGAAGCAGGCTCTTCCTGCGGTTTGGTCACCAGGTTGAAATTACAACATTAATGTTCAATTGGCAATTTTATGATAGACATCACAGAAGTCAGTCTTAGGGATGCAATTCCTCAGATGTAAAGTGGAGGAAACTGAGCTCCCATGCCCTCTCGAGTCAGACCTTCCAGGCCCAGGGTAGTCTCTTTCTGTCTGCATGTGCAGTACCCAATGCATCAGGGTATGACCTCAGCCAAGAGTTCTAAGAGTACTGCAATGCCAGTAAAAGTATAAAAAGTGACTTGCAGTGCAAGAGCCTCAGGATACAAATGCAAGTATGCAAAATTTATGAAATGCCAGAATGAGGTTTGCCTCTGCAACAAGTACAGCCCTTAGCAGCCCAGAGCTTCTGTTCTGAGGCAATCCTGCTGAGGCTCTGGCTGGAGCCTGCCTTTTGCAGATGAAATCTTGGCAGAACAGAGTTGCTAAAATCTTCTGGCAGTGTTGGGCAACGTTCAATAATTGTATGAAGTCTCAGAGGGAGAAGTCGGTGAAGTAGTCTCGAATCACAGCTACTCCCTGCTCTCCTGATGGTTGTGATCGCATGACAGGATCTTTCTGGGTAACAACTACAACAGTCAGGTCGGTTCAGCACAGCAACTTTATTAGACAGGTCTATTGAGGTGTCAGTTCAATTGTTTAACAACAAACGTTGCACAGTAGTTACTTATCTGCAAAGTCAAAGTTTAATTGCTAATCTGAGGTAATGTTAATTATATCCTTGGCTTACCTCCCAAATACCAAGCAGTCACTCAGTCCTGGGGAAGATACCTTAACTGGCATCCTGAGCTGAAGGGAGATCACCACCTCTGCTCTGAGACTAGCTGGCTCAGGCGGGAGTGCTCAGAAGGGCTCGGTTTGTCAGCGTGGTTTGTTATTGTCTGTGGTCCACTGTTTCACAATGGTTTGTTTCACTTTTAGATCTTCTAAAACTTGACATGAGGAACTGCATCTTGTGCCAGGGCGAAGGTCGTTTCCACCACATATGTTGCAACAGCTCAGCATTGACTATGGCCGAGGTTGCGACTGAGTCAAGCCTTTGGTGTTCTGCTGTCACTGGATGTCTTGTCCCTCCACGCTGATTTGCAGCAGATGGCTGCGTGATAGCTTGGTCTTGAGATGCTCCTTTTTCCTTTCCTTACAGGTACCTGTATGTTTATAAGCACACAGTAGACCTGCTGATAGAGCATGGAGTTGTTTGCACTAAGGAGGCACCTCTTCCTGTGGTCTCCATGGCTATTTCACACCTCTGGCAAGAACTTTCTGAAGAAAGGAGAGACAGCATCTTGCAGTACTGTAGCCAGAGAGATTTCCTCCTGGATCCGAAGGCTGCTTGCCAAGAACCTGTGTGCACTGATGATGACGTGAGGGACAGTCAAGGTAACAGTGAGGAAGCCAGTGGTTCCTCAGTCTCTACACCGGAGGAAGTAAGTGCTCAGTAACACACATCCTCTGCTTCTGAAACCCAAGCCAAGTTGCTAATTGGCACTGCAGCTTTTAATTGGAGCCATATGGTAGTTGTAATTAAGCTTTCCCAAGACCACTTGAATGCATATGTGGAGACAATAAACAGTCTGAGTAAATGTCTGCATCGAATTCTCTCTTAGTAAGATATAAAGCAAGCTCTAGGAGTGCTGTGGCAGTAATCCTGCTGATCTTCACTTACCTGTGGAGTTTCTGTGCTAGGCAACAGTTTAAAATTTGCTCTAACTTGCCCAGTAGTCAGGAGCAGGAAGGAGGATTATACAGTTGCTGTCCTCTGCAAGTCCTCCAAGGAGGACACATGAGCTAAATCCAGAAGAAATGCCTGGCTTCCCAAGACTTGCAGTGTTCCTGCCTGCTTTTTCTGTTTGTTTTGTTGGGTTTTGTTTGTTTTTTTTTTCCCCTGGTAATCAAAGCACTTGGTAGCCAAGAGAAAGTATTTGTAGGCCAGTTTCAATGATAGAGGACTAATGGCTGCCCATTCCATGCATTTCTGCAGAGCCGAGATTCAGTGACTATGTAGGCCAGGCATGTGTTTTTTTTTTTCTTTAAAAAAAAAAAAAAAAAGAGGAGATCAAATAGCAGCCAACTCTTCCTAAACTGTTCTGGAGCTCTGATTACTTAAGCAACTAGCTGCTCAAAGATGTTTGTAATTTTACTAGTTGCAAGGGAAGGACAGAGGTTCACCTTTAGCAGATACGTGCATTGCATTGACGAGCTCTTTTTGAGTCACAGGACACTTAGACAATTCATATTGCTGACCTACTTAACAAATGTCACGGGGATGTTGCATGTACAGTACTTTCTGGCACAGAAAGTGTGTGATCTACATTATGGCAAAGTGAACTAATGAGCTTATCGGTCTGTCACATGGAGAATCCAAACTCCTTTGTAAGCCAGACTGTACACTGGAATTGGATTTGTGGAGAATGGCTGATACAGCTGAGATCCCCAGCCATAAACAATGCAACAGCCCACAGTCAAGTCTGAAAAGCACTGTTAAAATTCATGCTTTTACTGATGTTTTGGGAGATGTAATGCAGGTCTAATTCTTGGAGGTTGAAGCACAGGCCTAAGGGAACGGACTAACCTTGTGTTCCTAGTCATGAAATATAGTTACTCCTCCTTATTCCTGTCTCCGCAAAAGCCTGTAGGTTTACTGTAGCAGTAAACATACCGTTAAATGGAAAGAAAGAATATCATGCTTTTAAAGACTTAATTATTAAAAATTATGCCCTAGGTAAAACTGTTTAGTGGCTGGATATATTGACATTCAAAGTGTTTTCTCTGACAGGTAATGTTTGAAGATGCGTTTGATGTTGCTGCTGGTTTCCTTGACACAAATGAGACTCAGGGAACATCTAGCCAGAGGTAAATTACAAACCCACCCCTTTTATGAGACAGAATAACTTAATAGCTGACAGTCAATACTCCACAGCAAGTTTGCATGGAATAAGTCAATAGCCTAACTCTCTTTTTTATGCCTAACTTTTAGTAGATGGTTAAAATAGTAGCATACAGCAATTGTGCTCACAATAGTACTGTCTCTTAAGGTGTATGAGTGGAATGATTAATAGGCATTACAGCAAAACCTGGAAGACTCGCTTACTGAGAGTGCCCAGTCACTTTGGGGTAACCAGGGCACTGTTGACTCTTCCTGGTAAATCCAGGAGTCCTCCTTCTGGATAAATGGATAAACCCTTCTAATTTTTTTCCTCCATTCTGCATAGCTTTACATCTTTCAAATTACAAGATTTATAATGTTTTCCTTTTCTCTCTCACTTACCAGGTCTATGAGGACCATAAGTCATTCGCTGGATAAGTCAGCTAATCGTGAACTGTACTCTCACTTAATGAGACAAAAATAATATATTTTTAATAATGTCTCCCTTAACCTTTTTCAAGTACTCTAATTTCATCAGAAGGAGGTGATCAAGTTAAAGTGCAGTTGACCTGAGCAGTAACATCAAAGAAACACAAGACCTATTAAATAATAATAGGTTTTTCCTCTGCAGGTCAGATCACAGTTACCTAGGAAAGAACATGTCAGATACAAAACTAGCATTGCCTTTGATTTTCCCATTAGACCAAAGAAAGAAAAGGGTTTCTTTCCTCAAGAGGAAAATCACATTGACTCCTCTCTTATGCATTCTTGCTGCTTAGTCTCAGTTTTTTTCTCTTTCCAAGTAGTGTTTTAATCCCTTTTTTGACCCAGTTTTTACTTATTTTTCCATACTTAGAAATGCACACATCTGTAGCATGCATCTTCACTATTTCTTCCCAATTCCTTTTTGCGCTTCCAGAACAGCATGAATGGAAATAACGTTGTTCAGACTGTTGATCAGAATACTCCTGAATACATCATACGGCTTTAACAAAGCATGTATCCACTAAATGACATTGATTAGGTCACAACTGCTGTTTGCTTTTGAAACAAGAAAAAGCATTCGTTAATACTGCAGTGTATTACCATCATCTTTGCAGTCTTGTTTTAGCCCCAAACTAGATTAGTATTTCAGTAGACATTTATCCTGTTCCCTTCTTTTTCCTATCACCCTATGCCTTTTAATTCCAGACAGAGGTGTGGTGGCAGAACCTTGTAAGGTCCCAGGGAGAATATGGAGGTGAAGTGCAGAGTGATTATCTGAGCTTGTAACCAGTGTTGCCCATTACCAAACTTGCCAGTGACAACTAATGTGTCATTTCATGACCACATTTTTGTGTTCTCTCAAAGACTTTACAAAAGAAGTCAGTGTTGTTCCTTTGAACAAGCCTACAAAATACAGTACCAAATAGCCATTGTTGCTCTCTGTTACAACGGCTGTATACTTTTCCCTAAAACAGTTACCACAGCTGTAATGTATCAGTGGATCTCTTTGTTGTGACAGTGGCTTCTTGTACTGCAGTTCTCTGTTCTTCCTCTCATTTGTTAGACAATATCTCCTCCCTACGTACACCTCCACTCCTCCCTATCTTTTATACCCATTGTCTTTATTATCAGGTTTGTCTTGAAAACAATTTAAGTCTTCTTTAATTTATAAGTAAAATATGGAGGAGGGAAAGTAAGTAGGAGGAGAAAAGAGGGAACAAGACCTTAAACATAACTTTGGGTTCCATTTTCAGTTCAGCATTTGCAAGCTACACTTCTGAAAATCCAGAGGATGACCACAGACTCTATCTGCAGATCACTGACTTCCTAAAAAGCCTTTTCTTTGCTAACGCACAGTTTTGCCAGGTAAGCTTTGCCAAAGGGTTCCTTATAGAAGGAGCAGTCTATTTCTGTCACTGTCAGGAAGGAATTTCTGTTTTCCATGCTTCAGATCGTATTGTCCAGAATTTCTAAAACAAGAGCTTGGGGTTTATCACTTCAGATGTGTCATTCCAAAGGTCACTAGGATTGCCTCTGTAAGACACAAGGTTTGAGGTGTCATTATTACTTAGAATCTTACTAAAAATCCAAATGACATGAGGATTTTTTTATTATTATGTTTTAATTGAAGTTACAGGTTGAAAAGCTTGAGTGATCTCATGTAAGCAGGTAAAGCTGTGCCTGCTCTCTCCATAACTAAAAGCCTCTTGATTCTGAGCTCAATAGGGACCACCTTGTGCTTTGTCTTGATGCCAGGTTCCCTACCCTCAGCCCCTGTCTGGCAGGCCTTAAGAGCAGGGTAATTATGCTCTTAAAAGAGAACAGCTCTTAAAAGAGAGCAGCTGCTGTGCTGTGCCTTACCCTCAGCCTGCTGTTGCAGGCTCACTGAGCCAGAAGCCTTTGTATTTGCAGTGTTCTTCCTCCTGTTCTTGTCCTCCTGCCAAGGAGGTATCTGAGATCTCACACATGGGTAGAGGACCAAAAGGGAGAGATCCCTCAGCAAGAACATGCTTGTTTGGGGCTCAGAGTCGGTTGTGCCTCTACAATGGCCACTGTTCTATCTTATTTTTTATTTTGCTTTCATCTAGCTTCCACCTGCTCTCTGTTACATGAGCAGATGTTCCTTTAAAGAAAACAGAATGTGTGTGATGAAGGGTAATTGAGACCCACCCCCTACCCCCCCCCCCAAAAAAAAAAAAACTAGTGTTGCACCACTTCCTAAAACACTCACATAAAACTCTCACATAGTGATTTCTGTGTGCCATTTGTTTCCCAACTATCTCATGGAGATATTAGCACTAGCGGGGGGTTCAGAGTATGGCAGCAGACACAGCAAAAGCTATTAAACAGGAGCTACTAGAGTAGGGCTCTTCAGCAAAAAAGACTGAGGGGTAGCATGAGAGAATTTTGATCCTAAATGGGTTTGGTACACACAGAAGTGATTGTTCATTGCTCTAAGACCAGAACTAGAAAGCACCCAATGAAATGAAAACAACATAGTCCAATCAGTCCATTGACAGTATACCTGAAAGTCTAGATACAATTCCCAGCTCAGAACCTCCTCACAGCACGGTGTGCCAGAATGCAGCAGCATGTATTATGGAACAGAGCATGTTGTATGCTATATTCTTGCACTTCTTGTCTAAACATCCACTCCTGGCCATTGTCAGAGACAAGGCGCTGATCTACACAGCCCTTTGGTCTGTGAATTACTGTGTTCTGCATAAAAACAAGGCTCTTCCTGTGTTTATGTAAATGACCATGAACTGAAGATGCTTAGAAAAGAAAGATCAACTGTAGGCAAGATAGAGTATTTTTGAGTTGTGATTGTCATGCCTTGGTGCTGCTTTTGTCCTCCTGCTTGGTGCTGTATTGTTATATGTGAGCCCAAGCCCATCTCACAGCTCCCAGGCTGTGGCATGAGTGGTAGTGAAATACAGCAGATTGGCAGTTAACTGAGAACTGCACATCCAAAGGGAAGTAAAAGACTGTGTGCACTTTTTTTTTTCCAGTACCTTTGGGTTGTCTGTGATGAGACAATAAAAACGGAGTTTGAGCAGAAATCACCCAGGCTAGAGAGTACTGATAATATGAAGGTTGCAATCTGTTTCAGTTTAGATAACTGGAGTACAGCACATCTAGAGAGTTGTGCCAAGAGGGAAAAAAAAAAAACACAACTGCCAAGAGTTTTTTGTTTTGTGAGCAGAAATTCAGCTCTGTCTCTGAGCAAATAGTTGGAGGCAGTTAGGAAAGTGACTGCTGAGTGGGCCTAGGGAACATTTCAGCTAGCTTGAAACACTAACTCTGGCAGCAGCAGAGAGCTCAGTGTAGGCTACACAGCTTAGCCCAGACATTGGTTTACTCAGGGCTCTGGAGACTCCTGGACTTGTCTGGGTTACGAGACAAGTAACTTGCTTACCTTGCGGGTGTCACTGAGTCCCTGCAGACTGTTCCACTTCCCCGACGCAGTGCCCGAGCCGGTACACCAGCCCAGGAGTTTGGGCAGTGCTGGTGGCATAGGTTATCCCGAGGTAAGTGAAGTCCTGATGCACTGTGCATACACATGGTAGATGATACAGAGGTGGGCAGCAGGTAAAGTACTAAGGCAAGGTAACCAACGTGTACCCGACTAAGTGTGAAAGGCAGCCTGTGGTCTCCTTCCCTCCCATCTGCAGAGCTGGTGAGGTGACACATTTTATTGCTGCTCAGTACATGCCAGTTCTGTGTTATGCCATTTGCAGTTAACTATCCAGGTACAAAGTATTGTTGGGTTGTGCGCGTCTGCTGTTTTGTAGTCACAGCTCCATTGAGTGCAGCTCCTCTTGAGCTGCTGCCCTGGTGCTCAGGGCTGCCAAGGTCACGCACCCCAGTGATGTAAAATGCTTGAGAAAGAATCACACAGGAGGAGGGAGGAAATCATCTGGACAAAGAAAGGGAGTGCTCTTAAAAGGACATTGGCCCAAAAATGACAACAGGAGCATGGAAGCTACATGGTACAGAAATATTTCTGAGCGTGGGAATAGTTAAACGATCTTGTCAGCTGTCCAGAGCTGTTGTCATGAGACAACATAACAAGAGATGCTAAGCAGTAAAGACACTAAAAGTTTATTTGGATTGAGGTTCAAAGTTTTTAAAGTATCTAAGTGGAAGTCTGCTTTTTTTCTAAATTGTATTGAGTACCTTTGCATCTTCAGATGCACGCTTTCTTTTAAAATTACAGATTTTAGATGAGTCATTTTGCAAGCAAGAGCGATTTAGTGCTCCTTAAGCTATACGTTTTATAAATATCACCTATTTTTAAAAGCAGCCTTTCCTTGACAAGTCTTGCATCAATGCAGAAGGTGGACTGGATTGATTGCAGACACAAATGCTTTCATCTCATAGACTTTGATTTCTCAAGAGCCACTTACGCTCTGTAAGCTGGTCAAGAAGACCATTTCCTTCGATTGCTAAAAGCAGCAAAGCCTGAAGTCAGTAAAAGTTAAGGGCTCGAGGAAGCTCTTGTATCTTCAGAGCCTGTTACGTGATATGTTTGCTACCACAGTCAGTAACGTGAGTCCAAATGATGTAAATAGAGGCAGGGTGAAGCCCTGTCGTTTTTAGAGTGAAGTTGATTGGGAATTTGAGACATTCTTCGTCAGGCACCTCAGGCACTTGACTGACAAGCTGCTGATTCAGAGAGGCACATTAGCTGACACCTGCCAGCACTTGACCAACCAAGCACTTCGAAACACAATCAGCTCCTATGCTTTTTAACCTTACCTGGCTTTGGGGGGACATTTCAGGAAGAAGATCTTCAGTTTGATTATGAGACTGTGATGCTGAGGTGCACTGAGACCTTCGATGATGAAGATTTGTAAATAGTATCTCTGTTGGCTAAAGTGGTGTATCCAGCAGTGCTTGGCAAAAGTCATGTGAAGAGACTGCACCTCTTTTGGTGGAGCACCTTTCCAAGCAGAATGGGGAGACACCGTGTTGAAGTGGTTTGTTATTGTTAACTTCCCCTTCCCTCGTCAGCGCTTCTCAACATACCAGTTGAGCAATTTATACTTTTAAAAGTTCCAGATTTAAAATGTTTATAAAATCTTAAGGAATATTTTTGTCTGTGGCTTTTTAATGCTTAACCTCACTTCACAAATATACTTGAGGCATGTAATGTTTGGTGGCCTTGCCTAGCATAGGCTGTGGAAGAGATGCAGAGAGGACATGTCACTGGCATCCTACATATCCCAGGCTGCAACCTGCAAAAATCATGAAGTGCCTCCCAGCATGCTGGCAGTGACTACTTTCCTCTACTATTTTTCATCTTGGGCTGGCAATGAAAGAGGAATTTCTTTGCAGGGAGTGAGATGGGGCTCTTCCATCTCTTTATGAGGACAACAGCAGTGGCCACCTACTCCCAAATTGCCCAGAGAGATGCAGGCACAGCAGTAAACTTTGGATTATTTACTTCTGTGTAGTATTTAAAGCTCAGAGAGAACAAAGCCCCCTGACACATCTCAGTCCTTGATGAGTAGTGCTGCTTGCACGGTGCTTTGGAACTAAAAATGCTGTGAAAATAAATAAGATCAGTCACGTCTCTGAGCTGTCAGTAGCAGCTCTCTGGAGGCTCAAAGTGTAGTGGTTATGCTGAGGTCATGCTGGCAGCCATCACAAACAGGCTAAAAGTTTGTTTTAAAATTCAGGATAAGCTGGTATGCTGAGGTATCCATCGGTGTGCAGCAGCCAGGATTTGGGGCTGAATCCAAGAGGGCTGGGTTGTGTCCCAGCACTGCCTCCTACGTAGGCTGTGATGCACACAGCTGTGTTCACCCAGTCATGTGGAGATATTGGTGCCGAAGTGCAAGGAGGGATAACTCCTCTGGAGCACGTCCCGTCAGTCTGGTTGAGGCTGTGGTAGTACTCACAAATGGACATTTGCCAGGCTGTTCTGTGAGGAGAGGTCCTGCCTTGCAGATCCTGCTTGGGTTTAAGAGCTCTGAGTTCTCCAGAGCATGACCTTGTCTTTGTCACCTGTCTGGTGTGCTTCATGTGTACAGGTTGTCATTGCCTTGGTGCCTTAGGCAGTGCTGACTCTCCATCCTCCTCCTTTCCTTCTCATTCCTAAATATCAAGCATATATTGCCCTGTACAGTCTGAGTTTTGGGATGCATGTGGTTGAAATACATGTACAGATTTGCAGGGGAAACTTTTGCAATAGTTTTTAAGTTGTCGCCATATACTATGCAGATGCGTTCCCTTGATCATCACATGGGAGAGCTTCTGATGCTTCACCAGGAGAATTTTAGGTTAATATGGGCTGAACATGAATGTGGAACAACAGGTGTGTTCAGGTAGTGTGAAACTAGGAAATAACTTTTCCAAATGGTAGCAAGCCGTGTGGGAGATGTTTATGACGTGAAGGAGAGTATGATGAGCACCTTACTACAGTTCATCCTGTGGCACGACCATGTTAGCACGTTATTGCTACCTGTGCACTGGCACCACTTCGTTCAGTGCTCACTGGTTGGTCTTGAGGAAACTTTATGAAAAATCTGGAAAAAGCTAGCAGGTTACTGGGGAAGGAGGGGAGGAGTTTGAGGCAGGAGGGCAGCAGGAACGAAGGAATGGCAGACGTAAAAGCAGCCATGGGAGTGAGGCCATTGCAGAGGTTTGGGCAGACCAAGCTGAACAGAGTGGAACCAGGTATGTTACAGCTCTGCTATAGCGCAGCAGCTCCTACACGTTGCAGTGTAGGAATACACTAGTGGTTACAACGTAGGGCAGACTTACTGCCTGGCTCACATCTTGTTAGCTGCGAAAATGAGCCTCTATTAGCTGTTCTAGAGCCAGTGCAATTAGGTACAAGCCAGCGCTCATCACCAGCTCTCTTCAGCCAGAACAGCAGGAGTGTCTGCCTGGGCTTGGCAATTAGCTGTGCGCACCTCTGCAAAGCTGCAAGCAGGGTGACAAGCTGGGTGACCCCACACCTGCCTGAACCAAGCTCGTCTTGCTGCACTTGGGACTAATCAGGAGCAAAGGGTAATACAGGTGGCAGGTAGCTCGCTGTTCCCCAGACAATCCAGAACAGCCTTCAGGTGTTCAGCTCTACACTTGAGGATCCTCTGATCTTCGTTTATTTTCATTAAGGAGCAAATAAACAGAAGCTGTGTCACTGCAGTGCAGAGCCAAAGCTGTTGCCAAACCTCAAGTGGCCACATGCAGCTGGGGAGGAGTGGTGGCCCTGCAGCCTAACCTCTGTCTGCTTCATTTTGTAATTCAGAAATGTCTCCCTGAGGGAAAAAACAAAACCAAAACATACAACAAACACAGCAGTGGGGGGATTTTAAAGGGCAATTATTAGCCTGAGCTTGAAATAGGGACATAACCAGCTTCCGAAAACTGCCTCAAGCCTCAGCAGCTCCAGACATGGCTGCTCCAGACCGATGTGCTCCCCCTGCACCGCTCTGCGCCTCCTGGGCTTTGGGGCATGCTGTAAGGAAGGAGCCTTACAAAAAAAAGCCAATTGAAGACTGTAGGGAAGGGATGCCATCCTGAGGGACCCGGACAGGCCTGAGAGGTGTGCCTGTGCAAGCCTCCTGAGGTTCAACAAGGCCAAGTGCAAGGTCCTGCACCTGGGCTGGGGCAATCCCAAGCACAAATATAGGATGGGTGGAGAATGGATTGAGAGCAGCCCTGAGGAGAAGGACTTGGGGGTGTTGGTTGATGAGAAGCTCAGCATGAGCCAACACTGTGCCCAAAAAGCCAGCTGCATCCTGAGCTGCATCAAATGCAGCAGGGTCAGGGGGTTGAGGGAAGTGGTTCTCCCCCTCTGCTCCACTATTGTGAGACCCCACCTGGAACCCTGTGTTCAGCTCTGGGGCCCCCAGTACAAGAAGGACACAGAAGTGTTAGAGCAAGTCCAGAGGAGGGCCACAAAGATGATCAAAGGGCTGGAGCACCTGTTCTACAAAGACAGGCTGAGGGAGCTGGAGTTGTTCAGCCTGGAGGAGAGAAGGCCCCAGAGAGACCTTACAGCAGCCTTCCAGTGCCTAAAGGAGCCTACAGGAAAGCTGGGGGGGGGGCTCTGTGTCAGGGAGTGCAGTGACAGGACAAGGGGTAATGGCTTGTTTAAAGCCATTAAAAGAGGGTAAAAGCCAGTAGAAGTGGGCAGATTTAGATTAGAGGTTAGAAAGAAATTCTTCACTGTGAGGGTGGTGAGGCCCTGGCACAGGCTGCCCAGAGAAGCTGTGGATGCCCCAGCCCTGGAGGTGCTCAAGGCCAGGCTGGATGGGGCTTTGGGCAACCTGGCCTGGTGGGAGGTGTCCCTGCCCATGGCAGGGGGGTTGGAACTGGATGGGCTTTAAGGCCCCTTCCAACCTAAAGCATTCTGTGATTCTAGGAGTCATTTTTATAGGAAACCTGTGTTAAATAAATATATAAATAAATATCTCTTAAGTATAAAGCAAATACAAACCTCTGGCATTTGCCAGGATTCTAACATACCTTACAAGGAGAAGCCAAAAGCCTAACAGCTCACTTCCACACATGTGCTACAGCACAAGTTCAAGAGTTCTGATGTGTAAGACTGGGGGTTTATGTGCTAGGTCCCCTGGAAGCTTAGAGGCTGTCAGCTTAGAGGAGTGGGCAGAATTGCGGAGGATGAAGATGATACCAGAGCTGAGCTGCGTAGGACTAATCACCTCTGTAAAATCTGAGCTGGGCAGGAATCAGATGTAGTTAAATATGCTAATCATTTTTTCTCCCGAAGACATACAACAGTCCTGAATGGAGGCGCTCCAACCTGCCAGTAACATCAACCTGTCTATACCATATTGTTTCCTCCTTTCAGACCCCAACGTACGCAATAGATTGATCTATTCAGACTTCATTCACACCCAAAGCGAAGACACCAATATAGAATCATAGAATCATTTAGGTTGGAAAAGACCCTTAAGATCATAAAGTCCAGCCATCACCTAGTAAAGTCCACCTCTAAAACGTGTCCCTAAGCACCACATCCACACAGCTCTTAAATACCCCCAGGGATGGTGACTCCACCACATCCCTGAGCAAAGCATTGCCCCTTACCAATAAAAGAACATATCACTAAAGCTGCAGGATGGGATTAAAGAACCAGATGGTAATAGGCATGAGAAATAAAGACTTTTAGGGGACATCATATCGCAGTGGAGGGTACAGAGAAGATGGGGGTCAGACTTTTCTGAGAGGGGAATCAGTGCCAAGAGGCAACAGACACAATTTGAAGCACTGGAAATTCCAGCTAGACATGAGGGAAAATGTTTTTCACTATGAGGGTTGTCAAGCACTGGAAGAAGCTGCCCAGCGAGGCTGTGGCTCTCCATCCATCCATAGCCTGACTAGACACAGCCCTCTGCCACCTGGGCTAAGGAGGAGGGGTTGGTCCAGATGTCCTCCAGAGGCCCCTTCCAACCCAAGTCACTCTGTGGTTCTTTGTATACTACCTGCCACTCGCTATGGCAGTCACCCTGAGAAATATCATTGTGTTGTATATTTTATTTATTTTCCCCAAAAAATATCCAAGTATAAATCTCAATGCAGGAAACACAAGCTTATGTTACAGCAATGCTATTACGTGCCACCAGCATGTGCAGTCACATATTAACAAGTTAAGGCTGGTTATGCTGACAGCGGGAAGCAGCAAGAATCTGCAGGCTGTTTTCCAAAGACATGGTTGTCACCACACAATCACCAAACCAAACAGGCATGGTGGGGACACATGGACCATAGCAGTAGCAGAAGTAACTCAGATTACAAGCAGAAGAGTTTTCTCCTACATCTGTGATGGAGATTCCTTCATCTCTGTGCACTTTGGTGCCCTGGGGAAGCTGGTCCCCTGAGCCTGCTCCCAGCACCCCACGTGGGATTCCTTCCAGTTACAATGGTTATTGCTGACGGATCAACAACCTAAGTAAGGTCTGCAGATTCCCTCTGCTGGCTAGGGACAGAGAGGCACTGTCAGAAGACAATTCATCCCATTAAACTTAGATGCCTCTCTTCTAGTAACGTTCATTTGATTGACTTTAAAGTGTCACAGGAATGAGGTGAATCATGGCCTAGAGGTGCCTGTTTCTTCCCTTTGGCCAGAAAGAGGTTTAAGTCTGAACGGTGAGCATTGCCATTAAAGACTTTTAAGGTGGGGGTGATAAGCCTCAGCCCAAAGGATGCCTGATAGTGGCAGAGGGCCCACATCAGGGATGCCTTCTCCTGTGGCCTGGTGAGCAGCCAGGATGGGGGAAAGGAACAGCTTTGCTCCAGCTTAACAGTTGTTCCTCAGGGTCCCCAAGGATCAGTGCAAGGAAGGAAAGTGAGCAGCCTTCCCAGGCATTTCTTGGGCTTTCCCAAAGCAGAATTATGTTCTTCCTAGAGCTGGGCAAGCAGGAGTAGGGTGGAGAACAATGATTCCCTCAAGGTCACCAGTGGCACTGGGGGCAGAGCTAGGAAGAGAAGGACACTGTCATTCTCTTGCTTCAGCCTCTAAGAGGTGCCAGCTCAAGTTCAAATGACGGGAACAGCAGACACACTTTTCAGACCTCAGCTTGAGAGACAAGTTCACCTTCAGGCAAGGTGCTTATATCCTTGTATCAGCACCTATCTCCGAGTCTCTTTCTGAGCTTGCTTTATCACTGCTTTCTTGTCCAGCAGCCTTCAGTTCATCCATTTTCTTGCTGCCAGGTAGTCTTTTGGGGCAAGCTGGGAGATACCGAAACCAAGAGACAGCACAGTATTTGGTGCCTATGCCAAATGGAAGATCGTAGACCTTGGAAATGAGCTGAGAGTTGCCCACCTCTCCCCTGTGGCTATGCTTCCATGCCAGGAGTCCCCGCTCCTCCTGTGTTCCTGTGAAAGCAAAAGTAAGATGCTTGTGTTTTGACCCCTGAAATGGGTGTTCTGGACATGCAACTGCCTTGTGCACTCCACACCTGGCTCTCAAATCCCAGCAGACCCACTATAACATACAAATCCCTTGCACTTAAACATTTCTCGCTCCAAAAGTCTTCACAAAAATCAGCTAATGAGCTGCTAGACAATACCAGTCTTCCTGCAATGGCTTCCAGGTAAGCAGTCTTCTCCACTGCTTTTTTAGGTTTTCACAGACCATGGGGGATGCGAGAACCATTCAAGGGGTATCAAAAAGTGCTAGAAAAGCAAGGCAGGGTGTTAACTGCTCAGATACTGTGGGGTGAGGGAATAAGGTTTAGCTAGCAATTACTAACTGCCTGTAATTGTTGCAGCAGCTGAGTCCCTCTTGGGAAAGGGAGTGAACACATCTGTAAATTCTGTAAATTCTGCCCAGAGGAGCTGAAGTTCAAGGGTACAATAAAATTAATGAGCCAAAAGGATATTGGCTTTTCAGTAATTCCGAGTCAGTAAAAGAGCCTGGTTAACAGAGTGCCCTTCCTGTTCTGTTTTTGCATCAAACCTGAGATTTTCCTCTCCTATTCTTACATCATTCCTCCCCAGGCTTGATGAAAATCATAGGGTCTTTGCTGGCTGGGAGGGCCAGCTGCAGGTCCTATATCCTAACTTTGGTCATCAGCCTTTCCTGCTGCTTTCCACTGCTGTGATACAAATTCAGCCTTAATTTCAGCAGCTCTCATAAGCAGGCACATGTTAGCACGTTGTCTAGAACTAGGGAAGAAATATTTCTTCCAGTGTCCCTGCAGTTGCCTTCCTCTCTCCTTTCAACATGACTCTAGGCTAGCATTTTCCGTAAAAGACATTTTTCCTAAATAAATTTTTCCTTAAACTGTATTGATCTTGAAAAACAAGTCATTTTCTTACAGGCTGCCCTTTTGCAACCAGAGACCATGGCATTGATGGGCTCCCTGTCTCTCCTGTTCCTCACCCATCTCCAGGAGGAGTTCAGTGATGTGGTGTTTCATGGTTGCTTTCACAACTCTTACCCATAGAGCAGTGGTAATGAAGACAAAAAATGCTAGTAAACAAATCCTAGGGCAGGCTTGAACAAGTAGCTTAGTTCATTTCAGCAAATCCTACCTGGAATGGTGTTATCCAGGATAAACCCCAGCAGTCCACCCACAAACATGCCAGTGGTAAGGAGCACTTGGATCACCTGGTCCAGCTGGATGATACCTAGCAGAAAAACAAAGCTTTGGATAGTGGTGCAAAGAGACATATATTCAACCAGCAGCACAGCGGGTGCCAAGAGGCTGCAAGCTGTATGCTTGTTTAGGCAAGACTTGCAAATCCCAAAGCACAGCCTGAGATTTGGCAATGGGAGAGAGGTTGACCTCACTGCCAGTTTCAAACCTTTCATTTTATTCTGCATAATTATTCACCGACCCAGCTGCAAGTGAGCAGCAGACGACTCAGAAATAAGTTGCAGATCACAGCACTATCCCCCCCCCCCAAATCCTTCTTCTACTCCAAAATGGTTCTGAATCTCCATGATATAATGCCAAGCAGTTCCCTACAAGAAAATGAGCTGCAGTTCCCAAAGAAATATTGGGAAATTTAGCATGAGATTTCACCACAACTAAATGGATGTGTGTGATGTCTCTCTGTGAGGGCTAATACACACAAGAAAAACAGCCCGGTGACACGGAGCATCTGACAGACTGTCTACAGAGCATGAGATCTGTGGGCCCAGCTTTTTCAACAGCCCACCCAGCATGCCATATATACCTTAAGAGATGACACTATAGCCTTTCTGACAAAGATGTGAATCACATGAGACACAAGGAAGGGGGAACTGTTGGAGGACCAGAAATCTCAGTACAGTGAACTTAGAAGAGGAGCCTGCTCCTGTGTTTTATTGTGTGTGTGAGCATGTAAGAAAGCCTCATTCATGGAGATCATGATCAGGATTCAGCCCTAGAGTATTCTCCTACCCAAGTACTCATCCCAGGTACATGTCCCAGGGAAGGGATCTGCAGTGCTTAGCCCAACAGGAATCTGACAAGGTGCAGTCACCGGTATTTCCACAGCAGAGCTGTGTGTCAGACCAGAGGACAAGAACAGCACTCCCAGAAAGCAACAGTCATCAGTCAAAGCACAGCTTTCAGAGATTTGTATGGAAAAAAATGCTTTTAAAAAATTCTCTGGATCAGTCTGTGCTTCAGTTCTATGCTACAGAAAATGTTTCTAAAATAACAATGTGCTATCACTTCTTACCTGTTTCTAGCAGCGCACTATTTTTGTTTGCCCAGTTGGGAACTGTGAGGCCAGCAAATACAGAGAATCCAAATATAAAGATGTTTCTGGAGGAGTTCATATCCGTGTACTGCACAGAGAAATTGTATACATTACTATTTGCCATTTGGAATTACCAAAATCCGTGGATTGCTGTTGTGTTAGTGAGCCATGCTCAGATGTACAATACAAACCCAATGGCAGGTGTTAGAACAGGAAGTTCTGCTTAAAGCTGAACCAAAATTAGCAAATGCTTTCAAAACCGTGTATGGCATACACCAGCATTTTTATAGGGCAGATGCAGTCAGATGGCAAAGCACTCCGTGATCTCCAGCTGAGACGCTGGGAAAAGCCGTGATTCAGCCATCAGCGCTGAACAAACCGCTGGAAGAGTTGGAAATGAAACCCTTTTACTGAAGCCTCCTGCCCAGCTTGTGTCCTCTAGTCGAAGGGCTGTCCCCTAAATATACATTACTATAGGACATGGAGAAATATCATCTATAGGCGCAGTGACAGAAATGCCTCCCTTGCTCATAACACCTTCCTTGAGATAAACCATGTGACTGGGACGAGCAGCCCTGACACCACTGGGGCATTAGTCATCCTGCTGCCCCAGCTGATAGCAAGCCTTTTCCCAACCAGGAACCTGTCTGGGATTTAGTTTGTGTGTGTGTGTGCCCTCATCTTCACCCAAGGAACTGCCAGTACAAATGTTTGCATTTGCTGCAGCACAGCTACGTCTGACTTAGGCTGGTAAGAATCTGGCCTGAAGCCAAAGTCATCTACCCTAGGGATGAAACAGCATGCACACAGCTGATACCTGCAAATTGGAAATCCCCACTGCTGTGATAATGCCAAACATCACGAGGAACATGCCTCCGATGACAGGGGTGGGTATGCTGGCAAACATCGCCCCGACTTTCCCGAAGACGCCGCTGAGGAGCATGGTGCAGGCACCGGCAACGATCACCATGCGGCTCCCGACCTGGGGCAAGAGGAAGAGGAGGCAGTCATGCGCTGGCACAGCGAGGCAGGGGGTGGCAGCACCAGTCAGTGTGGACCTGCTGGGCAGGGCTTGCACCTCTGAGCGAAGCACTCGGTGTTGCCTTCAGTTCCAAGGTTCAGACGCAGCTGCTGATGAGCTGGGAAGTTCTTACCGTGTGGAAAGTCCCTGTAGCTGCAGACTAGGAAATGTTTATCATAATAGGCACTCCAAGAACAATCAGGGATCCCCACGTATGTACTTTATGTTATCTTCTTCCTTGTTGCTGCCAGGACTTAAATATTTTGCTGTGAAACAAAAGGCTTATTAATAATTTAAGAGCACAGTAATCCCCGCACACCGCTTTGCTTTCTCTCCGGCCCAGAAATGTCCTGGCATACCCCCAGGCTGGCGCTGCAACCACCCAGTTAATTCACTGGACAACGCTTCCACCAGGGGTTAGATTTCCATCTAAAAATGGCTTTCAACTAGATGTCCTGCACCAAGTCATCCATTCCCAGAGGACAAAGGTGGGAGGGCAGAGCTGGCCACACTGGCTGCTTCCATCCTGAGCTCTTGGATCTAATACATCCTTTCCATGGTCAACTACAGAAGTGGGGAAGTCTCTTGGTCTGCCCCCTACCCGTCATCACCCATCTAGCTTCAATAAAAGCAGCTCTCTCTCATTTTTTCCCTACGAAGATCCAGGGGGTCATTCTTAGTCTGGCACTACAACTAAAACAGGATGAAGCACCAAGCCATGCCTTTCATTCAGAGTTGTTAGAGTATGTGAATAGGGAAGAGAGCATCTGCCAAACAAAGGGATGAAAGAGACATTTACAGATTGCAGAAATTAAACAGAAAAGCGGAACTATTTATTAGACTTTCAATTCAAGATAGGCCTTGCCACACCAAAACTTGGACAGCTTAAAGAATCACCTTAAGATTTACAGTTTTCAAGTCATAGGCTGAGAAATTCTGTAATCCTCTGCAAACAATTTATAATTCAATTAATTATTTTAATCCTTCCATTGAAATATCTGAAGAATGTCACTTTTCTTTCAAGGGCATTTTACAAATGCTTTCAACAGCAACATTCCCAGTAACTAGTAGTGTCCCTTTTAAAATATCTTTAAAAATACTTTAAAGGCACATATTTATGAAATACTAAGTATTACTTAATTGTGAAAGATAAATGAATGAGATTTGGTGGGGAGTTTCAAAATAAAATCATGCATTGCCTTCAGGTGCACTTTTTATATTCTTTGGCTTAAAACCTTGGGACACCATTACCATCAAAACAGTAATTTAATAAAAGCCAGAAGAGCTATTTGTTCCAGGATTAGAATAAAGCTTCAGATTCTTAAATTGCCAAAATTGTGAAATGTCAAATTACCCAATATATGGAGTTGGCCTTAAAGGCAAATTAACTAATCCACTGATACCACAACTGAGAGCATCTGCTTCTAAAGCCTCTAGATTAGAGTTTGTTTCAATTATGTCAGGAAAACAAGAAAATTGGTTGATTGAAGAAACCACACAGTTCTCTGCTACATATATGGTGATTCTGAGATCTTTACCCCTCCTTAAAATCCTCCTCTTATTTTCTGGACGTGAGAGCTCAGTACTGGCATGCTGGGCTTGATCCAGTAGCTTAAATACAGGTGTCTGGTGCCATTTAAGTTGTTGGATCTTGGCAGTTTTTGGCAGCTTCTTTGCTTTACCTGACAGCCCCTGTGTATATCTGAAATATCCAAATACATTTCAGGTGGTGCTGGACACCTGTGTTCAAGCAAAGGAAACAAGTCCCTTGTGTTTCTTTTTGTGATGGAAAAATATATTTCCCATGTAAAAACCAAATGAAATGGAATCTGCCTTGTGCTCTCAGCATCACCACCTATCCCAGTCAGAGTTGGATTTAAGACTGAGATGAGACTTCTGGTTTCGTAAGTCTGAACAAGGTGAGCAGAGGTGGGATCTAAGGGAACTCTCTCTGCTGAATCAGCATGGATGGCATGTCTGTCTGAAGGGCTTGGGGTACATGGGGAGAAGGCATGTCCTACAATCTGATAATTATGGGTCTGGTCACTTCTGCATTACGATCACATCAGCAAACCACATGTCATGAAAGAACAGGCTCAGGTGTATGGTCAGTATGCACCAACCACATAGTGACAAGGTCAAACACTGTAAAAAATGGTTATTGTGACTGAGGTTTATAAAATCCAGTGAAATAACTAATATTATAGAGTGTGAGCCATAAGTCAACTTCTGCATTCATTTACAGACTCACAGCTCTGCTGACATGACATAGCTTGTTTGACAATGATTTTAAAATGTTTTCAAGTGGTTGCTGGATGTACCCATCCTCTGGCTATAAGTCCTAGTGAAAATCTATGATCTGATTGTTAAGCTTATCTATCTCTGGAAATTCCTCTTCCTTATAAGAACAATAAGATACTCAAGGAATTCACAAAACTTTATAGAGAGGTAAAAACATAGAGTATTTGGCTATTTATCACATTTTATATCACATCACTGTATTTATCATATTTTATAATCTCAAAGAAATGGTCTACCTTTCACATGACTGCCATCCTCCTCTCCTCTCCTCTCCTCTCCTCTCCTCTCCTCTCCTCTCCTCTCCTCTCCTCTCCTCCTCTCCTCTCCTCTCCTCTCCTCTCCTCTCCTCTCCTCTCCTCTCCTCTCCATAAATATCTAAAGGAAGATGGATAGACAGACAGACAGGTAGGTAGAGAGATAGTCTTTGATAAATTCAGTCCTTAGGACATTTCCAGAGTAGGTCAGTAAAATACTGCCTTTCAGTCTTCCAGGAGCCTAAGTCAGGAGCCACGAGCGACAGCAGCTTGTACTTCTCCCATATACAGACTATGAGCAGCAAAAGAGGGACTGACAACCCGTGCTATGGGTTTCGTAGCACCCTGAGGTGGTCAACAAGTGCCTGTAGGCAGCAGGCACATTTTCAGGTGGCAGTCCCTGCAGAGGTGGGCTAAGATCGCTTCCCAGCTCCAGTCCATACCCCCACACAACACACCCGTAAATGCACCGGGGAGGAGCTGCAGGAGGCTGAGAGCACCGCAGTCACCCTGCCGCACGAGGCTCACCTTGGTGATGCCCAGGGCCCCCACGTTCTCGCTGTAGGACGTGGTGCCATTCCCCGTTCCCCAGGCCCCGGCCAGGAGGCAGCCGATGCCCTCCACCCCGATCCCGCGGCTGACGGCGTGCTTCGGCGGCGGCGGGGCACCAGACAGGCGGGCGCAGGCGTAGTAATCCCCCATGGACTCCAGCATGGAGGAGATCACCCCGGCGAGGATGCCGAATATCCCAGCCAAGCTGACAGTTGGCACTCCCCACTGGCCTGCAAATACAGAGCTCGATTCAGGCTCAGTTTACACTGAAATCTACTGAGGGGAAAGAACGATAAGGGTATTTGTGGGTATTTGCCTCATTTTTGGCACTTGTGGTGGCCATGAACCAGGTGGGGAGCAGCAGCGAGAGATGGGGGAGAGAAGTGCGGGGCCACGCCATGGTACCTGGGTAAGGGATCCGGAACCAGGGAGCCCGAGACAAAACGTCCCCGCGCGTGTCAGTCCGTGCCAGGTAGCCGTAGGCGGCAGGGTCCACAGGGAGGACGTCGGTCACTGTCAGCACGTAGCAGAGCAGCCAGCTCAGGGACAGCCCCAGCAGCACCTGCCCGTCACATTCAGCAGTCTGGTTAGGGCACACCTGCGTCGCTGGTGAGGTTGGGCAGGGTCTGGAACGAGCCCAGCCCCTTCCCCATGCACATGTGTGCGTGCACGTGGGATGGAGGGAGAGGGACAGCACAGCAAGGGTCCCAGCGGCCCTCCCTCCCACCCCGTGAGCAGGGCGGTTGGGATCTTCTTCCCTTTTCCCCTTCTCCCCTTCTCCCTGCTGTCCCCTCGCAGCATAGCCTGTGCCAGGAAGTGTTCAGTCCACTTGAAGTGAGTGGAAACAGCCCCAGCAGTCTGGGCTGGGTGATGCTGGTCCCTCCGCCATGCCGCACAGGTGGCCAGGAACCCAAACGTACCGGGAAGATCTGGAAGAGGTAGACAGGGGAGAAGTGGCACTTCTTGCCTCTCTGGTACGACGGCAGTGGTACAGGGATGTCCTTCAGGTACTGAGAGAACAGAACTATGAAAAAAATAGTCCTGGGAGGAGGGAAAACCAGACCATGAGACAAAATGGGTGCCCAGCTGCCCACCTGTCCCCATGCTAACTGAAGGCCTGGCTACCCAAAGATCCAGGACTCCAGAGGATCTCAAAAACAGGCTCTCTGCACCGAAGGGTGGCTCCAGCAAGGCTGGGGCAGAATGAGCTTTCGGTCATACTCTACCAAGGGCTTGTTCTGATGGCTACAAGGTGCAGCCCCTCTCCCATCCCTCATGTGGGATTGAACCTCTTGGCAACAGCAGCACAGAGCTGCACAAAGACACACTACAGCATACAGCCAAAAGTTACCAATTATAATTCAAAGCACTCACTGAGTGACTGGACACAGAACGTCGGAGGGGGAACCAGTTTCCATTCCTGGTTTCTAAAGCTGCAGAGCCCAGACCAACTGCATCAGTGCACATTTTGTGCATTTGCACAAAGGGGCTCAGCACCCTGATGAATCACTGCCGAGCACTCGTCTATCTTTGGTAGGTGTCACTGCTTATTATTCAGGTTGCCTGACACATTCCATTAACAGATGCTATTTTCAGCTGCTTATAATTCTGCCTAACTTTACCCATTCAGGATGAAAATTTCCATGGAAAACATCTGCCTTGGGCCAAATATTTCTGAAGAAATATATCCTAAACCTATTTAGAAGAGTGATGTTCAGGAAATAGACATAGTATAGCCTGCGTTGAGAAGGTCATTATGCCTTGAGCAGTGGTAAGGTCTGCCTGTGACCTGCAGCAGAGATTTGAGGTTTAGTAAAATTTGTTCTATGGGGAGATACGTATTGCTCTTTTTCACAAAACTCTGCTCACGTATGATCAGTCTGTAACAACGATCATTCATCCCAGGTCCCAAGTACTCGGCATAAACATCTCTGATTTTAGCATTTGCAGGCACTAAAGATTGGGAGCTTTTTTCAGGAATATGTCCGGGCCTTGCCAACTGATGAACTGTGTATGTACCATCACCATGTGAGCAAGTGAGCACACACTAACCCAGTTTCTCAAGGCAACAATGGGTATCGCCCATTATGGGGGCTCTGGGATGTGGTGGGGGCTGGACAGCAGGGCTGAGACCACAGGACTCATGTCTTCTACCAACTCTACCACGTCCCTCTCCCTTTCCCTAATGGCATCAATGGAGAATGGAGGAGGCAGCAAAAGAGGACACAACCCACATGGCTCGGAGCACAATGATCAGGCTGGGGCAAAGGAGTGAGTCGTGAAAGAAAGGACTGGGATCAGGGAACAGAACAAGCCAGAGATGTGGTGGAAGAAACAATGCTGAAAGGGAAGCTGGAGAGCACGGAGACAGGAAGGGTTTGGGGTCTTATGGTGTGCTGGTGGAAGAGATCAGTCAGGTGGGGAACTGGAGGTGGAGAAGGGAGGTAGCATTTGGGGCCTGGGAGTGCAGGTGTGGGCAGGCAGAACAGAACCAGCAGTGCCAGGAGGAGTGGAGCTGGGAGCAGAAGCCCAGTCTGGGGCTGGATCATGACCCTACAACAGTACGTTGCCTTCCCAGGGCTGCATTCAGACCTGACCCCTGAGTCACCAAAGACAGCTCTGAAAGCACTAGCAAACTGTTGGGAGTCCTTACGGAGGATAACAACCTGCTGCTGCTATATGCTAGCCTGAGCTTAACTCTGTATTATGGATCTGAAAGTGCTAAACCTGCAGGCGAACCATGCAGTGGACCTTTTATTTTTTGAAATTGTTTCTGAAGTACCAACAAATTTCTGCCACCAAGCACACTTGTACACTCATGCACAAAGGCACACACACAAATAGCCTTGAAAGAAAGCTCTTAATGGTGCAAAGCCACATGCAGACATTTCCAGAGCCCCCCAGGCGCTCTGTGGAGAAAACAATTCCTCCTCTTGTTGTGAAAACAAGACATGAAGCAGCAGAAGGAATACCTAAGCCTGGGTGCTCAACTTCGTTGTTTTAGGAATGTCTTTTTAATATAAGTAATGGGTGTGTAAGATAGTGTGCATGGACAAATACAACAGAGAGGCCTTCAGCAATGACTCACAGGAAAGACTTGTTTCTCTATTGACCTATGAACTTTGGGTTTTCATTATATCAGATGCTTTAAAATCAATTTTTGGTTTTGCTTTGTTGCTGGTGTTGCTGAGGTCTCTAAGTTCTTCTGGAGGTAACTATGCCATGCTGGTGTCTTGCACAAGCCTGCTGGATGTTAGTGCTCAACAAATAAACCTTGAACTCAAGAGATCCCTGCTACCAATTGTAACATCTGATTTCAAATTTGAGGTAGGCGGTTTGTGTACACTCAGCTTTCCCAAGGGGAAGTGAGACTTACATGAAGGCTATGCCCCAGTGCTGCCCAGCATCATTTCCAGCTGAGTCAAAGAGAGGTAGTGCAACCAAGGTGATGGTGGGGGCAATTGTCAGGGGCCCAATGAATCTTATCAGAAATCCAATCAGGCCAGAAAATCCAACGAAGATTTGAAAGCAGGAAGCTACAATGATAGCTCCTTGTACCTGGAAAATTGGAGAAAAAGAGCAGAGGGTGAATGGAGCTCCAGCTGCTAAGCCTTTTTTTAGGTCAGTGCCAAACCAGTGTGAGAGCCAGGCTCAGACTCCACAGATGGACCAGTGCAGAGGCTCTCCTGCTAGCTGCAGCACGGCTCAGCTGAGTAGGACATGTGGGGAAGGACCACCAAAGTACCAGTACATCAACTCCCACCTTGGCTGAGGGATTTAGTCCTCACCAGGGCTAATTTTATTCCAGAGACTCCTCCGGCCTGTCCTTTGTGCCATCCAAGCATGCAGCAGCTTCCCTGCACCCTCTTTTTCTGCTCCCCCAAAATGCAGGAAAAAAGCTCTTGCTCTGAAAGTGGGAGTAGAGCCATGGCCTCCTCCCACCTCCCAGCTGGGAAGGGCTTGGGAAGTTTCAGCACACTTGTAGGACAGGAGGGTCATGACAGCCTCTGTTTTTTCTGAGTATCAGTTTCCCTCCAGGGACACAGTTATCACCCTGAACTTTTCTGTTTGACAATCACTGTTTAAGTAGCCAGTGATCTGTCCTGAAAAGCCATTTGCTGCTCATGTCACCTCCAGCTAGGGGACTCTAGGGTGAGGCTGCTCTCTGCCTTTGCAGATTTGGTGATAAACCAGGCTGAATCCCCTGCAGTGCTGAGCACCTTCTTTCATCCCAGTTCCAAAGGGAAAAGAAACACCGGGGGGCTGGGGATGAAGCACCCAGCCTAAAAGGAAAGATAGCAGCGTCCTTATGACAGAAGAGGTTTTATACATATCAGTAGGGATGGCACGCTGCTCTGCACAGCAAATACTTTGTGAGCTCACAACAATTCCCAAATACTTTGCAAAGCATCCCAGTGTAGAGATTGTCAGAGGCAAATTTAGTCACTTACCCTGATAAGGCAATAGATGTAAAATAAGACAATGAGATCTCTGACCCTTCCTCCTCTCTTTTGACTACCCAAGAATACATTTTACTGTAATATTTACAGTATGTTCTGCCCTTCCATCTCTTTTACTAGGTTTCATGTGCATAGACAAGGTCCTTTCATTAGAAACATCTTCCCTGTCTTCCTTCCCCAAGGTCAACCACACTTCATGGAAAAAGGATCTGTCTGCACCAGTGGAGACTTTGCAGGGACCATAATCAGCCACAGACTCTATGCCCCCAATTCAACAGCATCAAAACTCCTGTTGGAGAAGGACTCTTTATTGGAGAGGGACTCTTTATCAGGGAGTGTAGTTATTGGACAAGAAATAATGGTTTTAAACTAACAGATGGTAGATTTAAAGTAGATATAAGGAAGACATTTTTCACTCAGAGGGCGATGAGGCACTGGCATGGGTTGCCCAGAGAAGCTGTGGATGCCCCATACCTGGAGGTGCTCAAGGCCAGGCTGGATGGGGTTTTGGGCAGCCTGGTCTGGTGGGAGGTGTCCCTGCCCATGGCAGGGGGTTGGAACCATGTGATCCTTAAGGTCCCTTCCAACCCAAACTATTCTGTGATTCCATTCTACGAAAACACCAGAAAAGCTGTAACAGGGTGAGGGCTTAGTTCTGCTGTGGATGGAGCATTCCCAGCACTGATGTCCCTGCCATGTTGAGGTGCTTTTCTGAAAGCAAACAGCCTTGATGAAGAACAGGTGCCACTGGAAATGCAATATACCTCTCGCATCCGTGTCTGCCAGACTTCAATGAACTCTGGTGAAGAGGCATTCACCAGAGTGGCGTTCTGCGTCCAGGCAGGGCACTTCCACTTGGGGAGAGACAGCATGGCCAGGGTGGGGGTCAGGAATGCAAAAGTCCCTCCTTGAATAATAGGCAACCTGGAAGGAGAACAGTGGGGAAAGCTGAAAAGTGAGAATGCTGGAATTCCAGTTCCATAAGAGTGAGAGAAAGAAAAGCAAAATAATTAAAAAAAAAAAAAAGAAAAAAAATCAGTCTGCTCATGGCCACTGACAGTGTCTTTTGAACTGTGCTGGCAAGTCTCTATCACTAACAATGCTTGGGAATTGCTACCCATTGTACTTAAGAGCAACAACCACGATGGGGAAGCAGATTGGCTCTGGAGTCAAATTCTGCTTTAAGGAAAAATTGTCCTCCTAAGGTGTGACTAGGTCACAGGGCTGCATGCGGTAAAACAACAGCCAAAAGAACAAGCTGGAGGAGGAGAGAAGAGCAAGGAAGAAAGATGGTGAGACTCTGAAGAAAAGTTTAGCATTGACCTAGGCCCAAATCCCACCAATATCCAGTTGTTTCCTCTGTTCCCTTGAGATTCCTCATTTTTCTTCACAACCAGCTTACAAACACAGCACATATATATGCTGGCTGCTCCCCACTCCATAGCCATCCTCAGACTGGGGTCACTGGAAATTGTGACTCAGCTTTTACTAGACTTTTTTAAAGTTAACCCCTCTGCCCTGTTTCCACTGACACTAGAACGGAATGGACATAGCCAAGAATAGAGCTCAGAACAAGCCAAGAGAAGCCTCCAAGGCACCTTGGCTTCATTTGCTCAGAACGCATCCCTGGGAGCAGCTCCCAGAGCAACCTCTCCTTGCCCCAGAAACTCCTGTGGCACCTGCTCAGAAAAGCAGTGGGGCAGCGATCCACATGAATGTTTCTGCAGGGCACAAATTTCCCTGCATTTCCACCATTCACCAGAAAGCACAGGAAAATGAAAGGTGGCATAGCTGTAACAGCACAACTCCTCTGTCACCTAGAACAGATATTTATACCACTGCAACTACTCATGCCATGTATAACCAGAGCACTGTTAGAACTTAGCCAGTAAGTTATATTTGCACATCAATCATCCATGGAGTTACTTATCTATGGCATCCATCCAAACATGTTGCAGCCTTCAAAGAATTTTGCTGGGCAAGGCAAAAACAAACAAGCAAAAGTCACGGAGGGCCCAGCACCACCACTGTTGAATTAACAATAGCTATAAATAAATATATATATATATTTATATTTATATATATATTTATATATATATATATATATATATATAAATAGGAGTTTTTAGCTCCTGAGTTCCTGGTGCATCGCCCCTGAAGCTGTTTCACAGCTGGTGCTGGTGTGGGTGGGCTAGTTGGAATTTTGGAACAGGTTGACCAGAGAAGCTGTGGATGCCCCATCCCTGGAGGTATTCAAGGTCAGGCTGGATGAAGCCCTGGGCAACCTGATCTAGTGGGTGGCACCCCTGCCCATGGCAGGGGGGTTGGAACTAGATATTCTTTAAGGTCCCTTCCAACCCAAACCATTCTGTGATTCTATGATCCTATGACTAAGGGCAAGATGAGGTGATGCATATGGGGCACATGAAGTTTTTTGCAGCAGGGTTTACAAGATGGAAAGCTGCAGGTTTAGAGAAGATGTTATGCTCTAATCATCACTGCAGGATGCCCAAGCATCTGCTAAGGGGGCTCACCACAACGGCAAGTGACCTGTGCCTCCTCAGGAGCTGCTAGGGTAGTTTCTCTAGTGACCCATCACTGCGTTTTCATGCTTTGTCACACGACTGAGCTGCAGGTTACAGTGCGTCGGGATTTTCCCCTGGCTATTGCTTCAGCAGGACTGCTCCCAAATTGCACTCACTCTTGGAAGGAACCTCCTCTTTTCCATGGCCAGTTCCTATCTCTTTGTTCATGTGCCAGCATTACCTTTTAGCTGAAATTGTTTCTTCTTGCCTGATCCCCCCTCTTCTCTCCCAGACTAGTTGTAGGCTGCAGCCAGACCCTCTGAGCCACTGTTTGCCAAAGCTAAAGCAACCAATATCACTCACATTGCCTCTACAAGATGAACTGTCTCCCTTCCCCATATCGTGTTAATGGGTCATCTCTGTACCTCTTCTCACCTCTTCTCTAAACCAGTCTTTCTTAAATGTGGTCACCATGAGCTATGAAGAGCACTTAGCTGAGGGCTCCCCAGGGCCTAGGAGAGTAACATTGATGTTTTCCAGGAAAAAGCATCCCCTCAGCCTTGTATTTACTGTTTTCCCAACAGTCCTGTTGGTGATTCATGGTTATCAGCTACTAAAGGCTTTGAGAAAGCAGTAAAAGGAGGAAAAAAAAAGTGCTTCCAACTGTTTCCCCAGGCTTGGTTTTGATTACCATCCCTCCTCCAGCTGTGCCACAGGCTGAGTCCACCTTTCTGACAGGGAATGTCCTCATGCCTTGCAATTGGGGCTGGCAATAAGGTATTTGCATCCTCAGCACAGAATAAATAAATAAATAAATAAAAAGTAAGCTTATCTTACAGGAATAACTCCTCACTGCTTAATTTGATCTGTTGTTCCTTGCTTAGCTATTTAGCCACAGGAGAGGCTTCCTGCCACACTTTTCTCCTTGACTAACAGCAAGCAAGGCAAGTCACAGCCCTCAGGTATTCACCAAGTCATTTGGGGGTGGCCTGGGAGGACTCCGGTCTGAAATGGCCACCAAAACGGCCCCCACTATGGCCATGCACCCCAACCTGGATTTAACTGAACTCAGAAGAACCAGGTTGTCCCTCTTTAGTGGCCACGATGGCTTGGCCTGCATGGCATTGTACATCTCCAGACCCCTTCCTCCATGAATCCTGCAGCAACAAAGGAGAAGTGGGGTCACCTCTGGAGAGGGGGTCATCTACAGCCATTTCTTATGATAGACAGAGATGGGAAAGTTGCCCTGGGGAAAGATACAGGAAGTGTAAAAAACATTTTGTGATTTGCTGGTAGAAGATTTTTAAGCAGGTCATTCAGATTCGAAAGCCAAAGGATGTGTGACTTTTGTTCCTCCCTGTGTCCCTAAACGTGGCAGATGGGCTCCCATTTCTCCCAGTCATCCCCTGCCCTAGAGTTTCTCAAGGACTCTGTGTCCCAGGATGAGATCAAAAGGGACCTGCTGTAGCTGGAGGATCCCTGATAAGGAGGAGGCAGATACTGCTTACTGCATCTTTTAATGATTTATTATTTAGCATGGCCAATACCTTATGAGCCCAATGAAAAGTGCATCAATTACCAGGAGATGCAGAAGTCAAACAGTGAGGTAGCCATACAAAGCTGTCAGGTACAGCAATTGCAGTATGCTTTGGCGTGTGTCCTGACTGCCCAAGGGTAGCAAATGACCCTTGTTAATAGATAAACTCTACAGCAAGCTGGTTGCTGAGCATGTAGTAATTGCATCTATAAATTTTCTTGCATATTCCATTTCTTGCCTTTGGCCTACCTGACTCCAAAGAGGACTTGCAGCAGGGTGCAAATGCCTGAGACAAAGAAGATGGTGCTGATCAGGTGGCTCTGGGTGAGCAGGTCGTGCTGGAGGCAAAGCTCTCTGGAGAGGATCAGAGGGACGGCTACGAGACCTCCCATGGCTGTCAGGAAATGCTAGGAGCCACAGAGAAAGACTGGGTGAAGGAGGACACAGAACCAGCAATATATAATTACTGTGTTGCTGAGGGAAGTCTGAAAGTACCTCGCACTTTTGTGTTTGGGTGACACTAGTACTACCCATTCCCTCTTTTAAAAACTTTAATGGTCTGTTAAGGACTCTTCCAAAGTACCTACAAGAACTGCAATGCACTCACACAGATCTCTCCCACTTTCCATGCCCAAAGACATTTTGTAGTGCTCTGAACCCCCAAGATTGCTGTCAGATGCAACCAGTTTATCCACAGTCCTGCAAACAAAGCTGCTGGGGATGCTGTTCCAGGAAGTAGGGGACTTCCCAAGGAAGGGATCAGGTGAGGTGAGTGCAAATGTCTCTATTCATTTCATTTGCACCACAACTTATAACATAAAAAGTTAGCAAATCGGAGTTGTCCACTCTTTGCTATCAACTACTTTTCTCACACAGTGCAATTATGAATAGCCTTAAAAAATGGACACCAAAGAATGGAAAAATCAGGCATTGTGTTTTTCAGAAGAGTCACAGAGGTATTTCAATGATGACTTTTGCTTAATAACTAAATGTGCAAATAAATTTTTCAGATTTATTTTTGCTTAAATATTAACCTTATTTGTGCTGAGCAATGGACAAGGTAAGGTTACTTCAGCTGGTATCAATTCCTAGTTCTTACTCATAGTACAGGACTGCAGTGGTGGAATTGGTGGCACTCAGAAACTCACTGTGCTCATGAGAGGCATGCTTTATTAAAATTATGACTCAGATGTGTTCATAAAACCTTGTTTTTATACATTCTAACTCTGAGATGACCTTTGAAGGAAACAAAGTACAAGATGTCCACCAGGCTTCAAGCACGGTTCGTCGTTTCCTTAATCACTCCGAGATCTCTATTTTCTGAGGCTCCACACCCGGTGGCTTTGTGTGGCACTGAGGCATTTAACATGCCGGGGCATGGAGCGGCCAAAGCAGTGTGGACCCTTCTCATGCTTCCTCTGTCTAGCTTTTATTGCAGTGGGAAGGCAGAGGCTCAGACATCTTTAGCCATTTGACTGGCTTCAGCAGAGGTATCTGACCTGTTCTCATTAGCTATTTGGCTCTGGTCCTGGCACTCTGCCTTCCATCTGCACTTCAAGGGGCAGGGTGTAGCTGCAGGCACAAGGATAGCAATCAGTGCTCAGGCAGCCGTGGGAAGGACCTGAAGTCCACTGAGATCCAGCCCAGAACAGTTCCAGTCACACCTGGGGAACGTAAAGCACCCCCAAATTCGGGTTTTGCCACCATGAACTGTCTGAACAACTGTTAACCTTCCATCCCCCCCACCTTCTGCCTGCATCCCTGTCACACCTGAATGCCCAGCAGGATGCACAGGTACCAGGGGGGCACATCCGTGATGGTGTAGGCTAACTTGTTGTCCCGGCCCTTGACCCCGATTTTCTCTGGGCCCTGGGCAGCAGGATTGGGCAAGGAGCAGTGGTGGTTCCCATCTTCACCCTGGCAAACAGAGAGACCTTTCGTTAGCCACAGCTGCCTCTCCTGCAGCCATGCTCCATGTCTTGTGGCAAACCCATGTATGTAGTTTCAACAAGGCTAGAAGAAAGAAGAGCAACTGAGGGGAGATTAAAACAGAGGTAAAAACACCTAGGGAAGTTGTTTATATGCTTATATACACGTCTAGTCCAGGAGAAACATTTGAGGGCGTGTCAGCCTCAAAAAGACATCGGGACAAAGCATGTTAGTATCATTAATGCCTTGCTAAGGATGGAGAAACTGTGACCAGAAGCAAGAAGGAGTGTGCAGTGGATTAACGCATGAATCTTGCACTGTCCCCTGTTCTCTGGCCCACTTAAACATCTCTTTTGATAAAATACATTGAAACAATTTGACCCATTACAGAGTAGAAGCCTTTTTTGTATTCATTTCCTTCTCTTAAATCTTCTTTTCCTGATCTCACACACACCCTTACAAGTGTTCTGCCTCAATAAACACACCTGTGCTGGGTACAACCCAGGACTCCTCTCTAAAACGGAGGAACCAGGCGAAACCAAAGACCATGGCGTCCCGGCGTCCATTTCAAAGGCGCCAGCTGGCAGAAGCTGGGTGGGATGAGACCTCATCCCCAGCAGGGGCTACCAGGTGCTGCCCAGCTTGGCTGTCTGCCATGGGGACGGCACCCTGTGCCACAGCTGCGGGGCAAGGGAATACGTTGAGCACGGGGCAGCACTGGAGGTGGGGAAACAACCTGGGGACACGGGGCCTTGGGGAGGTGGTGGGTCTGGAACAGCTCCCCAGGAAGGCTTGGATCCCCTCGCAGGCAGCCAGAAGCCTCAGGGCTCCCCAGGGAGCTATACGCCTCACAGGGTTTGTTTGTACGGAGATGTGCTTTGCCAAGGAAAGCAAAATAGTGCTTTGCTTCAGTTGCCTCAGTTTTTAAGCTGAGTAAATGCCCCCAATTTTCTGCTGCTTCTTCCACCTCACCCTGACCTCTGTGCATACACGTGCACACACAAACACGCAGACACCCCATGCACAACTCCACGCACATCCCACCTGTGCATGCATACAACACCATGTGCACATGCACATGGCAGAGAAACCTGCTGTCAGGAGAAGCTCAACCACTTTGTCAGCACCAAACTTCTTTTTTTTTTTTTTTTAACCTTCAAGTCCTGCCAGAACGTGAAGACACTGAAAGGCCCAGCAAAGCAGGGTGTGTGCTCGTGGCCTACCTACTGCTGGAGCTAACACTATGGTCGGGGAACAGGGACTTAATGTTACATTCAGTTGTACATTTGCAGATGTGGCCAATTAACCCTGCAGGACAGCATCACTCGCTTGAAATCTCCAAGTTTCCAAGACCTGTGGCTGTCCCATTTAAGATCATGCTGTTAGAAATGTGCTATCTGATACCTCTTAAAACACAGGGTATTTACCCAGCCAAGGCAGGCTGGGGTCATCACACATCCTTCAAAACAGATAGGTGAGGGCAGGGTTAATTCAAACTGAGCTCAGGCATGAACTTCAAGAGCAAAAGGCGTTCCTCAATAACTCCCTATGGAGGCATTTTCATTTCAGAACAGGAGGGCCTGAGCTGTGGATTAACACAAAGTACAGCAAGGTATTTAAGACTGCTCATGCAGGGAGTTATTTGGGGACAGCTACTCCTGAATAACACCACGAGTAGATAATTCCTAAGCTAGGCGGACAGCAGTAAGCTCCTTTCCTTTCACTGCAACTTTTCCCATGTTAACCAGGAGGCACAGGGCAGCTGGGCAGAGCCTGTGCCAGTAACAGCCTCGCATGACCATCACGAGTGCCTGGCCTTCCCCGGGAGCTGGAGGAGAGCGAGCAGGGCTCAGCGGGAGAAGGATGAAGCAGAGATAACAGGACCAGGCAGGACAGGAGACAATGTCTGACTGAACAAGAGGTGATGGGCACAAACTGGAGCACAGGAGGTTCCACCTGAACATCAGGAAGCACTTCTTCACTGTGCGGGTGATGGAGCACTGGCACAGGCTGCCCAGAAAGTTTTTGGACTCTCCCTTCTTGGAGATCTTCAAAAACCACCTGGACGTGGTCCTGGGCAACCTGCTCTGGGTGGCCCTGCTTGAGCAGGGGTTGGAGCAGGTGGTCTCCAGAGGGCCCTGCCAGCCTCAGCCATCCCGTGATGCTGAGGCACTGGGAGGAGGAAGAGGCAGGAGCAGTCCGGGGCAGTGACAGGCCCTTGCAGGAGCTGCTGTAGCTGCTCCTGGTGGTTCTCAGCCTGGCTGCTCCCCTGAGGCCAAGGGCCCGCGATGCCCTCTGCGTACTGCATCAGGAAGGTGGTCAGAAACCGAACTGCTAGAACCACAGGCAGAAGATAGTGGTAATTCAAACTTCAGGCAGTCACAAGCCTGATCTGCATTATGGCAGAACAGGTAGAAATGGAGATCATTAACAATAGTGAAAGCAAGCCTCTGCATTGCTCCGAGTACCTCCCCGAGGCTCTGCCTGCAGCCGTTCACATAGCACTCCACCTCCACTGTTCGCAGCAAGCTCTCCAAGAGTTATCTGAGAAATGGGAGACTCGGACACCAGGAGATTAAATGACTCCTCCACAGTCCCCCAGCTGGGTGGTCTGTACCAAGGTATGGGACAGCTGCAGGACCCCACTCTTTGACCCTTGCTGTCAGAATATAAGCAGCTTTCCTTGTTTCTAATGGAGGTGACCTCTTCCATGAGATAGGAATGGGGCTGCTGTGCCCCAAGTCCTTGCCCTGTGGCTCTGTAATAGCCCCCAGTATTTCCCGTGCACTGCACACCCCTGAATTCACACATCATTTACAGCTTTTACTATCCCACTATAAATCTACAGGGTACTTTCCCATGCTGACTCCCCAAACCCTTTTTCACCCACCTCTCTAACAGTTAACCTCACTAGAAATAGATCCAGAAGACAAAGAAACACATTCTTCGGCATGCTAAATTTGTTTTGTAATTTTACTAGTTAATATATAAATGCCTCTATCCGGAGACACCTGCACCAGGATCCACCTGCTCTCTTCCTTTTCAATACAGTCACACTTGCACTGCCATTCACCTACTCTATCGTTTTAGAAATAATGGAGAGAAAAGAAGTGAGAAGGGCACCAGAGAGCAGAAACTGCACTGAGTCTGCAGCAGCAGCAAGCTTTAGTTAGGCTATCATTCCTCAGATTCCTGCTGATAAAAGAGCTGAGACAGACCTTTACCACACACAAGCATCCCTGCATACAGTCCAAACCCCCTGGCTGTCCCTTTCTCCTCCATTTGCAGGGATCACACCAATTTATGCAAGAATTACCCGTCAGAGAAGAGCAGACTCACCACAAAGCTGGGGTTATCTAGCCCGTTGAGCTCTCTATCTGACGAGGGGGTCATGCCTTCCACTTTTCTTCACCGACTGCCTTGAAAAAGAAAGAGGAGTAAGAAGAAGGAAGCCTCCCAAATTGCCACTCGTCCCGGTCAGTACAGCCCTAAAGAAACTGGGTGAGCAGATGCAGAAACTGGACGTCAGGAGTAAACCAGTGCTCAGTCCTAGGTCTTCATGTGAGCAGTATCGCAGAAGTGTTTTCTTTCCCTGGGCTTATATAAGTGACTCCTTTTCTCCAGCTGATTAGGGGATCGGCATTCAAACCAAACTGGAAAGCAGCCCTTCCCTGGGCTGAGTGAATCAGTAACTGACGACAGAAAAACTTCCTCTCTAGGTAAAGATGTGTGGGGGTATCAGAGAGGTGAGACATTTCCCTCTTTCCCTGGCACAGCCTTGAAACCTGTTGCTTCACTACTGATTCAACAGCAACTTGCATTTCCCAGGTGGGTTGGGTCTGTTTGAAGAGCTTTATGCCGGTCTTTAGAAAATTAAATTTCTAGATGGTTTCACTTATTCTGCATGTAAATCACTGTGTATTTTGGCTAAGGTACAAATGTAGTCATCTTGTACGATAATCCTATTACAGCGTGAAAAGAATTAGGCTTTTTACAGGGAAATTATTTAAGACAGAAACCAACAAGCAAGTCATCAGAAGACGACACCAGAAAGGTATAAAAAAATAAGATTTTAAAAGGACTACTTCAGGTCATCTGATTATCTCCATTCAACTAAGGATCCTAGATGAATGGGGATAATCAGATGACTTGAAGCACAGTTGCCCTTATTTTAATAAGCAGCAGTGTTAATTCTCTTATCAAGCTATCCTAGCTACCCCTCCCCAGCTCTCCTCAGATGAAGTACCTATTTAATTTAATGGCTCCCCAAGGCAGTGAACTTCCCAGACCAACTGCAGAGAGCTCCTGTGAAAAGGAGCTTGCTATTGCATGCACACAGTGATCACCCATTGGGAACATCTCCAGGTTTCCAGGCAGGAAGCAGCCTAACAGAAATAAGCTCTGTTCTCTGTTTCTTATGTAGAGCACTAATATTCTCAGGTCTTCTCCTCAGACCAGGACTGCATTATAGAGGAAGACAATCTTGCCCTAAACATCATCAGTGACACAACATCATCAGCTGCTATGAACAGCTAAAACTTAAGGCATCAAAATCATCAGGCATTTATGGCTTTGCCAGATCTCCTCTCTGAACCCCTAATATATATAGGGATCTCCCCATAATTTTAACTGCAGGGGGTGCATTTTCAGCCCCACTGATCTTGGCATGAGACTACACTTTTTCTGCAAGCTGTAAATGAGAACTCTTCCTGGTGAAACTAGCCTAGACACTTTTGCCCTCAACTCTATCGATTCCCATCAGAGGGAGAAGCACAAAGGTACTGTTTTATAGACTTGCTCATCTCTTGTTATCTAGTGCACTGTATGATTGCAGTTCATTGCATATACAAAGTTTCACATGGCACCATATATACTGATAGTGTCCATTACACAGTACTAGTGAGAATGCACTATTGCAAAGCTCCAAGAAAAGGAGCATTAGATTTTTTTTCATTCATTTTTTAAAAGTACTTTCCTGCTTGCATTTCTTGATGGATGGATGCAGTGCAGTTGTTGGAGCAGCCATCTAAATCTGTGTGTTCTGATATCCTCCATTCACCCTTCTCCATTCCATGAATTAGCCAGTCTCTGTGCCTCACAATCTCTCTCGTTGTGTTTTGTTTTGTTTTGTTTTGTTTTTTGTCAAGTTGTGGCACAATATTCCTCTGGGGTTACCCTGTCTTCCCAGTAAACTTTTAAAAGACCTTGCATCAAAAAAATCTCCCATCTCGTAATTTCAGTCCAACACCTGTTCAGTGACTCCCCAGTCCTTTTTTTAAAATGGCATTCAGTAATCAGGGTTTCTTCATCTCTTTGGCATACAAACCTACGTAACAACCCAAAGTGGAAGGTGCATTACAATGCTTGTCATCTGGGCTAGCTGCCTGTATCATCTAGGCTAGCACATGCGGGGAAAAATAATAATAATAAAAAAAGCATCAGTAACAACAATTCCTTTTCTCAAAAAAAAAATCATTTTGCTATTCTGGTAAACTCTGCAGTGTCAAAAATGCACCTTAAGAGCACCAAGAGAGTGCAGGTTTCCATGAAAAAATGCAGGAAATAAGTCCTAAGTAGCCGAAAGCCTGGACATAAGAGTAGGTCTATTAGGAATGAACAATTTAACAGTATCAGCCTCTGGCCAAAGAAGGGTTAATGCTGTAATCTGTAATCTAGAAAAAGGTTATGAAATAGGACAATGTACACACCAAGGCAGAAATCTACGGAGACCATGTGAAGTGCCTCAGCCCAGAATGCGCTGACCGTGGAAATAAACAATGGGTGTAGGAAGTCTCTGTGTGTATGCAAATGTCTGTGTACATCATCTGTAGATGTACTTGTGTATATTTGTATATATACAACAGGAGTAGTAATAAATTACTAAATTGTGAGGTTTTTGGAACAAGGAATTATTCAGTTAGCAAAGAGGCATGCTGAACTACTAATATCATAAATTCATAGAGCCCAATCAATTGTGGGGGTTGTTATTAGGAATAGATGGGCAGGCATCCGCCTATTCAACTTACTCAGGATGTGTGAGAAAATGAAACCAAAAACTGTGGTATGGATTCCCTTTAGGCTTCTCTGTCTGGCATACCGTGTTATCCATCAAGCTACCTGGCCAGCTGCTCACAAGAGTAAAGGCTGTCTGGGCTTACGCCCCTGGGGACAGGAGAAGTCAATTGACTGTTAAAAGCTGCTAGTCAAGGAAAATCTCGGGGACATGGGAGACCCAGCTGAGAACCTCAGTCTTGACCCCAAGTCTTTGTACCCACAAAGAGAGCCTGGACCACCTCTATCCAGACTCTCCTGACAGGGTCATTTTCTCTCTCGTTCTACATTTCTCCCTGACACTCCAAATCTTTTCCAGGAAGCATTTCAATAATGGATCAACTTATAAAGCCATCCTGAGATAACTCATCCAAAGAACTCCCTGCACTCTTTAGCAGACAGGTGTCCCTACCAAATTGCAGATAGAGTGGCACCAGCATGGTGACTTCCAAGCCGTACAGGTAGATACAGATGTGGCAAGTGCCTGCCATGTGCGATTGTCCCCAAAACCTGTGGAGTGACAAATCTGAATGTGCTGGCAGCTCCCTCTGCTGCCAGAGGGTACAGACTGCTGTGATGGCTAAGGGGTCTGCTACCAACTTTACCCATCTGCAATGCAGACATTGATACATGAGCTTCCTCTGAATTCAATAGGCCCTTCTACAACTTCCACTGGATCTTAAAATAGGAGTCCCAAATAGGCTAGGTAAAGAAAGTGCCATTTCTTTCCTGAACTATGCAACAACCAAGAGAGACTAGCACAGATGAAGGTGTCTGAAGATGAGTGAGATGAGTCCCTCCCTGTGGGGCTGTGCACACATAACCCAGGGAAGTGCAGACTTGGTGATTCACATCAAGCCCCTTGCTTAGAGGGCAGGTTCATCCACAGTGTTGCCACAAACTTCTCACGCTGTCCCAGCTGGGAAACTGTGGGTTTAGAGGGAACTTGAAGCTATGAAATAAAAGCAATGTGGTATAGAAGAGGAAAATTTGGAAACATCTCCCTGGAGAATGGTTCATTCTTCCACAAATCTAGCCCTGGTTGGTTCGCACGAAGGATGAACTAGCAAGAGAGCTATGCAAATGGATTGCAGTGAGTAATTGAGTCTCAAAATACCTCTCTGTCCTTCTGTCTGTGGAACCTTCTGCAAGCAAATAGGCTCACTCGTGTTCATTGACTTGAAATTACTACTTTCGTGTTTGGTTGTGGAAGTTCAGCTTCTGCAGAAAAATTCTGCACTGCTCACTAATGAGACTGGATTAACACAGTGCTTTAGTCTTGGATTGCAGACAGTATTTCCTATGAGAAAATGTCTTATCACTTAAGTGCAACCAATGCAACACACTGCAGTGTACCTGGGTTATACAACAAAGTTCACCTGCAAGGATGTTACATTAAAACACAACAGGGGGATAACCATGACCAGAGTAAATCCCCTTAAAGAGTCAGGGATCATTTCATTCTACTTTTGAAACAGGATCTGTATGGCACTGCAAGGAACCAAGTGCAGAGTCCCAGCCAGAGACTTACCTTTGTGCTCACCTTTCCCCTCCCACTTCTCTCAGTTGCCTTTCCTTGTCCAAAGGACAAGAAAACAAGTGGGGCACCAAGGCACACATCTACATTCCTGTTGCCACTTTCCTGTGCAAGCAAAAGCAAGTGTCACAGTGAAATTGCACAGGCTCTAGTCAAGCAGCAACACCCCCTGGGCTTTGTGCAATGCTTAAGCTCACTCAGCTCTTTTCTAGCAAGAGCCCTACAGTCATCCAGCTCTCCCAGCAAGTCTGCCTTGACCCCTCTCTTCCTCTTTCCTCCTGCCGCTGTTCTTCCAGCTGGACCTGTAGCCCTGCTCTCAGTGTGGGTCTTGGATCCCATTGCTGCCAGGGCAGTGCGTCAGCCCCAGAGGATGAGATGAGTGCTTCCCCATGGCAAAGGGGTCTCCTCTTCACCTCCCCTGCCCCACCTAATCTCCATGGCTAGCCCCAGGCGGGCCATACCCTGGGGCATGATGTGACCGAAACCACGTAACCTTTTCTGGTTATCGTCAGAGTTCATCTACCTGTGCTCCTCCAGGACCCCCCCTCCAGACATCCTTGTCTTTCAAGGCAGAAGTGCTTGCTCTTCTCTAGGGTTGGTGCTCTTTGGTGTCAAAGCAGCACAACAACAAACCGCAGAGCTGATGGAGGCTCTACCAAAATCAGGAGATTGGTATGAGGGTGTGGGCCAAGACACTGACAGGAGATTAAAGGAGACACCTCCTCAGTTTCACAGTGCTGTGCCGATGCAGCACACCTCTGCTTGGCTGCCTGTGCCAGGGGAAGGGAGGTGTTGCTTCCTCCGGCCAGGAGCACCGGAGTGAGAGGAGGCAGGGCATGGGGATGGGACAAAGTCTGCCACCCCCTTGGACCAGCAGCAGCCTGGCCTGGTGAGGATGTGGGATGGGAGATGGGAGAGCCTCTGCAGCTGATGGGTGCTGGGTTTGAAGCTGTAGAGCAACGACTGGAGGGGAAAATCTTCCAGGACAACCATGCGGGTGGGAGGATGTGAGGGGCATTTTTGCATAGGGGGGATTTGAAAGGTTCAAAGGGGCACAGGAGAAGGTAGGGGAAAACACCGCCTTGGCTAAGAAAAGCTTTATCCCTAAGCGGGAATCCCCATAGACCAGCAGAGAACTTGAGTACCGGTGTGAGGTGCCTCTGAGCCAGCTTTGGCAGCTGCGCTTTGCCTCGCAGGCTGCCCGAAGGAGATCACCTGCCCGGTCCTGCTCTGCTCCACCGAGAAGGTGGGAGTCCTGGCCAAGACCCCAGATCTGTGGCTCCCCCGTCCTTCCTTCCCACCAGGAAAGGGCTCTCCAAGCCAGGGCACGGACATGCTCCTCCATGCCCGAGCCTCAGCCGGGCTCCCGGGCCTGCACAGCCTGTTGCCCAGCTCCTGGTTCGGCACAGGCTGCCAGCGCCTGAAAGCTCGGTGCGGGGAACGGCGCTGAAATCTCTCCCTGGCAGGATATTAATTCCACAATAATAATCCCCTTCATCTCCTTCGGGCTCTGGAATAGCTCTTTAGAGCATTAGCAAAGGAATAATCCCTGTCATCTATGCAGCAATTTGAGCACAAGCTCAAGCGTGGTTATTGTGTCCCCAGGGCCACGCCGAGCCCATTTGTTCCTCAGCATGTGACACGGGGACGGCCGCTGGCCCTGTGCCGGGGGCCACGCTTGTGGCACAAGCTGGGTCCCCAGCTATTTAGTGCAGGGACACCTCCTTCAGCAGGGAGGGGGACAGAGGACCCTGCCCTGGACCCATCCCCATGCCAGCGGTGGTGGGGCTAGCCCGTGAGCCCCACTGGTGCAGCCGGAGAAGGCCCACACCAACAAAAAGCAAGCGAGCAGCAATATTCACCCCGCCAGGCAGGGCCTCTGCTAGCAGGGGGTGATGGGCCCCCCCATCCCGCTCTCCAAGGGCAGCCAAGAAAGCTCACAGTTTAAGATGGATTAGCCAAGAAAGGGAAGAAAATACCGTTGTTTTCACACAAGATCATTATGAGTCATGGGAGGCTGAAAGAAGTTTTCCTGAGACAGCAAATAAATCCCCTGGAAAGAAGCCAGCGAGGTGCCAGCAGAGGCAAAGATGTGAAGAGGTGTCTGAGAGACGGACAGGCGGACAGAGTGGGAGATTAGGGTGTGCGCTGGTCCAAAAACCCAAGGTGGTGACAAGAGACCCCCGGGCAATGCAAGGAGGGCTGCAGCACGACTGCACTGCCTGGTGTCAGCGTGAAGGGGGTCACAGCACAGGGTGTGAGTGGGGCCCAGGGCATTGCATGGGGTGGGGAGGGAGACCTCGCTCTGGAGGGTACCCCCATGGCAGCTGAAAGGGCACATCCAGCAAGGTGCACCGGGCAGCCAGCTGGACTGAGAGGGGCACCCCCCAAGGGAGGTCCCCCAGCAGTGTGGGCAGGGGGAATGTGGACAAAGGGGACACGACAAATGGGGGAAAGTGAGAGACGGAGCAGCTGCAGCTCACTGCTGACTGGCGTCCCTGCCTCTGCCCAGAAACGCTGCTCTCCTCTTTGCTGCACCACTGGGATGGGATGGGATTGGGTGGGATGGGATGGGATGGGGTGGGGTGGGGTGGGATGGGGTGGGATGGGATGGGATGGGATAGGGTGGGATGGGGTGGGGTGGGGTGGGGTGGGATGGGGTGGGGTGGGGTGGGATGGGATGGGTGTTTGATTCCATCTGACAGATTTATTTCCCTTCATGCATTGCAGTAAATCACCCGGTTCACACAAAAACCATAAGGTTTTACAAACAGGAGCTGCCCACACACCTGAGGCAACACTTCTCTCCCCAGACCCCTTCAGGTGGCCGTGCCTGACCAAGCACACCAGCCAGCCCAAGGCAGCCTGCACCCAGGCATTGCTCCCAAGCTGTGGCTAAAGGCTCTGGATGTAAAAGACATAACCAAACATAACCAAATGACCCACAAAGCCAGAGCATCTCCCTGCCAAACACTTACAAATGTCCTCATGCCCAGCCACCAAGGCCGTTGTATTCCTTGCATTTGTGCCAATGCTGTTAATGACTAATTGGCTGGGCTTTAACCCTTGTAGCTGCAGTAAGTCCCAGGTTGCTCCAGGAGAGGCAGGGATGCAGGATGGGGGGCACAGAGACCCACAGGGCAGGGCGGAGCTGCAGGGAAGAGAGAAGGCAACCACAGCAGGGGATGTGCCAGCAACCAGTGCAAAGCCCCGCTGGTCACACACCTGGTATTGTGGCCGCTGGGCAAAGCCCGGGCATGGAGGCACTGCCTGCTCCTAAACCTCACGGTCTGGAGTGCTGGGGCAATGTGGGGCACCTCAGCCCTGTGCAGGGAGTCAGGCAGATGAAGGCAGGCAAGGGTGGCTTACAAACCAGAAGGCAGGAGCCGGTCACTACTGCAGCCTCCCCAGTTATAAAACATCACAAAGAAGGCCAAGGGAGATGCTGTGCAGGGGAAAGCCCAAGAAAAAGGGAAAACAGATTTCTCTGTGGTTCCCACAGCGGCGGGCTGAACTGCTACTACAAAACCACTTTGGCTGTGGCAGCACACATCCAGCTCCACTGGTGTTTACAGAAAATCAACCCTGGGCTGTGGCGGGAGGGAAAAAATGTACATGGGAGGGGCTGCTGCCCAGGGGTCTCACCAGCTCTTTGCAAAAAAACAGCAGGGCAGTTTCATACCCAGCACTGGCTGCTGTCAGTGGGCAGAGGAGGAGGAGGAGGACGAGGAGGATGAGGAGGAAGACGAAGACAAAGAGAAGGAAGGCTCCCAACGCATTGCTCCAGCACCTGGGGAAGCCAAGATGGTTGGGGAGGTGGTGACAGCTAGTCCCTGCAGAAGGGAGCTGTAAAAGATGGACCCCAGGCGCTTGCTGTCTCTTGCTCCTTTCCAGCTGCCTGTTTTTCGGCAGAGCTCAGAGCATCTCTGCCCAGTCTGCAATGTGGGGCTGGGGCAGTGGGTTGTGGGGTGCAGGGAGGCTGTGGGAGCCCTGCCTGGGTGGGAGGGGGACGGAGGGAAGCAACGTGCAGCTAGAGTGGGGCAGGCAGTTCTAGGAGCAGGGATGGGGGGCTTGTGCCTGTGGGGAGGAGAACGGCTGCTAGCTTTGCTGCTCAGGGCTTAACGCCTTAAGAGCCCAGCTGATTCCTGCTCAGAAGCAAAGGGAAAACACAGGCATACAGGACAGCGGGGTGCTCAAGGATGCTGTGTTTCCCCAAACCATGATGGGACAAAGGTTTGGAAAATGCATCGCTTTTTGCCTATTGTCTTGGAGCTGCCTGAGTGTTGCCCAGAGCAGTGCTGCTGGGCCCATGACTGCTTTGCCCAGTGCAGGACACATCTGGAAGGGGCTGCCCAGAGACTCTGACAACGGGACCTACGTGCACAGCAACATCTCAGGTACTCGAGCAAGCGTTTGCCCGCCTCTCGGGCTGCTGGGGGCCCCATGGTGCAGTAGGAGAGGCACCGGGATGCCTCTGCAATGGCACGCGGGTTCTTCTGCAGAGGGCGCGTAGGGCACATGTAGGGGCTGCAGGGCTTCATGTGGTCCTAGGGGCCACAGCAGTTGTGGGCTCTGGGAGGGACATGTCACGTCAGAGGCAGGGTTGCAGGTACGGGGAGGAAACAACGCTTCACGGCCTTCCTGACAGAGGAAAGCTCTCTTCCATGTTAACCTCTACGCATATCACAACAGGCCAGCTCTCTGGCCAGGGGACGAGCTCACTAAACACATCCCTGTCCCCATGGGCTGAGCTGTGGCCCTCAGGAAAAAATGAGGATGGAGATTTGTTAAAAGCAACAAATAATCTCCAAATGCTGCAGGCCATTATGGTTTTTAATCAGCTTCCTAGAGCAGAGCAGGTGCAGCTCCTCAGTGAGGGGTGCATGGCATTAGGGCTGCCACAGGGCACCCACCTGCCTGATGCTGTATTGTTGAACCTTCACCTTCCAAACCTCTGTCCACTACATGTTTCCAAGGTGCATGTTGGGAACAGTCCCTGAACCACCTCATCCTCACATCGTCACTAGGGATTGTTGGGGAAGGTGCTAGCCAGTGACAGACAATTTAACCATATAACAGGTCCAGTCCAGGCATCCTGGCAATGTCCCTACCACTGCTAAATTTATGCATATAGATGCATCTATTATCTCTTAATAACACTGATGGACCTGGAGAAAGTCTGATCTTACTCAACTTGATGCTTTCTTGCCAGCCCCTCTGACATCATCTCAGCAAAACCAGAGGCAAAACAAGGCTCTCTTGCATTAACTTTACTGCTGCACTTTGAATTTGCCTCAAAAACTAAACATAGCAAGTTTTTACCTGCATGCTTTAAGCTTGGCTAAACTTTCTGGCCAATGTCTTCCTTTAATTGAGGATGTTGATGCCCATAATATCTGTTACACAAGAATCTACCCATCTACATTGCCTTTGCCTTGTGTTGGGATATCTGGGGTTTTTGCAAGCATACATCCAGACTGACATGCTTTTGGGAGTCAGTCCAAAGGGGTGCAGTCAGATACAAGGGGTGCAATGCAAAGAGCCATGACCTAAACAGAATAACCAGGTAGTTTTGAACAGTTGGGGGTAAAAAAAAAATAAAAATAAAAAAATTGAAAAACATTAAAAGCTGGAATGGAAAAGGTATCTTTCCATAGCATAAACTAGGATTTTTTACTGCTTTGAGTTCCACCCAATAATATTCTCCCAGAGTCTAACTTTCTTACCTGTTTGGGGTATTAAAAAAGCCTATTCCCTTCCTTTTAAGGAAGGGTGACCCTTTTAAGGGTCCCTTAAAGATGACTCTTTGCTCACTGCCCGCATGCTGTATCCTTCTGTTCCCAATTCTGCTGGTCAGGAACACCTCACATTACAGAGTTTGCAACTGGGAGACTTACTTCCCAAACAGCCATTAGACTTCCTATGTCCCTCCTTTAAGGTTATGCAAAAAAATCCTAGAGCCTTGAAAGACCTCCAGGAGTGATACAGGGGATGGGTGGCCTTTTCAAAAGCATCACACTGCAGGGGTCTTTGCCACCACCTGCCCCTAATTTCCACCCTTCTCCCCCAGTGCAGTGCACAGCTCTGCCCACACCACAACATGGACGCTACTACGTGGACAGAGGCTCGGGCGTCTCCTTGGGCTCAGTCGTCGTGTACTGGTGCGAGGAGGGTTACCAGCTGGTGGGCAGCAAGAGGCTCTCCTGCCTCCACTGGGAGAGCATCCCATCCTGGAGCCACCCTGAGCCCCGCTGTGAGGGTAAGGAGCCCGCCAGCAAACCCAGCCCCAGCAGTGCCAGCTGGCATTGCAAAGCCCTTCTGCTCTCCTGTAGGGTTTCAGCTAGGTGCATGGGACCTCCATCCTTTCACTAACCAGTGGTCCTCACCAAACTCAGCCAGTGGCCCCATAAAACCGGGTCCCAGCCACCTTGAGAGTGGACAGCAGAGGTCCAGCTCCACCCAGCTAGTGGTCATCAGCACCAGTGAAACATGATGCTTTCAGTGGGGTGCTTGCAGGAGCGTTTAATGAGTTGTGTATGCTGGTGCAATGCTGTGACCTAGCTGTCCCCTGAGCCCTCAGCTGGGCACATGCAGCTGATGCCTCCTGGGTGGGAAGCCAGGTGGGGAGACACAAGGAAACACTCTGGAGGGAAGGCAGGGTGCTTCCATCAGGCTGACACCCTTCAAGAATATTAGAGAGCATCCCAAGGCAAAGGGGCATTGCAGCATTTTGTATCTTCTTGCCTCATAATGCTTTCTGCCAGAGTCTGATTTACCACCAGCAGTCACCACAAAGAGCTCACAGACATGCCTGCCTCCAGGCTCTGTCACAGCAGAATGAACGCAGGGAGGCTCTGTGTTTTCCTATATAACTTTCTGTCCCTTACATAGCAGCTGTTAAACCTTAGCTACAAAAATCCACTTGTTTGTCACTGGGGTGAATCCCGAGGAGGTGGTCCAGTGGGTAATCACAGAATCACAGGAGATCCTGAGTTGGAAGGGACCCAGGGGGATCATCAAGTCCACCTCCTGAGAGTGTTGTCCAAACGCTGCTTGAGCTCCGTCAGGCTCAGTGCCATGACCACTGCCCTGGGGAGCCTGTCCCAGTGCCCGACCACCCTCTGGGTGCAGAACCTTTCCCTAACCCCCAGCCTGACCCTCCCCTGTCCCAGCTCCATGCCGTTCCCTCGGGTCCTGTCGCTGTCCCCAGAGAGCAGAGCTCAGCGCCTGCCCCTCCGCTCCCCTCGTGAGGGAGCTGCAGGCTGCCATGAGGCCTCCCCTCAGCCAACAGCTCATACTAAGTTACTGTCATCCAAAAACTTACTTAGCGTGAGTTCAACTCCTGCGTCCAGACCATTAACCAGGTGTTATCTTGCTCACACTAACTGCTATAGAAGTCACCAAGGCTGGCCAAAACCTGGTACTGGCTGATATTCGGCTCCAGGTGCCAGGCACAGGGTCTTCAATTCACAGCCAAAACACTTCAGCAGGAAGAAAGCTGAACTTTGTAATAACCCAACACATGCTCTTTATAAAAGCACATGCAAAGCATGTGCCACTTTCAAATGGCCCTAATATTTTCTTCTGTTATGAGCTCATCAAGAACTAATGGCTTAATGCCAAAAGAACAAACTCTATATCGCTTTAAAAGCTCTCCCTCATGCACTGGGAATTGTGTGCCTACATAAAATGATTTCAGGAAAATTGCCCTCGAGAAAGTTATTTATTTTTGCAGCAACAAGCAAAAACACAGAAACTGTAAATACTATATAGCTATGCATAAACTATATTGCTCATGCTGGCCAACGAGAAGGACCTAGGGGCCCTTTCAAAAAACATCTACAAGCAAACCTGTGGTACAACAGCTAGCTAGAAAAGGTTTTAAATGGAAAAGGTCTGACAACTTTTGCTGCTTCTCTTTCACTTGCTCAAGACAAGCAAATCCATTTAGAAAAGGTAACATCTCATGAAAGTCCAATTAGAAATGTGCTTCAACCGCAGAACATCTCAGTAGGTCCTACAGTGGGAGAGGCTTCAGCTCAGCCCCTAAAACACCACAAGTAGCTTGCTCTTTAAACACAAACACAAATAAAGCAATTCCCCGTCAATTCAGAGCTGTAAAATTTGTTGATAATCAGTGAGTGTCTTCCGTTCATAAAGGCAATCATAGCAAAATAAATGAACTTTGTTGTCATAGTTTACATGTAGTGCTGCAGTAAAACATTCATTAGCAAACCTTATCTTCCCAGCTCTAAACAAGCATTGCAGCTTGTACACTGCCTAATGCAGAAGCATCTCCAGTGAGCCAAAAAAAAGCCAACCTACAGTTTTAAATCACATTTCAGGTTACCAAAAATAAAGAAGTTTTAAAACAGTTTCAAGGAAAAAAAAAACTCATACACTTCACATTTCTCTTTGAAACAAAAAGCAAATCTCTGTGCTTTCTGAAATCTTAGTTTGGTTGTTTTGTAAGTGTTGTAAGGTTGAAGTTTTTTTTGAATTTGTGTATTTTATTACTTTGAAAATGTACTATTTCTGCTGATGCTAGCAAATGCTTTCCTATTATTTTGACCTTGGGGAGGGAGCCACGTCCCTAACTTCAGATGTTTACAACGCAGATGTCATTTAGCTTCCCATTACGGTTTGATCACAATGCAATTCACCCGATCCTTTCAGCCATGGGCCTTACTCCAGGCAGCGATCCCACCCCGTCCACCTGTCCCAGAACACTCTGAAGGCAGCGCACTGCACCCACTGGAGTTGCCAAGGAATTCTTTACAGAAAAGCCACCTCAAGAGCCCATTTTCCTTTCAGATAGCTGTGCTTCCTTAACCCTTTTTTCCTTTTTTTTTTCCCAAGAGAATGGCTAAGCAAAATAGGTGTTCCAGGTAAAAGCCAACAGTTACCATATTTTTAATTGGAGTTTAATTCATGCTACCTTCGTGTTTTATGTAGGACACATTGGAAGCACTGTTTTCTGTCACAGATGATTACTTTATTATTTAATTCGAACCAGAAAATATTAGTTTAAAAGTCTTTATTTTTTTTCATAAACCTTTTGTTTATCGAACCGGCGCGGGTCACCCGCCATTTTGTGAAGCTCCCACAACCCCTGCACGGCAATTAATTGCCCGGGGGGGGGGTCTGGGCTGTTCCCTAACCCTTTGGGGCAAAGCGGCCGTGGCTCGACGTGGCTACCGGCACCCCGGGGCGCCGGGGAGAAGCCCCCCGGGGGCCGCACCCCCCCGGCCCGGCCCCGGCCGCCCGGTCACCCCGTCCCGCTCTGCCTCTGCCCGCAGCCGTCCCGCCGGCCCCGCAGGCGGGCTCCCGCCTGGCCGTCGCCGCCGCGCTGGTGAGCGGAGCCGTCATCGCGGCGCTGGCCGCCGCCTTCGCCGTCTGCTGCTGGCGGGAGCGGGCACGGAGGAGTCGCGGCCCGGGGCGAGCGGCCGGCGGGGGGTGAGTGCGGGGCCGGGCCGGGAGGGGGCCGCGGGGCCGGGAAGGAGAGGAGCGCCGCACGGTGCTGCCGGGCTGACCCAGCCTCGGTGGAGGGGGTAAAGGACAGCAGGGGGCAACGTCGGCTTGCGGGACGGAGGGGCGGCGGTGCGGGAACGCGGCTGTGCTGCGGCTCTCCCCCTGCAGGCAGCGGCAGCAGCCCCGGAGGAAGGGCGGGCGACGGGAGCGCGGCCCCTCGGCGGCGGAGAGCGGGAGGAGAGCCCTTGGGAGGCTGAGGCAGCACCACCGCCGCGATTACCGCCTGTCGGCCTTCTCCAGCGCTGTGCTCCCGGGGGCACACGCAGGCTGCAGTAACCTGGCTTGCCAAAGGTAGGGCGCAGCCCCCCGGGCACTGCCCGCAGCCCCTCGCCCCGTGCCAGAGGGGCTGGAGGCAGGAGCAGCCGGAGGCGAAAGTCTGCATCGCCTGGGTGTTCACTCCCTTATCTCCCCGACCCTATTACCCCTGGCCTGGACCCCTTAGTGCACGGAAATGCCTTCCTTCCCTAAGTCCTTCTCAGCTAACCCAAGGCAGCACAGCTTAGCGGGGTAGCTCGGCACAGCCTTGGTGGGCTGCAGGCTCCCTTGGGTGCCACAACCCCACTCACAGCCCTCTCTTCTTCTTGCCTTTGCCAGGAGCTCAGAAAACCTGCCAAAGCTGCCCCTGCAGAGCTCAGGCCCTGGAGTGCATCTCCTGCCCCCATGGGCAGCACAGCCCCCCGCGGCACCCCACCGCCTGCTGCTGCCTGGGGGACCTGACTGCATCGACCTCACCCGGGGCCTGCCTCCCGGCTGCTACAGAAGCTACGAAGAACACCAGCTCTTGCACAAGTTTGGGAGGCCAGTTTGAAAATTTAAGCTGTCGTTCACATCGCCCCTGCCCCCTTTTTTTTTTTCTTAAAAGATCAATTCCTTGAAGCTCCACAGAGCTCAGGAAAGAATTTCACAAGAGCTGCACCTTGGTTTTCAAATGGAGAAAATTGGACACTCCATGGTGAAAGGCTTTTTTGATACCATCCTTTTATTGTTTCCTGTGTCCAGAAGTGCACATTTCAAAGAAATACCTCTGTTACCGGCTGCTTAATTGATCATTTGCGTGAGATGCATGAAGCCGAGTTAGAACAACCCCAGTTTAAGTCAGAGGCTAAGCACGTGCAGAATTTCAGGTTTTAAACACAAGAGTCTGATTTGCTGTTTGGGGCTCTTTTGAAAGCTGAAAGTGAACAGTGAGTGCCAGTTACCAGAACAAGGAATCTATGTCATTAGATAAGTGGAAGCATTTGCAATTCATTGCACTTGAATGGAGGCTGAGATTTAAAGTTTTTCCTGTTGTTCAGAACTTGCAACATCCTCCCATTGCTGTAGTCAATCTTGGACTTGCAAGATGCAATGACAAGTGGGTAAAGATAACCAGTCAAGAGGAAAACATGAATTTATCCTTAATACAAAAGACCTAGCACATTTAAAACAACTTGGGATTTTTCATCGCTTTTCTCCTGCATTAGAAATTCACGTCACATGTATCAGGACCAACAGCAGTGCCTGAAGAGCTAGCATAAGTACTGTAATTTGCATTCAGAAGGCAACAACACCCATAATTCTGTCCAGGATTTCCTGCGTGGAAACATAGGGGCACATCCCAGGCAACCACCCACAGAGCCTGGCCAGCAGACCTGGGCATACATAACATGCCTGACACGTGCTGGGCACACCAGGCTTGAGAAACATGGCCTCAGAAGTGCGCAGGGATGCTCTTCGTATCTCGGGAGTGACTACTGAATTAGTCAAGAGGTGCTGGCAGCCCCAAAGTTGCTGGATGCGCAGGGCAGGGAATAAGAACAAGCACCCAGAACATGAACCACGAGCATCGCTACCATCCAGCGCTCAAAGGTACAAACTCAAAGTGTCCTGCTACAAAGGCTGGGAGTTTTAGGCTGCCAACTCGGTTTCCATCAACTTTTGCATTACATTTAATTAAGGCTTCTTTCCTTGAAAAGATGCGAGGTAGCACATTTTTGTGATAAATGCAAGACCTACTTAGTAGACCTCCCTGGAAACACTGTTGCTTCTCCCTGGAAAGAGGGCTAGGGACACTTTTCTATTTGTAGTAACAATAAAGGAATCTCTCCCCCTCTCCCCATTCTACTTTTTGTGTCGTCTTTTCACACCACCACACAGCAGAAAGACTGGTCTGGGGGCTGGCTGTCAATGGGGGGAGGCAGGAGGTGCTAAAGCTTGTACGATCCTTTTCAGAAGAGGATGACACCTGAAGTGGCCGCTTACTAGTAACCATACTGCAAGGAAGAAAAGCTTTTCATTCCCATAAAACAACTGAAGCTGCAGAAAGGACAGGAAAAACAAGACTTGCCCTGTGTTTCCCTTCATCTCCTGTCCTAACTTTACCTTTTTCTCTCCCTCTTTCCAACCAAGCCTAACACACAGCCCCACGAACAGACTGCAGAGACACCCTGAGTCAGTCCCCAGTAAGCATCAGGCCTGTCCAGCGCTCCCCGCATGGCCCCAAAGTGCTCCCCAGTGGAGGAATTTCTGCACAGACCTCTTGCAGAAAACACGCTTGCTTGTCAGGAAACAGCAGCGACTTTGGACGCAGTGCTAAGGGTGGCTCAGCTCTCAGGAGCACCCTGGCACGCCCATTGGTGCCATATCCACAGGCTATGCTCTATCGCTGTTTTGCTGAAATATATTTTTAGTGCGGGGATTCAGCACAGGATCTGCTCTGGGAACAGTGTTTCCCAGTTTCTTCTCCCTTCTTGTCGGAAGGGAGACGAAACCAGAAAAAAAGAAGGGAAACAGAAGAACGTAATGAGTTTTTTTTATATCTTTCTCTTCTTTTCCTCTCCCCTATCATGGTTTAAGGAAAAAATTTAAATTCATTACAGTTTCTCTTGTCTCCAAGATCTTTGTGAAAAGAAATACAGTTGGGGCACATTCAGAGTTCACTTTTCCTTGGATCCAAGCAAGGCTTTACAAACAAAAGTGGGATTTTTTTTTTTTTGCTACATAGAGATTGATACCTGCTTTCACTGCAAACTGCAATGACGCACATTTTAGATATAAAATCTTTTGCCAAACATATCCAGAATGATGTCGATTCTGAAGTGTCATAACAAAAAGTTAACATTTTCAATAAACTGACACAGTAGTTTTTCATATGGAGAAAAATGTCAACTTGAAACAAGCATTTGATGTGACTGATATTTAAAAAAATTATTTACCTGACAAAACTGAAAAGTTTCTTTAGGGGTAACATTTACCTGACTTTTTTTTTTTTTTTTGAAAAGTTAAGATTTCTACCACAAGAAAGTTGATCCCAAGACTTGGCTCCGACAGCAGATCCTCTAGCAGGAGGAACAGAGAGGCCTTCCTCAAAATTCGTCTCAGACTGGCAGGGAACCAAAACCAATGGAAGAAAGCTGGGTTGAGGGCAGGAAGCCCAACTTTACCACAAGTTCCCCTATCAATCCTTTCATCTTTGCCTCGGTTCCTTCTCACCTTGCACCAGCACAGCAAAGGGCTGAGTTCAGTTTGCGAAGAGCCGTGCTCAGCTTCACCCCAGAAAGGCGACAGGAATCACCACCTGCTTTTATTCGCCCAGAGGAAGGTAGCTACGTAGAAGCTTCAAGTAATTTGTGAACTGAAAAGAAAAAATCCCTCCCAAGCCTGTAGTCCCACACATTCTCACCACAATTTGGTGGTTCTCCTTGGAGCCACCATCTACCTAACCCTTCCTCAACGGGGCAGCACATGCAGGCCTGCCCTTCCCACCACTTTCCCCTGCCAAGCACAAGACAAACTCCAACATTCTCCACCCTAGGGAATGGGATTTCCAGCTAAGATCCTGGCCTACCTACAGGGAAGCTGAAGCTCCAAGAAGTTTAGCTGTAATATTTTATGCAGTATCCAATGCAATATCTAATCATTTTAATTATATTTATGCAGTGTCCAACACACAGGTGGGCCCTGGAACTAGAAGAAACCAACAGAGGAAGAATGGAGATGGCTGCAAGGTTGTCTCATTGCCAATTTCTGTCCCAAGCAAACATGGCAATCAGTTGCTCCCAGCTTAGTGCCCAAACAGAGAATGCATCCTCTTTTTTTTTTTTTTTTTTTAAACAGGATATTAAGCTTGAGATCCCGCACTGTGAAACCTCAGCCTGCATGCTTATTTAGAAATAGCCAACAAGTTTGGGTCACAGCTTTAAATTCCTCAGATAAGCTCACTGCATCAGCCTTCTGTGGACTGTCAGCATTGACAGAAGAGGTTTCAGACCCTCTCTGAAGATCTGGGCAAGGTTAATGCTGGGACCTGTAACAACGAAATGTTAAAGCTATGAAATCCCAAGAAGCATTCATTGTGGTCCTGAAAAGAATAGTGAACCTCGGCCAGACATTGCTGAAAGGGCAAGAGATTTGTAAAATTTAAAATTTTGTGGACTAGAGGGAAGAAATAGTAATCAGGCAAGATTTCCCAGGAGAAAGTGCATGCAATGACTGTATCCCACTTGAAAGACCTCATCTCATTTGTGTTCCAGGAGATGGACTTGTGGAGCACCAGAGGTCAGGCACATCATCTCCCATGGGTGGCTTAGATTAACAAGTTTTCTATATTGCTTTCCTCCAGTGACAACACCTTTGTTCAGACGACTTTACCACACCTAGTATTACTGCATCAGCCCCACCCTGAACCAGTCCATTTTCATCAGCAAAGTCGGTGACAAATCTGTTGCTGCCAGGATCACCAAGCTGACCTTGAGCCTCCACTGTACCGAAGTATGGACTTCTGCATCCCCACAAGTGGGTCTAGGTCTCTGTACTTGTAGGGCAGGAGCTTCATTTGGACATTTCCATCTCAAGAGCCTTCACTTTACCACATAAACCTAACAGCAGTAAGCCTAGGGCAAAAGCAAACCCCAGAAAGAAGGGAAGATGAAGATCTTGCTCATATACAGGGCTCTCACATGTAGACCAAAACATACTGAGGTTACACCATTTCTGACACTGTATCCCAAAGCTATGACAATACATCATCTTTTCCCTCTTAGGAGCTTGGTTTACAGCAAAAGCCATAAATAGAAGAGGATCTGAGAGCTGTCTCCCATCGGTGGAATGTTCCAAGGGAAAAAGAGGTGTTGGGATTTGGGAGGAGAGGGAGGAACACCAGTCCTTACAGTTAGTACAGGCACATTCAACATGAAAACCTGATAACATATCAGTGAAGCAGAAAGCATTTCTATAGCTAGACACATATTTGCACAGTGCTAGAAGATGTGAAGCAGCAACTGTTGTTAACAGACGCATTCATGGCAAACAGCACTACACATCATCTCTGCTTTGTGAGCACTGAAAATTCACGCCTGCTAGAGCTCATTCCCCCCACGAATTTAGCAGAACCTACGACCCCTTCAGGCAGGGCTGGTGACAGCTCCAGTGCAGTATCCCTTGAAGCACTGTGCCACGTCTCAATGCTCGAGACGCCTCAGTTCTGAGTAGTGAGAGTTTTTAAGAGAGTTTTTATTCCAGCACTATAGTTTTCCCCAAAGGGATTAGTCTCAGGCAGTACAGTGCCCACCACTCAATGGATTTACATATGCTAGAGACCAACAACAAACCTAAGCTCCTTTACAACTTATACCATGCATTCTGAGGCGAGTGACAGACAAGAACCACCAGGTAACCGGTCTATGATCTTTTCAAGTGTATTTTCCTAAGCTCTCTTGCAAGGGTGAGGGAGGAAATTGGTGCACGCCTTCCCCCACCACCCCAGGGAATAATGTGCTCAAGCCAAAGAAGTCTCCACAGCAGCACGATCAGCTCTACGGAACTACAGATCACTGCATTGGCCCTAAAATCCTGTATCTTGAATGCCTATGATTAAACAAGCATCTCAGATAAAAGCTTTTTGCAGAACAGAGTCTATGATTGGGGAAGGGAAAACTAAAATTACGAGTTAAAGAACTTGAGTACAAACCACTCACTTCATGATTTAAAACTGTCACAGAAGTTGGCAAAGGTGCTTTAAGTATGGTTAGAGCAGCCCTGTTGGGACACTGCATTGGTAGGGGGACAGCTGCTCACACCTGATGGGGGAGTAGAAAATGGATGTTATAGATGGAAAGAAAATTCATTCAAGGGCTCTTCACCTTACCTAGGAGCCAACATACTCCTTGCTGTAACTCCAGAGATTTGTAGTTTCCTTATTAAAAGGGAGCCATGAACCCTTAGTATCAGCCCAGCACTGTTGACCCCAGAATTACTACACCGGAACAGAATTCCTTGAAAATGCAGCAGAACTGATACCAATGCATTCACAACTAACAACTCCCTTCCTCCCCTCAGCACACATTCATACTAGTTTTGGAGGAGTCTGATCCATCCTCTTTCTCCAACTTATCTCTACCAGACATCTTTCAAATGTGTTGCTAGACCAGGCTCACCACATTTTTAGTCACGCAGCTTTCTGGGCTTAATGCAAGAGCTGTACATGTTCATAATATATGCAACAAGAACAGACCACGCACTGAGATAATCACATGGACAAAACAGATGCATGAACTTCCTCCTTTCGGTAATGGTCCCTCTACAGAATTTCTTGCAGTAGGAACAGTCCTTCACCAAAATCTTTGAGAAAAACTAGCAGAGCCCCACACAGCTGAGCGGAGTGAAATGCCAGGTAGCTTCCTGAGCAAGGACACAGGAATTAGTACCAGAGAGTAAATAAAAATAGGGTAATAGAAGCACAAGCCACCCCACTGTCCACCTAAGCACTGATATATTTTAGTGTTGTAACACCACTGTTACCCAGCAAAAGCCTTTCTTTTGGGGTAGTGGGGCAGAACCAGACAGAGGAGCCATTCTAGTTACAAAATTTGTTGTAATACGTTTGTCAGCAGGCCAACCACAAGCAGGGAGTAAGCTCTCCTGAACAGAGGAAGCCTCTGTTTAGTGGTAATAGACCACAGGCACACTTTTCCTTCAGTGCATCCTAAACTGCCAAGGAGACAAATGAAGAAATGATGAAGGTACCAAGTTTCAACGAAGGTCCCAAGTTTCATGAATTGCTGTGTGAAATAGGAAGCAATTGCAGCTACTTTAAGAGTTTTAAGCTTTGCCTGTTTTCAGCATCAGGAAGAGAACCTGTCTGAAGAGAGGTATCCGTAACAAGTTGGGGAGGGAAGCCCCCGGCACCTCCTCCACCAGCTCCAGAAGATGGCTCCCCCCACTGCCTGCCCTGCTGCCCAGGCCCCACCACAGCAGAGGACACTCCCAGCCCGCAGCCGCTGCCAGAGGGGTGAGCTGCTTCTGCTGAAAGCGGTTACAGTGGGGATTGGGCTGACTGGGTCCCAAGAACTGTCGTTATTTTGGGGGGTGTTGGCACGAACAGGGTGTAAGCCCTCTTCCAAGTAACCAGGGCACAGGGCTAACCTGCAGCAACAATGCCTGCCCAGAAAGAGTGCACTGAGTTCAGCTGTCGGACAGCAAATACAGCACCACAAGTAACACAGGTAAGAGCAAAAGCAGGCAGCCACCACCACGTGGTTTTGTAAAGCAGGGTGTTTAGAATAACTTCACGCAGGTTCAAGAGCAGACAGCAGGAGGCTGGTTTCCCCAGCCCAGCAGCTCAGGGCTGCTCTCCATCCCAGCGCAGGCTGAGGCCAGCCTCCCTGTATGAGGTGCCTGCAGTTCAGAGCTGTGAATTCCCCTCCTCACCCCTGCCCACTGGGAACATTTTAGGAGGGCAGCCAGACTGTACAGCTGGCATCCGGTGAGAAATCCTTTGCACAGGCACTTGTAGTAGCTCAGGCTCCCAGCCATCTCTCATGAGCTATGCAGCGAAGACTTCAATCCAGCACTCAGTCATAAGGTTGCTGGTTTTAAATACCAAACCTGATCTCTGGCTGGAAGCGTTAAGAGCTTGTTGGAGGCTTTCTGTATGCTGAGAGCTTTTCATCCCCTGCTGCACAGTGAAAATATTTTACACCTTTTTTTAAAAGCAGAGATGCTCAAGGAAACAAGTTGTAACTAGAATTCTCTTGCCACATATTCTGACATTATTATATGCTATCTGTCCCAAATGACATCATATTGAATTGAGAAAGCAAAACCAAACTTTTTATGCTTCAGATTTAAAAGGATGACAATAAAAGCTAAAGACACTCATCCCCCAACTATTAACTGAGTAAAGACAACAGAATCCCTTTAAAAAGATTAATGTTTCTATGCTTTTTCCACCCTTCAATACAGAAGTCACCATGCAATGCAGCATTTCATGAAAAAGTAGCTTCAATTCAGACAAACAGGAGGAAGAAATCATGCAATGACATACGGCTTTACCAGATGCAGTTCTTCGAAATCCAAGTTTAAAAAAAAAAAGACAAACACAAAGTCATCATCAAGTTTTCTGTTTTATTTAAGATTTTAGTTTTAATTCTGAAGAAAGAGGTACATTTCCTTGGTTTTAGTTTTAGCGTTGGGTTATAACCATGTTTATCTGTTTCTTTCCTGTCTTTTCAATACTGCACAAACGTCCAGAAACTACAGGGTTAAGTAAAAGCTGCAGGCAGAGGAGGTCAGAGGTTGCTCCTGATGGTGATCATGTGGCCCCAATGCAGTGCTATCCCAGAGTGCCCTAATCAGGTGAATCTTTGTTTTTTTAAAAAAAGAAAGAGAGACTGACAGAGGAGACAAAGACTGAAGTAAATATCACTCGTGTTTCAGCTGCTTATAATTATATTATGTATACACTAGGTATTAAATCTGTGAATACTTTTAAAACATTAAAGTTTACTTTAAACCTAAAGCCAAAATTAAAAAAAAAAATCTTATTCTCCCCTCTTTAAACCACTCTTCAGCAACATGCCAGTTACTCATAGCTCTAAGTGTTTTGTCTTTCAACACACTTCATGTCAAACCTCTTACTGAGTGACACAATAAAGTCGCCTTTTCTGAAAAGAAAAAAAAAAAGACATAGCATTTGCCCTGTGTAGTGCCACACTGAATGCAAAAACAAAATTTAGGCCACTGCTTGCCCCACATGTTCAGTAACTTCATTTAAATTAAATACCTTTTCCGTATTTCTGCACTGGATTCTGCATTGCATTTTTCTCCTATTGTAGGCTGACACTTTTCCACTAGGCAGGAATACTCATGTGCAAAAAGACATAAGACAGTAATATTCTCCTTAAGCATTGAGGCTGCATTTTGATTTCTCTCTCTCTTTTTTTCTTAGGATATTTAGGAATTATTTCAAACAGTGTATTTCCAACACTGGCTTCAGCAGAAACTTAGCAAAAAGATCTGGTCATGACCCTGCGATGGCATTGCATTTGGGGGGGAGGTTTGATCAGGAACTGGATTCTTCAGAAAGAAAGATATGACAGGGAACAGTAGGTGGGCATAGGGAGGAGTCAGGGTGGGACATTTCCTGCATTTCTAACGTTTTGTTTTTTTCCACCTTTCCTAATGACGATCCAGCGCTGAGCTCTGTAGTAGATCTGTGGGCGTTTTACTGGGGGGTCTGAAGGCTGTCTGAAAGCCTGGGGGTGGGGAATGGAAACTGGTGGGGTTTGAAGGAGGAGAGTAGGGATTCCAACTGGCTCTGTGCAGAGGGATCTGTGTGCCGAAGGGGTTACTGTGGTGTGTCTGTGACGGCGCTGCACTGGGGCCGTCCACCTCTGTGAGGGCCTGAAGAGATTTTAGCCAATGTGGAGGATTGTCGTCTTGAAGGGTGTCTAAACTGTTTCCTGTGGAGGCTGGGATACCTACAAAGAGAAGAAAAAACAGGATACAGGCAAGTCAGAGCAGAAGCAATAAGCTGAGCATGAAGGAGGTCAATTTAACCTAGCACAAAACAGTGAGAAAACATGATTAGTTTGTACAGATAACACATTTTACATTATATATGTTATCCTGCCCACAAAACATTTAACATTTAAATCCAGACAGGAGAAAGTTCCCCCTCAGAGCACTCCTTTGTAAGATACACGTTTTTCTATGGAGCGTTCTGCAAGAGGACTGCGACCCTGTTTCCGTGAGCTTACCACACCAAACCCTACCTGTGCCCTGCATGCTTTTCTTCCTGCTCTGCCTACTTGAATCATGCTTCAGCCTCTCTAACAGGGAAAACACAACCAGACAGCCTTATAAAATAGAGCTTTATAAACAAGTGGAGTACGTCCCTTTTTAAATAACATAGTCCAGTTACTGATTCCAGTGCCTCAGGACCAGCGGCGCACATACCGGACATGCCATCCTGCAGAAGGGACACCTAAGTTGATCCTATGGATAAGCACTGATCATCCTGACTGCCTGCAGAGGTCCTGGGCATGCACTGCAAAGGGTTACGTGACAGTTTACGCCTAGCGGTTCCACAAAAATTCCTGGACCCTTGAGGTTTTGTGGATGGAAGCTGGAAGAGACCACCGCATACTTTTTTTTTTCCAAGATGTAAATCAGTTTGTGCCAAATACCCATTTGATGGTTTGCCAGCGGAGCTGAAGGAGTGAGAAACGATTACCTGTGATGATTGCGGGGTCCATCCAGCTGCCAGGGCTGTCCCAATTCAGGCTGTCGGTGGTGGCAGTGTTGGACGTTGGTACACTGTGGTTGGCGTTGGAGGGGGAAGAAGCATTGGGCAGTCCACCAAAGTTGATGTTAATGTTCGGTAGAAGTGCCCTTAGCCCGTCCTGCCATTCCTTCATATTTAAACTCTCTACAGAACTGCTGTTGTCTGGGAGATTTACCAACAAAAAAAAATGAAAGATAAAAAAATAAAAAGCTGAAGTTAGAAACAGATGTCCTTCTTTGGTGGGGTATGGGATTTTGTTTTTACTTGTTAAGCTAAGCATTTAATACTTTCCCTGTCCAAAAATTAGGGTAAATGTTTATATGGTTGATGAATTATCCAGAGGGACTGGCAGGTTTTAAACCAAGTGTAAGTGGGTGGGAGAAAGATTTAACTCCTCCCCCATTACATATTTCCCCATTTGTTTTTTCAGTTCAGAGGGTCAAATAATGAAGGGCACAGTGGCTCCATTATTGATTAGGGAAAGCCTACCAGATCCTTTATGAAAGGATCTCTGGTGCAGGCTAGATAACCCAATTCATCTGCTTTATCAATGGGCAGCAGGCTCGAAAGGGTTGTTTTCTTTGAAGTATATTAAAATGAAGAAAGGCTAGGTAGGGCTTTGCTATAGAAACCGAACATGATTAAATTTCCTGAGGAACCAGGGAGGCAGGGAAATACCACAAAAGTTTTTTGTTTTGTTAAAGCTTGCTCATTCACAGCCCTACAGATGTTCTTCCGAAGAAAACAGTAACTAGGTTCTCATGAAGCTGGAAGGAACGTGATTTCCTCTTGCAGTTGAAGAACAGTAGCAAAAATTCTTTAGAGACCCGTCAGAGTCATTTCTGGCACAGCAACATCCTCAAACTTTGGTTAGAAGCAAACCAGCTGGATACTGCAACAGTCAAATCTGAACTATTTGGCAAAGTTTCAAGGCACGTATTGAAAATGGACTACAGCACAAGTTGGCTATTAGCACTACAGCAAGTGATCCCCACACACAAGTGGTAAACCATGCTATCTAGAACAGACTATCAGGTTGCAGGATCCATCTCCTGCTTTAGGAATCCCCAAGCAAAACGACACAAGAGCATCCTAGTATTTTATCTGCCAATACTGCAAGTTAATATTAAATACAGCTTTCTGTCACACATTTGAAAGGAGAGCAGTGGGTAGTATGCTGGCACTACACCGTGACAAAAAAATTAGAATAGACTTTTTTTTTAAAGCCTTCTCTGCCTGTCTTAATTGAAGAAAAGACCTTGATGTCAACTAGCAGTGTTACTATGAGATACATACAGAATACTGCTACTCCAACAACTGAAGAAATTTAAGTCTTCACAGAAAATTAGAGAATATCCCTAGCTTGCAACTCTTTGGAGACTGAAAAAGGTAAAGTCACTTGCTATCAAAACTTTCCTTAGCAATTTTTGCAAAGGGCAATGCCCAGAAAGAGCTGATGTCTCCAACGATCCCCTTTTTGTAACGCACTTGAAATCCTGTGCTTTCATAATGAACTTTCCCTCCTGAGACTGATTTATATATATGTATATATATACACACACACACTTATACGAAGACTAAACTTAAGATGTTCTTTCTGTATAGAATTATAGCAATTTAAATCACAACAGTAAGTCATATTTCAGCCCATGCCACCAGCTGAGCTTCAAAATTAATTACTATGCTGATCTGCTATACCCACTTCACCTATGATGGCTATTGGGACAGCGCATTCATTTCTAACCCTTGGCATGCCTAACACAGTTTGTTCCAGCACAAGCATCTGTGTGCTTCAGTGCCCACAGGTAGCAGGACAGCAGCTGAAATCTAGAACATCTGTGGCCAGACTGCTGCTGCATGCAGGTGAAGCAACCACTCTTCAGAGGTTAGCACATTAAGTACCTCAACTAGAATGAAAAAGAACTTGAGCACTGCAGTAAGCAAAGAAACAACTCAAAAGTCATGTGGTAGCAGTAAACCCTAAAGCCTGCCCATTACTATATGCATCACGCTCCATCTACAGATCCAAATTTTAAGTGCTTCAGGAGAAAAAAGCCCAAGCAGTAACAGAACTGCAGCTCTGACTCCACCAAGTATCTCAGAGCAGCTTTCAGTAACCTTAGCACACAGACATGAGAAAAGTAGCCCAGCATCCCAACTTCAGCATGCCTGTGTCCACACAACCACGTGAAGCAACAAGCGTGTTCAATGGGGCTGGTCTGGAAGTCACATTGGAAGAAAAGAGCGGGCTTATCTGTGACTTGTTCTAATTTCATTTAGCACTGAGCCGTAGTGCATACAGCTGGCTTTCATCTGTACTTTCATTTCTTTCACTGTAAATCAAAACCACTCCCTGTTCTCTCCAGAACTCACTTGCGATATTAACGCCCGCAAACCTTTTTAAATAATTTGGTGTACTTACTTTTTCATTCAGACCTATAGAATATATAATTTTTTTTTCCAAGTCTAGTTACATGACCCTGGGGTTGAAAAATTTGGAATTTAAAAGAAAAAGCGCTAGCCAGAAACATCCTTGATAGATTTTTGCCCACAATCCTCTCAACATCCATAGGCCTATGAGAGCTAAGTTCCAAAATTCAGCTCTCCAAACAAAAATAGCCGACTCACCATCACAGAAATAACTGTGACAGACTCCCCAGGGCGCAGTATCAGTTTCCACTATTTTCTTACACCACTGCTTCCAAAAGCTTGTGCAAGGAATACAGCTCACTTTAATTACTTCTACTACAGAGGCAAAAAGCATGTACAAGATGCTTACTAAGACCACATGTAAGCAAACATACTTGGAATACCTGTGTGTTGGGGATCTGCAAGCTTGTGATGATCTTAATCACTGGTGTTACTAACCCCAATACGCCCTCAAAGCCCATGAGACAGCAAATAAGCTACACACCTGCAACATATGCCTGTACGCATGCACACACTATGATAAACAATGTCACTGAGAAAGTCTAATGAAGTCAAAGTCACCAAGAAGACACAACTTTTAACTAATGGGATAGGGAAATAAATACAGTATGGCATTACGCTGTATTGGGCTAAGAAAATATGTTGACTGTTGTCATGTTATTTGCCATATACAGAATAACAGAGTACCGGGTACATAAGAGTCCAGAAGGATAAAAGGCATTTGAAATACAAGATTTTTCCATGGAACCTTTTCAAGGAACAGAAGAGGCTGGCACTTTTTGTTGAAGTGACAGGCTATAGGGCAGGCACAGTGTACCATTAGTATTTACCGTAACGGAAGACGAGACAGACAAAGGAGGACTGTCCTTTATCTCAACTGTCAGTACAAAATCCACTTAGAATCACTGAATGCAAGAGAAGAAGGTCCTAAAAGGCTTCAACATCTACATGTCTATATATACATATATGTAATTTATTAAAATCTCATGCTCCTAGGTACAAGCAAATGACAAAACTCCAGAAGATGTGACTTTCCCAGACAGTTGTGTTTTATGGGGCTAAAAAGCAAGCTATGACAGAAAATACTGCTCTCTGACACCAAAGAAAAAGCAAGCACCACATTACTCAGGTGCCTGTAACAGTTTTCTAGCTTGGCTAATAAAAGCACCATAAAAAACAAACCAGCCAACAAACAAACATGACCAAAGTTGCTCAGCTTTCTCAGACTCAAAACCTCCAAGGAGAAATGCAGCAATTACTCTTGCAATATAGCATTTGGTAAGGGGTTACATGCATTGATGGGTATGGGTAGATGGGATCGACAGAGATTGCAAAGCCCTACAACGCCTCCTGCACTACCTACTGACCGCGACCAGGTAGGACAACCAGTCACAAAGCACCCTGATGCAAAACAGCGCCTGAGCAATCTCGGGGCACCACCCAGCAAGACTCAAACCACACAGTTAAATCAGCATGCCTGTGCTGGAGTCTGACAAGTTTTAAACATGAGTCTAAGTGAAAATGCAAAGTACTTCCACCACCTGAAGAAAGTAAATAAGACTCTTCAGCTAGTTCATTCTTTTTGTTAACGAAGTTTATGGTTGACCATAAAGCTAGTACTGTGTTTATAAACAAATGGGTAGCTTCCCATTACTACAGATCAAAAAAAATAATTTTTTTAGTAAAGTCATCTTTCCCAACTTTATTCCCTGCTACCAAATAGGTTTGATTTTTAACTGGCTAGCAGCCTGCTTGGTTGGACACCATAACCTATGAACATGAGAACCAATACACGACTCCTTCCCTCTCTCAAAGAGTGGAAATGTCGTCTCCAATGGCTTCATCCCAATTTAAAGCAGGATAGACAGAGATTTCTAGGTTGGAAGAGACCTCAAGATCATCGAGTCCAAAAAAGGATGTCCAAGGACAGTGGGAAGATTGGACAGAGTCCAAATACAGTTCACATCAATGAAAAGATTTTATACACCAAGATCAACTGGAAGCATTTTAGAGCCTCGTCCCTTCCCACCCCCCAGCCTTTTCCCCCGGACAAGAGAATAACCTCGTGAAGCTCCCCTGAAAGCACCACTATTTGCACAAAAACAGGCACAAACACAGATCACAGACTATATTAAGCTTCAATCTTCTCTTAATGCGCATTTCATAATCCCATCTGCTCTAACGGAAACCTGAGTTTCCAGAGGTGAACAGACCCCACAGTTCTGGCACGGAACTTTTTCATGTTTCTGATGTAGTACGTCACCATGAAATAAAAGCATCTTACCTAAACGTTAACAGTTAAGGACTGTCTGAAACGGAACGAACAAGGCGAAGAAAAATGCTTCACCACAGACATAACCTGTTTATCTATCTACCATAAAGCAAAAATAGTTATTTTTAAACAGATACTACTGGGAAGTCTGATCTGTATAAAACTGGTGATTTCATGAATTTGTAATGAAGTCACTGCCCCATCACGACATCCTAGCAGACAGTCTGCTAGTCTTACTGCACTGCCTTTTTATCTGCAATGTTTTGACACTGTTCCTTCAAATCAGGTAGAACAACATGTATCTGGGGAAGAGACGGTAAAGGGGATGATAGCCAAGCAAAAAAAAGCATGGTTCTGTTGTATGTAATCAGTACTTCAGAGGAAGTTTGCATAACTGTCAGTTTCACGACTTCATGAATTCTGACAGACAACACTACAATGCAGACCATTTAAAACACAAAGGTGGTCCAAATTTGGCTACCCCACTTGATCTTTTATATCAAGGGTAATGGGATAGCACGTCTCTGAGTTTATTTGGTGGGAGATGAGCCCACTAAAATGAATGTCCTACAAAGACTGGACCCTTTCAAATCATTGTCCTAATTCCAATACAAGACTATGATCAAATCTGTATCAAGGTTCAAACAGCACATTAAGTAACTAACAAAGATCACAAGACCATCACATTAAGTGAATGTAAAGCAAGTGCAGTTCTTTGCCAAAATTATATTCCAAGCTAATACAAGAGCCTGATTGTACTAATTGCGTAAAACTTAAATATCTTTATGCCAGGAGTCCTAACTGTTCTGGTCCTGCTGAAGAGCAAACAGTCCTGCAAATCTGGGTCGCAATTGTTTATTTTTGAAGAACCCATCAGTATGCCACGTGTATGACCGAGGCACACAACAGTGCTAGAGAAAAGCCTCAAGTAAGCAAAAGCAATTCAGAGGGAAACCACTGTATGGGAAAAAAATAAACCTATTAGCCATGTTGTGTAACTGCACAGGTTAGCAGCAACAGAAGCGCACAGAACACCAAGGTATGCTCAGGACCATGCCCACTGCAATGACCTGACTGTTAGGAGGCCCTTAGGAAAGCTTCACAGACACTGTACAGTAACAGTTTCAAAGCCTTGGCAGAACAACCAGAATTACAAAGTTGGGCCCAGGACAGGAAAATAAATAGTTTAAAAAAAAAGGAACAGGAAAGAGGACCTGAAAGAGTTCACTGAGTTTTTCCAACTTGATCAGAGCCAAGCGTGGCCACCAGCAAAGCATAACCTTGGTATGACAACCCTATTAGTCCCAGCCTGCACTCTGTGCTACCCTTTTAACAGGTACCACAGGTAGCCTGTGCTTTCCATGAAACAGTTCCTTAACCTGTTCTGAAGTGATAGGGGCTTCTTTATTTTCAGCTCAAGATTCCCCTCCACTATTGGTATTTCTCTTTTGCAAAAAGATATCCGATATTTCACTCTGTAGGGAGAAAGAGGAGAGGACATTTTGCTCCATCTTAAGATGAAGTTAAAATGAAGTGATTCCCATCACATGAGAGAAATTTAAAAACCTTTCATTCAAAGCCTCCATCATCATCATCATAACAGTGATGATAAAACCATACCCGTGTCACTTTAATACAACTGAGCTTGTTTGCGCATGGAATTTTCTAAAACCGTAAGTAAAATTCTGCTCATACTGCTGTGGTCTGAAGGATTTCACTCTCAGACTTCATTGATTCTGCATTTGTGATTTCTAGGAAACGTACAATGCTTAAACTAAATGACAAAGCGGCACACAGATTCACGATAGCCTGAAAACATCATTGTCAGAATAAGATTGAACCTGTCCACATTTAAACAGTGGCACTGCTCATCAGGAATACAAGTAGCCACTTCATGTAAGGGAGATACCAAGTGACAGGAGTGCTGGAAGATAAAGCTGCTAAGGAAAACATGTAAAAGCTTCACAGACATTCTCTACGCATCAGAAGCAAGTTGGTGATCCAGGAAAACAGCTTCCTAAATATCATTCCCCAGAGCAGATTTCACAGGAAAGTCTTACGGTCATGAACTCAAAAGAGCAAGGGAAACCAAAGAGCAAGGGAAACAGCAATACACATATACACACACAAAATTGGATTTGGTAATAAAGAGCACTGCTCTACTCTGAACTTTAAAGTAATGCAAGTAGAGCAGCTTTTATCTTGATCCCACATTGATTTCCACGGTTATATTAATCCCACATCTACCCAATTTAACAGACATCATGTAAATTAGAAAGGCACTATTTTTCACTTATACTGCACTTTTTTTTCAAAGGATGCCAGTAAACCAAACTACCGAGTACAAGAGGAACATATTGAATTCTGAACTATACACTTTGAAGGAAGAAAATATTTTTTCTAAATAATTTTCCTTTCTGATGAAGGTCTGACAGTATAACCTTTAAGCTTTCTTTGACTAAGTAACTATTAAGACAGATATTCAATAGGAAGATTCATATTTACTTGTATGTACAGTGTCAGAACTTAAATCAGGTTTGAGAAAAGCATTTTTGTATTAGTATTCTGTCCTTGTGACTGACTTGTACTTACCACAGCTCAAGAGACCAAATCTAATACATAATTATAGCAGCCAGCCACCTAATTCTAAGCCCTAAGAAAATTTCAAACCAAGATTCTCGCTACCTTTGAAAAACATGCTGACATCAAGTCAGATGTTTCCAGAGTATCCTGAAGTATTCCAACATTTTTATTACTTTTTAATTATTTATTGCTGAAACTACATAGGATTCCAGTGTAGGACCTCAATCAAGCTGGGGTCCACTGTCCTACCTGCAAGAATGACATTCTGTAGTACTTCCACTTTAGTCAGTAAATATCCTTTTTCATGTGAGCTAATTCCTCATCCAAAAATGGATCTCGTAAGACTAAATGCAGTTATCACCACTGATAATACTAAATCTTAATGTAAACCTAAATGGAGCTCATAAAGACTGTTAAAGGCACTGCAATGAAGATAGACATCTGAATCCTACACATGGAAAGCATGACTTAAAAACCCAGGAAGATAAGCAATTTCCATTCATCTGAGGGAAAAAATATTTTTCACTTAAGTATACCCGGTGCTTACTCTTAGTTTTTGCATCAGATTTCAATCTTACTATGTTATCCTAACTGTCAGTAAAAAAAAAAAAATGCTTTGACCTCAAATGAAAATCCTTTACATGTACTTGTGGTATATGCATATATATGTATGAAAGCAAAACGTATGGAATTTTCCCCATGGTCAATACAATAACTAGAACTGGTAAAGAAAACTCTGATCTTCAATGTCATGATCACTAATTAGCAAGAGCCTATACAGTTAAAAACAGGATTCCAGGAATTCCTATCCAATCCTCTGACCAAGGCTGTGAGAACAGCATTAGTACAATGAATGCATACACTAACAAATTACAAGCCCATTTTCAATTTCTCCATGTATATAACCAATACAGCTGAGGTACATTTGTGGATACTTCATTCCATGAGAAGGTTCAAGAAACCTAAAGAAAAACAAACCCTCCATGACAGTAATTCTGATTACTAAATACTATCTTCCAACAGAGATGACCCACTTTAAATGTAAATATACACACAGGTAGGTATAGTTTTTTAATTGGTATCTTTGGAAACAAGCTAAGGTTCAACCGAGGCTGTGACAGGGAAGGAACCAAGAGATGACAAAGCATGGAAAAGATCAGATTTTTTTTCCCCCAAGAGAGATTTGGTGTCATTCAGAAGGAAAACCCTTTTCATAACACTGTTCTTTTAATTGCTGTTGTTTCTTTAGGGTATTTCACTTACATTCCTGCACCATTACAAATTTTTTTTTTTAATTATGCTCGACTTTTCTCAGTGGTTATTCAAGTTGTCTTACTTAGAAATACATTTATGTAGAAAGCTTATGAACTGCGTGCTTTTTGTTAAAACTCAGTCATAATTAGAATTTGTAAAATTGACTTGACCCGGAAAGATTTGAAGTTAAGTCCATTCACAAGATGTGGCCTCATTTGACAACGCTACTTGTCTGATACAGCTTTTATAACATTTGGTGAACTGCTCTTAAATAGTTTAATAGTGAAAAGCTCTTGCTTTTATGTAGTAAATTTAGTCTACCATCCCTAAAATACAGGGGAAGACCACAGTGCTCATGCAGCTGAAGTTTCTTTGGTGAGACTACTGGGGACACGGAACAGTCAGGAAGGGCTGACTTCAAACACCTTCCCTGTGTTCGCTTCCCCTGCTTCTTGTTGGGGAGTTACCTGAAAGCTGTCAGGACTGATGGGCCAGAGTGCAAATTAGGTGAGCCACACAGGCCAATTTCAGGTAACATAGCATTTGTTTCGAGTCTAGCTATGTTAACATGATTAGTCATTTCTCTGATGTGCTGCAGCCAAGAAAAGTTGGAGGATTTTTATTTTTATATTTACATTGTCACATTTTTCTTTCAAAGTAAAATTAGACATTTAAAAAATAGGCTAAAAAGCAGGATGCCTGTCCTTAACTGCCATCCCTAATAATCTTACAATTAAACATTTTCAAAAATTTAATAAGAGCTTGAACCGAGCTCACAGAGATGAAGGAATAGGTATTTATACAGTAAGCTTTATTTGGAACAGTATCTCCTGTACAATCATAAGAAAAATTCCATAGGATTTTAAAACAGTTGCTGTATCAAAACCAAAAAGGCACTGGGGCAGGGGGGAGGTCAGATGAGACTTTAAAACAGATGGAGAAATGGCAAGACTTGAAGGACAGGTGCTGGGGATGAGGTTCTTTCAGAGAATGACAAGATCATGTTGTTACGGAGGACGGGACTTACTAGTAAATGCATAAAGTATATGGGAGTTGAGGAACACAATAACAGAGGTACAATAAAGAATATTCACAGCAGGCTTCAAACCATGCCATTTAAAATTGGCCCTATATTTAATATTTTAAAGATGAATTAGAAGTCTCACTTCCATATACTATATTTTAAGCCTAGCAGCATTAAAAATACCTCCTTGCACCTCTGGAGCAAGGGAAGCAAGCAAGCCAAAAACTTATTTTCAAATTTAATTTGTTACATATGGTGCTGAGCATTTCACCTCTTCACTAGTGAAATACAAAATCAATTAGGACTGGAAATAAGGAGAAAGAGTCAGAGCTTATAAATAAGCTCTGACTTTCACGGGTGGGGAATGCACACAGGAACAAATAATTTCCAAAATAAGATGGGAGAAGGGGAAAAGGCCCACAAACCTCCATGACAAGAAATCAGATACCCTGGGCATAAGAACTGATGAGAAGAGCACAATATTCAACAGCAAAGATTAGACCAAGAACGGCATCATATTTGCTGATGAAAATAGCACAGGGGATCTCTGCAATGGCCAGCAAAGCAATACTGGAAACAGATGAGGGTCATTTCCAAACAGCCCTTTTTATATGACAACTTAAAAACAACGTTCAGTCCTTTATCTTCAGCTGAGCAGAGATCTTGACGTTGGCATAACATCCATTTCAGAGAGCAGCTGCCCTGTGCTCTGGAAGGATACAGGCCTTCAGAGGGGTCAAACCCAGCACCTAAACTATTAGTTGCTTCAGTTCAGATTTTCAACAGATTCACTGTTTTCGATATTTACACCTAATGAGATAAAGACTTCAGCTACAGGCAGCCATAGATCTCATCAGGAGCACAGAAAAGACAACATGAAGCTGCAGTGCTTTGGCTTGACAGAAAGCCAAATGTCACCGAAGACCATCAAGGGAGCAAGCAGTCTTCTTTAAAGGCTTAGAACAGAAAATTAATGGCCTAATGCATCTTACTCTTAACTGTACGAGCATCTATACTTAGAACTGGCATTAAACCTTTCACATTGTCAGACCAAGAGGAAAAGCATGGCAAAGTGCTCTTTCAAGCACTGCAACAAAATAAAGGGATATGAGGCAGTGCTATTTAACTTGCACTGATACCGCTAGGAGACAGGGTATAATTCTTTATGCTTCCTAACTGTCTCTATACCCACTTGACTATTTCAAGTATCTTAGATTTTTAATATCTGTGGAACAGATATACACACAATGTTGCGTACCATTAGTCCTGGAAAAGTTAGAATTAAGCCATCTCATTGTAACTGAATAGAGAAGTTTTTACAATTAAGTTTTCTCCTAATTTGGAATTAAATTCATAGTAATTATGCAATTAATATATGAAATAACAGCCAGTGTTTCAACATTTTACTCATATTGCATAAAACTGTCAGGAAAGGTGAGCTAATTTACAGCTTTATTCTACTTTTAGCTGGGTAAATTTGTTCTTCTATTTTTTCTATGTAATAAAATTCATCCATGCCTACCAAACACCTAAATTATTTTTCATTTTCCCATTATTAATAGACATACATCTCATTTTATCATCTGTCTCAAAACACAGAGCCCTACTCTATTTTGTGACCCAATACTATACTTACGATTTTAGAATACAAAACCAGGTAAGGTAGCAAAGATGATAGCGTATCAACTATCAAAGCTTCCTGACAGCCTGCAGTAATATTAAAAAGGCACACATCTACTCATGGTGCTGTTGGTGCATCTTTCCTTAGTCATGATCTGCAGAATAAAGGAGAGCCCCTCCCCACACAATCCAGGGTAAGATTGCTTTTAGCAACAATCATGCTATCCAGAAAGAAGGCACTGAACTTTTATCCTGAGGCATATTTACACAGTAAGCCATCTAACCCATTCCACTAAAGCCTGAACTGGCCCTTACAATGAAACCATGTTACATCTACTACAGTTTACAAAATCATGCTGGCTGGACAGGAAGGAAGGAAAATTCATTTGTGAATTAGTCAATCAAAAAGTTCATTTAAATAAAGATTGGGGACAACGTCATGTCTGATGGATATGGCAACTTTCAAGTATACGCATAATTTTACTACGAAGTCAATTTTGTCACTTCACTGGAAAGAGCAGAATAAGTTTATTAAGTACTACTACGGAGAAACAGGCTACCACATTCCATATAGAAATTATTTATTTAAATGAGCTTAAAACATTTAGGTAGCACCTGTGTCCTTCCACTTAAGTCTAGTGTTCATCACCAAATAGCTCTACTCGGAGCTACGGAATTAGAAAGACAGCAAAGCTCTGATTTGAAACGAGACACAAGGCTCGTTTGACATTTAACATGTCAAACACGAGTACTTCACATTCACGTGAATACCAATGCCTACATAAAGCAGAAGCACCAAGAATTCAGAAGATATTGCTTTCTTCATACAAGCTTCAAAAACACAAATACATTTAAGTGGAACCAACTAAAGTTGGGATTTAGAAAGCCTAGGAAGTAGCTTACTAGCTTTAAAAAACCAATTCATTTTGAAGAGTATAAGGGCTGCTTGTTTTCACATAAATTGAAGGGAAAAGTTGAAAAGGGTTGGTTAAACACAGCAGGCAGAGTAATCAGATGATGCACAGAACAAATGTTCTCCTTTTTTTCTTTTAAATGACTGGTCCAGTATCATCTGCTTTAGGATTTTGTGATCTTTCACGGTCATGTAAAAAATTTGATGAGATCTCTCAGGAAATATGCAACTTTGACAGCACTAGAATCTCTGCTAGGAAACAATGTGAAGGTTTTGTTTACACTCAAGTTTCTTTTGCTGTTATATCTGAAACAGCAAAGTTGATGACCTTTTCTAAAATACTTTAATTCAGACTAAGAACAAAGCTAACAGGTGCTTCAGATATACTGCAACTAATCCCTCTGTACTGCAAAATGGCTCTAGTGATACATAAGGCCTTTCTACGCCAGCTAGAGTCTGTTATAAACCACTAACAAAGTCATGCCTACATGGTTTCTTTACTCGTATACCACTTGCCTCCCTGAGTCCATAAATCAAATAAGGAAACTAGGGAAGTCCTATAATTACATACCTGCTACTGGCAGATTTAAAACAAGCATACAGAACAGGTATTACTCTTTCACAAAACACTTTGTTGTAAAACTTGTGCACTAGATACAGTTTTGAAAATAAATTCAATAAATAGGAAACTAGCAAGTCAACGTATCAAAAAAGAGGCATGAGGGCACCTCCTGATTTTCAAATTATTTGTACTTCTGAAGCAGTTAGAATCACTGCAGGAAACCCAAGACACTAAATGCTATACAAGTAGTACAACTTCTTTAACTAGCACAAGAAATACCAGACCTCCTTGAGACTTCAGACAATCTGACAACAGGAAAAAGAAAAAGCAGTAATTTTGTTCACACAGATCACTTTTTTCAAGGTACATCAGAACTGACATGCAGATCAGCTGACAAGCATTTGCATAGCAGCTACTAATGCTATCTAACTGTGAACCAGGCAACAGTGTTTTCTATAACAAGAGTTTAAAACCAACTCAAAGGAACTTTCCATAGAGACTACAGCAGATGTTTGCTTTCTGTTCTTAGCACTGTATCTGCCAAAAGTATTTTGAGATTAATTGGTTCTAGCAGTTGTATACAAAAAAGGATACGATCAAGTACCATCTCTGTGGCCTTAAAACATATGGGGAAAGCACATGACATTGGCTGCGTGCATCAACCAGGAGCACACAACCAGCTCTTCAGGAGTACCAAGCCTTCTACAAAGAAATCAACTTTCAAACTGCCAAAGACAATTAAAATAATGCCTTTTAAAAAAACACTTTGGCAAACTTGAGAATAATCTGCATTGCAAACAGATCAGTTTTCAACACTGAAGGATCTTCCTGCCCTCCTAGTCCACAAGAGGGTACTGTTACCAGGCCCTTCACAAGGAGGGTTTTACAATTCAGCAGTAAAGTCAAGACAAAGTCTTGCAAAATTCCTGTGAGTTCTCTGCAGTTTAGGGTAGAGCGAGCAACAATTTGCAGTGCTACAGATGCTGCATTTTTGACTCAATGTCAACTCTTCTTCCCCACACACACATTTCAGTGTAAGCAGTATCAGTAATTTTTGTTTTAAAACTTTGTCACCGCTAGCATAAAGACTTTGAACTATTTGCATTTGTCATCTGGACAAAATGGTTAGACTATGAATCAGCCGAAGGACTCTACGGCAGTACCATAGCTTCAACAAGCCTCCAAAGAGGACAAAGAACAGGGAACGAGCCAGAATCGGCTCTTGCACTAGAGCATCAAAACAAAAGTGACTTGTTCTAGGTCATCTTTTTGCAGTATACCTAGTACTTCAAACCCCACCCGAAGAAAGTACCATTGGCAACATCTCAAGACAGTTTTCTTCATCTCACGGCTACAAAGAGCTTAGAGTTTCTATCTGCAGTTCCTTATAAACCTAATACAATTCCCGCCCCCCCCCCCGTTAGAAAAAGAGAAGCTGGGTAGGACAAGCCACATAGGAGCTGCGGAAGGATTTCAAAATTCCAGAAATGACGTTTTAATAGGAACAATTATTGTCAAAGTTAACTCCTTAGTTGTAAAGCTTGCTGCAGGAGCCTCTCAGCTAATTCAGGGCAGCAAACAACCTGACTGCACATTTATTTTCCTCCAACATCACAAGCCTCACAATCAGGATGAAGCCTCTTACAAACGTTGCAAGCATCCATTCAGTGAAAGACTAACGTGATACAACTAAGGCCATCTGAAGTATAGAAATGAACAGCACTGAATGTTTTATTATGCATCCACTTGGTTATGCACAAGAGGGAACAACCCCAGCCAAGACATGTAGCACAAATCGTTACAATTTTTTGCAGTTTTAGTAACTTTGGTCAGCACCTCACATCAACACAAGTCACGATTCACTTTCAGGGCCTACCCTTAAGGAAAGCCAGTTCGGCAAGACTGCAGAACCAAAATACCAGTCTGTTTTGGCACAAAATTAAGCGGGCACAGAATACTCCACCTTCCTTATAAAGCTCAATATTACAAGGCTAAATATCCAGATTTTTTTTTTTTAAATGGAAAGGGTCTATTGAAAGTGATGTTCCTCCCTCTCTTCATAAGCCTAGTATGACAGTTAAGAGACATAGTTCTACCACTTGTAGCTGGCTATTACCTTTTCCTGTCCTGACTCAGAAACTGAAAGCACGCATTAAGTCTCATTCACGGCTGTCCTGATTCACCTACCTGATATAGGGATCCCTCCCAGACCTGTGCTGTGTTGTGGTGGGAGATTCAAGTCCAAGAAATTACTATTTGAGGTGGGATTTGCTGTGTGGTTCAAGTGCATGATGCTATTGCGTGGGAAGGCCATCCAAGGATAGCGAGCTGCTTGGCCTGGAAAACTGAAGGAGTTGTAAACTGCTCGATGCTGTTGAAACTGTGGGAACCTCTGTGGCATGAGTGGAAAGGTGCTACTGAGAGAGTTGGCATTTGCGGGTGCAGCAGGATGCAGAAATCCAGAGCCTGGCCCTTTGGCAGTTGTAGTGTGTGGGGTAGGGTTCTGAAGAGATGTGGGCGAGAGGGAAGGTTGGTCTTGGACTGACAGTTCCTTCTCAATCAGGTCTGCTAAGGCTTTGCGGGTGATGTCAAAGGGGTCAAACCCTAAGTCGTCCTCTTGCTGTTTGGAGGAACCAAACCCAAAAGCTGCTTGCCAGTCTGTGGAGGAAGATACTGGTATAGTTTCTGTTGGAGAGGAATAAGATTTAGAACAAGAATTAGTATTTGTCCATACAAAAATCTCAGCCTCAGTGTGATTTATGTTGCCAGTTTTATCTTTCATGTAATATTTCTTTGTAAATTCCCCAAAGACACACATTTTATCAGCTTGGAAATCCATTTTCAGACCAGACTGTAATAGATTTCTACTTAAGCTGAAGTGGTAGAACTAGCAAGCAGTAGTTTTATTACAGAACTGCTCCGACTGCACAAAAGCTTTTGTAAAATAAGCATTTTTCAGTAAAAGCAGAGTAGAAAGAAACCAAAAGACATTAGGACATTCTTTCCACCTAAATTACTGGGGAGAAGTGTGACCAGAGTTTAAAGTTGTTATTCAGTTCAGTATTTCTCTTTAAACATTAATGCTGTGCTTCAACTGTGCTTCAACTGTGCTGTGCAAAGAACTGGGGGTGGGGGTATTCCCTCTCAGATACTTTTGAGTAGTGGTTAAAACATATTGTCCGCTATTATGACAAAAGCCTAATTCTTATGTATGCGCTTTGACTGAACAAAGGAAATAAGGAACTGCATTACAAGATATTGGTAAATATTCTTAAGCAGCATGGCAGAAGAGTTGGTCTTCCCTGCACTTGCAATTAGCACTTCACTTTATTATACTGTTTAAGTTTCTTAGCTCAGGTTCAGAGAATGCTGATCCTATTTTCACCATATTTTTCCTTAAAAATTGCAGTGAAGAAAGCTGATGAGTACAAGGTACTATCACTTACAACTCCCTCTGCTGGCAGGGAACCTGGACTGCTGCCTTAGGTACCATTAAAATTAAGTTGAGCATCCTCTCAGAAAACAAACCTACAATTTCATTTTCAGATTAAAAGTGTTGGTAGACAGGCAAAAACCCCTGTCCATCATACTTTAATAGCAGCCATATATTTTGTATCAATTATGAAACAAGCCACCTGGAAATTCTCCCACTGCTACTTAATCCTCACAAAACTGGTGTATATAGTACTTTAGCAGCAGGTAATTTTCTTGGCAATATTATTTACAAACAGGATTACGACATCGAGAAGGAGATAAGCATTAAAAGATTAGCCACTAAGTAAAATGCTATTCTATCCCAAAGCATCATTACATTCTATTTATTACTGATCTTGTTTCATTTAATTTTCGAACACATCCCTTCGGTTTCTAATTTGGAAACTCTAAAAATGATAACCATTCCCAAGACTGCATCAATACTCCTAAAATGATGTTTCATTCACGTGAAGTGGTATTTTGTAACTTTCAATTGCTGCAATTAACCATACTTTTATCTTCTCTGAATATATATAACCTCGCTTCGGAAAGATTAGGCAGCTTCAGATAACTATGCAGGATACTAAAGAAAATTTGAAATTCTACTGCATAGCTTCTGACATTGGAATTGCAGGTTATAAACAGATTAATTTTAATAACAAACCTGTAGCATTAAATACATGTCACTCACCCTATTAAGCAGACACATGGCTAAGAAAAACTAAAGCACTCTGAAAATTTAGCCATGCAGTTTGAAAGTTCTGTAAAGCTTCTTTTAGAAAAAATTCTTATGTCAGTGCAATTCAGTTATACTGTAGTAAAACATTTCAAACATTTGTGAAGTGGTGGAAAATTATATAAAGCATACCCTAGAGTTTTAGTTCTAGAGTGTTCTAGGCATCAGCTGCAATAAAGGAACCAATATAGAGCAGTGGAAGCTGGGTACAGAGGTGTGCGTACCTGATGTGAAGAGGCTCTGTGGTTCTGGTGCTGTAGGCCAGTCATTTGAAGTCTGTGGAGAACTGGGGAATGGAGGAAGCCCACTAGGGATGGGGTTAGGGTGCCGAAAGTTGTCAGAGAAGAGCGACTGTGATTCTGTTACAGCCCCTTCAAAAGGGGACCGTGCACTGTGGTTAGATGAACTGATGGGTATGACTGGATTGGGTTTTGTTAAACCAGGCGGTGGTGAAGGTGTGTCACTGTTTGTTATCTACAGGCAAAGGAGGAAGAGAGACAATTAGGTCCTGAGCACTTATATATATTCTTCACTAACAGTTGAAAAAATCCTCAAAGCTATTGGCAACATTTCCTTTAGTTAATATATAGCTCAGTACAAGGTTTAACACTAAAGCAACTCAGCAGTAGCATATTTTTGTTTCGATTAAAGTTATACAATACTTCAGAAAGTATTTCCTTCTCAAATTACAAGTTGCACCAAGCCAAACAAACTCAATTCTTATGTTCACAGCATTTATCTTTGTCTTACCTGCTGGGAGCTGTCACCATTTCCTATACTGAGGGAATCTGAAGGTTTGTCGATAGGGCTGCAAAAGTGGGAGGGGGAAAAGGTCAGTAAGTCACTCAGGTATTTAATGTGAATTTCAACATTCGATTTTGTAGTGATAGAAAAACCTTGAAAGAAAAACAAACCAAAATTAAATTGAAAGAGATAAGGAAAAAAGTCCAGTATTTATTAGACTTTATTGGAATATTTATGATTAAATAATTTGCCACTGTATTTCTTCCCACCACTCTCCACTCTGCTTGTTGACTCCCCTGTTATAGAACAAAAGGAAAGTTTTAAGTATCTTCAAATTAACTCTTAGCCACTCAAAAACCAGGACAGTATACATTTGTTGTCAGTTCCATCTATTCTATTATTGGAGAGAAAGTTGGGTTTTCTAAATACTTTTGTCAGTTCCCACATGAGTCCTAAATAAATTTGGGAAGAGATAGGAAATTAAATTAACTACTTAATCCTGGTGGCAAGTCAAGCTTTCCATCAGCCTCAAAGCTTTAACTAGCAGAAATTAGTTCCAAGGTGAGAAAACTGAGCTTTGCGATGATAGAAGGGAAAAAAATTCAGAAAGACAATACAAAAAACTGTCAATAAAGAGAACTGAAGGTAAGGTACAGTAGAAAACCACTTCAGAAAGCTATTTACAGGGAATTAACATGACTCAGCTAAAATGGCATACCTTTGGATTCAAGATTTCACAGGCACTTGTGAGCAGCCGTAGTTATACTAAATACAAAACTAATGGTGTTTCATTAGTGTAAGTTCAGACAAAAATCTCTGCTTTGCAACTTAAAGATATTTTCATTTTATCTACTGTAAGAAGAAGAGATGCACAAGCATCTGACTACACAGCCCAGAACACTGGTCCTACAGACAAGGACCTGAAGAACATGAACATGATACAATTCAAATTACAGATCCAATCTGTTAAGGCAAAACAAACAGATATATTTTAACTGGTTGAAGACTTCAGATCATAGATACAAGTTGCAGTAGCAAGGGCTGTTTGAAAACAAAGTGTGATACTGCATAGAGCCATGTAGCAAGGTCCAAAATTCAATTCCTCCGGTATTTGTTCTCAGGATGACTATCTAAACCCGGCAAAATACATCCTTCTTCATTGTGAAGAAAGTGTTTAAGTGTTACCCATTAATAAAAACAATTCTGGGGCAAAAGAACACTACATTGGTATTTCATAAAGGTAACTGAAGGTCAAGTATTTATGACTACAGAAGAAAAATCAGAAGATTAGTTTTGCAAACAAGTATTAGTCCAGTGAAGATTTATAAGTGGTTGAACAGCACGAAGAAAGTTCTTCCACTTGGAAGAAACTTCCTCATGTCAGTAATTTCTGAATACCTACAGCATAAGAATGTGCTGTAGTCGCTTCATTAAATCATCCTGATTGTAGAGCTGATGTTCCAAGTAAATTCTCTCTCAGAGCCTTTGACAGAAAGTCACAACACTGCAGCCTAAAGCTATGCAACAGACAACTTCTAATGATGGCCTAAACACCGAAAGACAATGCGTATTATACTTGAACCTGCTTAAGCAGCCTGTAATTCTAAGATATGCTTTCAGTCTTCAAGAATGAAGAAGATTCATTAGCCATTAGTCACAACATTTACCTATATATAGCACATTCTTTTCAAAAAGATGAGAAGGAAGCTGCATGTCACTACTGAGATGCAACCATAGGATCTCTGTCCATACCTCAGACAAACTGCTACTAAAATAAGGTACCATTTTCAGCAGCACTCAGTGTTAATGCATCAGCTCGATATTCATTTAAAATGAAGATCAGCTCTCTAATCAGCAACACCACCTCTTGAAATATTAATGTTCACCTTGTTATTTTCTCATCTGACCTCTGAATAGGTCCAAACCAGCATGATGCAAGGTGGTCTAATAAAAACAGTAACAGTGTGACTGCAGACTGCTGTAAGTGCAGGTAATGCTCATGTAGAAAACACTAGTTCTGTTCAAGGGAGGCATCAAAAGAAGAAAAAAATATTGGTTAACAATGACGAAGTTATTGCAAGTAGATGAATTACATCCTCTGCACAAAGAAGGCTCAGTTGAATCTGCTGCGTGTTGTTCCTATTGCTGAGCGATAATCAGGGAACCCTTACCTCTGCAGTTGTGTTTTTGGAACACACCACAGCAAACAGATGACAGATATACAGCCCTAACGTTCAGGTTCCTTCTCTTGAAGCTCTTCCAAGTGATGTCTCCTGATATATAGCCACTGGCATGTTACTTGTGTGGAAGCTTTTGTACAGAAACAAACAGCTTGGCATTGGCTGTGACCATGGCCCTCTGCAAGCAGCTAATACAAGCTGCTGATGCCTGATTATGTAGTTCCCCTCGGCCCCTACCTGTACCATCACTACTTTTAAAGTTAGAGTTCTCCTGCAGCCTGCCAACCAGTCTTTTTGCAATGGGCTAGGCTAAGCTTGGCTTTCTGTGACCTGATCAGGACTTCAATCCAGCTCTCCAACCAGAGACTGGAGAATCATTCCCTCCACACCAGTCAGTGAGAGAGAAAGTACGCTATCTGAAGTATAAAAGGCAGCACAATTACCCGAAATCTGAGTCTGCACCATCTGGAGTCATGTGTTCTGGGTCTGTGCCATTTTCTAATATAGGAGGCGTTTTCCTGTGTTCCATTGTTAAGCTGTTGGCTGATTTACTTGAACTCTGTAATGATGGCCAGGCATCTTTGTTATTACTGTTCAGTCTGGAAAAAGGCAAGAGTAAAAAAAGAAGAGTTCAAGTTATGAAGAAAGTGTTTTAAAAATTGTAGGCACTGAGAAAATGAATCCTTGTGCCAGACAATCCATAAGAATAGATTTATCTGGATAGTATTTCTCAGATTTTAAATGGTGATGATTTCAGAAAAAAGAATTGGGAGGTAGGGAGAGGAGAAAAACTGGGCAGAGCTCTCCATTTTCTTCACTGAATAGATAGAGCTCCACTGCCAATGCTGAAGTCCAAACATGTCCACTCGGGGGGGGGGGTAAAAATCCATTGACAGCTTCAAGTATCTAGGCCTACATACACCTCATTTAGAATTACTGGCTTTATCCCCTAGGTATTTTTAAAGGTACTTTAGCTAATGATTTACACTTAAAAAAAATCTTCTATATTCCAGGATCTAACAAGCCTGGCCAAGATGAGGCTGTGTTTTATTCCCACATAAGAGTCCACAGCGTTATTAACAGACCATGAGACCAGTCAGATGAATGCATTGTTCATTCAAGTTACTGCTCAATTCATTTCCAGTTTTAAGCCGTAATTACGTCCCTTTTTAAAAATTACATTTCATTTCAGAGAGAACATTCAATCTGGAAAAAAGTTCAAAAGAAGACTCAAAGCTAAAGTTATCACTGAAAATAGTTATGTTTTATGTAAACTGAAGTGGGCTGAAATATCTGTAATCAAATACATTCAAATAACATTACCATCCACTAACACTATAAGCTAAAAACTTGATACAAAGATTTGTCTTCACTTTCTCTAGTTCTTTTCTATCACCTTCAGCCTTTCATTTGCTTCAGTTAGGATGCTACTTTTAGTGTTTGGGTGCTATTGTCCAAGTGCTGTATTCATAAGGACTGAGCTTTCAAAAAAATTTTTAACATATGTTACTCTTGATGCCCCTTTCATTAATGTTCTTACTTAAATTCTTAATTAAATTAATTAAATTCTTAAATGTTCTTACAAAATGTGGAAGTTCCCATAGCTGTTTTATACTCCAGATAAAATTGATATTACTAGCTACCCTCAAATATCAGTTAGTACTGTAAGATTTGCTATTCTCACATACCTACACTACAGGCAGACAGATGAAAACTGACTGATTTACAGATCTCATCCTTGCTTTGTACATATTTGAACTAGAGATGAGTTAATCAGATATTGAGCAATGAAGACATATCCTGTTATCATCTGTGATTCTCCCCCTTGCAAGAGGGAGCCAACTAACAAGACTTTAAATCCATTAACAGATTTAAAATACACTTATGTCCACTGCAACATAAAGTCATTTCTATACTAAAATTAATTTTGAAATGTCAGTTAAAATCAGTTTTATAACCAAAATGAAAGGTAAAGCAACAATACGGGTTTTCTTTATTTTTTACTTAGAAGTTCAAAGCTGTATGCACCTAAAGGCCTGTCCTCAAGAAGACCAGCAGGTCCCTAACAAGTGTTTCTACTTCTAGCATAGTAGAACCTTCATTTTGGTTCTTCAGGAAAGGAGACAGTAGAAAAAAAGAGGTTGATCTGTTTTAAACATGAACTCCAGTAGTTTTAAGAAAACGCAGTCGTCATTACTATTAAGTGACACAGCAAAAGACGAACACCCATGTACACAAAGTTGCACTGAGGGATTTTAACATTTGCCTTCAGCAGCAAGAAAAAAAGTTCTGCCAGTAGGACCTTTCAAGTTAGATCACAATTGTCAAAAAGCATTTATGCAGCATTGAAGAAACTCTTTTCCCTACTACTGGATGTTTGTAATTAAACATCTACTATTTAGAACCCAGCTACTGCCCTGTTCCAAAGTGAAACAGATCTTGCACCACAAACGAGAGAATGACCACAGAGTTGTCAGAGCCTCTGACAAACTGCCAGACCTAATATCACATCAATGAATCAGGAAAAACGAGAACCTAACTGGGTAGGAAGTTGTGAAGGAGAATGAAATGTTCACCAGCTCACAAGCTACGTTTTGCACTGATGAGATGGGACTCGTAGAAACATTTCAAAATCCTAGTGGTAACAAGAAATGTACGCTACAACCCACAAGATGGTGCCCAGTCATCAGCAAAGAACAGATTGTATTGTAATGATGATGCTGAGGTGATGAGAGAAATCAGCTCCAGGCTGACTACTTGTTGCCTTTAGAGGAACATGCCATTTTTTCCACAAGTGCTAAAACGTTAACACCACAGACCGGCCAAGCTCCAATTCATAATTACTGATGAGATTACTACAGAAAAAATAAAGGAACTTACTAACAGTTTTTGTGTGTCTTAAATATAAGATCTGAGCAGGTAACTTACATGAGGACTGATAATCTTAGGCTTTCATTCATGTTTGTATGATTGTACTCATATGGACAGAAATCTTTTCATAACTTACTGAAAATAAACTACTTCAACGAAATACTATTATAACAATAGTGCTATCCACAATTAAAACAGTGAAAATAAACGATTTAAGTTTACTAGATGAAGGCAAGAAGTCTTTTATTCACATCTCATGAATTCGTAGTCAAAGAAAGCGATCATTTCAGTTTCGGTTTCCAAGGTCTTTACACCAAATACAAGAACTGCACTCCAAGTCATGATACGAAGGCACAATAAGAAACATGCATCAAGGCAATAAGGTGTCTTACACTCAGTTGTGAGTAGACCGCATTCATCTCCATCCCAAAAAGTTAATGTCTGTTCTTTAATCATTACCATATGTACTTGTGCAAATATGAAATCAAAGTTCTTCTTTAAGAATAAGAGTGATCCAAATGCACAAAGCAGAATCTTTCTTTTAAACCATGTAAGACTCAGTATTAGAGCAAAGCAGTGTGAATACCTCTAACTTCACAGGAATAAACAATATTCGAGTTTTTCCCATAACACACACACCAAAAAGAGCAGGCAACATAAGGGAAGTAATAGGAACAAGCACGTTTTCTGTGGAATAACTGAAAAGAAAGCATTGCCAGGTAGTCCAGCATCAGTACTTACACATCGTACCTCTGCAGTGCTGTCACTTTGTTCTTGTTCTTGTCAACTGTACCCGTAGATAACTGAAGAAAGTTGGGGTTTAATTTGTATAATTCTTGCAGTAGTTTCTGTTCATATTCCTGGTGCTTACCCGCCTACAAGGAAAGAGAAACTCACAATAAATGGACGCTGATTTTATACATTTGTAAATAATCCCAAGTTAGTAATTGATCTGTACCACCTTAAGAGGTCAACTACTGACAAGCTCCTAACAAATTAATGCAGAGGCAAAGACTAGCATTTCCTACCTGTCTCATCTAAACTCCCAACTTCACCTTTACTAAAAACACAATGCACTTTTCAACGATTGCCAAGAAAGCAATATGAAATGAAAAAAACATAAGTAGTGTAACAAGGAACAAGAAAGGAAGATTCACTTAAGTAGCCAGGATCCCGTGCAAAACCAAATTGTTGACCAAGGTATGTAAGCCTATCACTTAACTGGCAGCCGCATCAGAGGACTGACAGACTGCCACTGTAACTGACTTCTACAAAAAGGGGGTGTAGAAGAGATCCTGTGAACAACAGACTGCTGAGTTCAACCTCCATTCCTCATAAGATGACAAATTCCATCTTAAAAAAGTAATGAAAAAAGACAGAAGTACATGGATAAACAGTCTGTTGACAATGAGTCTGATCATCATCTATAAAGAGTAATCCTACTTCACTGGTACGGAGTTTCATGATGGTGTCAATAAGCACCAATACAGAGAAACCATGAGATTTTCAAATAATCCTTTGCTAAGATTTCACACCAAAAGGTTATTTACAAAGGTGCCCTGGGATAAAGAAAAGGTTCTTATATGGTTCAAAGATAGAAAGACAAAAGGTAAAACTGCTAACTGGATGCAGAAGCAAGCAATGAGGACTGATGACTGGCATCAGTTTTATGCAACATCATCAGGCAGCATGAGAAAGAAGTGAACAGCAAATTCTTTGCTGATGATACCAATCTCTTTTGGGCAGTAAACTACCGTGCTGATAATGATGAACTCCAAAAGAAACCCACAGCCCCCAGCAAACATGCTAAAAGATAGCAAAGAAGCTTCACCACAGAAACAGGTCAGGTAACACACCCAGGGAAAGTTAACCTTTTAACACCTATACTATATAAAGTTAACCTATCCTAACACCCTATTGACCTCTGAGCTGGCTGTTAGAACTGAGGGAAGAGATACTCAAGTCACTGCCAACACATCTCTGAAACCCCTAGCTCGTTATGCACTGACAACCAAACCCAAAAACATGCTGGGCATCATTAGGAAGGGCACTTAAAGGGATTATCATTGATGACTACTATATTAAGCTTTGCTGCCCCTGCATCATGAATATGACGTGTCTGGTCTCTGCATCCTAAAGAGGGCACAGGAGGTACCAGAGAAGGACAACAGAAGTTACCACAGAAAGGAAGAAACTGCTTTACAAAAGAAGTTTAAACAAATTGCAGAAAATCTGCAATTTGGGTAGAAGGCTGAGAAAGGTAAAATCAAGTTCTACAATATCGCAGAAGTAGTGACTAATATAAATAAGGGGTTTGCTTTTAGCAAGTACTGCAATGCTACAGCTAGGGGACACTTGACAAAACTAACTAGTAATCAGTTTAACACAGGAAAAAGAAAGTGCTTTAGAAAACGGTGAAATTCTAGGACTTGCTGCCACAAAAGTTTGTGGACTTGATGGTATCAGTAGGTTCAAAATCATTTAACTAAATTAATGACTGACAACTAAGAAACTAAAAAGCCTATACATTTCTGAGGGTATGCTCCTGTCTATTAACATAAGTGGTGGTAGAAATACAGGGAAACAATCAGAAGTAGCCTGGTTTGCAAGGTCTCCTTGAATTTTACTTACTCTCATCATCTGAGACAAGATATAAACTGCAGGGGCTACTCATCTAAACCAGCAGGATATTTTCTTTAATTTCAGAAAGAAATAGTTGAAATTCTCAGAAGTAACTGCTATTTTGTGAAAAAAATGCTTAGATACAGACATTCTTCTTTCCCTACCTCAAATGAGACCAGTACATGAAATAAAATCTACTTGTACAACATTTGTGCTAGCACTGATGGTGTGGACCACCTCCTTCATGGTGAGACCACATGCAAAAACTAACACAGATGCATGGCTGGCATACTTAAGGTTGAGTTTAAAAGCTTTATCGTACCTCATGTAGAGGGACAAATTCTAAAGACTTCAGAATGTACCGCTATAGAGGAACTAAAGCATTTACTTGCTTCCCTACTCCAGATAATTATTTTGCTGTTAAGATTGCCATAAAAACTGTATCGGTATTTATGGGCTACTATAGTTACCTTCAGTATTATATTTTCAAATGTTTTCTATACCCTTCACAAGCTAAAAGATGTATCAGAATTCAGATAGCACGGTCGAGTCACAATACAATAGTTAAGCCATAACTGACCACATACACAAAACCTACCAGAAAGCCTAGATCTGCAACAACCTCTTTTACAGAGATCTAAAATAACGTCACTTCACACTGGTATGAAGAAAAGGCAAGTAGCTAACTCAAGTTTACTTGAATTCTTGATTAAGAGTTTGTGTTTTTGTCTCAGCAATGTTTAGAGGACTTCTACCCTTTCAAGGCAATGCACAACTAAAAATTTAGCTAACCACACAATTTCAATATCTAACTGGTGAAGCTCTAGCTAGTGAAGTACCTAAGTACCTTTTGTAACTCAAAAATCAATTGTGCAATAACATTCTGCAGAAGACTACGTTATATAAATAAAGGACTAAATTATACACAAGAAAATACATATATGCCTTATTTCACGTGTTTCCTAATTATTATTTACCTGCATTTCTTCTTTTGTGAAACTGGCTGCTTCATCTCCCAGCTCATGTAGATACATACAGTCTGGTTTTGGACACTGCATATTTTTTAGGAAATAACTGCAGTATTTTGTTGTACCTAATGATGCCTGAAGAAAAAGAAACGATTCATTAGCTAAATTAAGCACCAAAAGGTAAGGATGCCATTTACAATAGAAGGAGAAAAAAATACTATATTTACAAAGAAATATAGCATCAAGATTTAGAGTTCTATCATAATGCATTTTTGACGCAGATGGACTAAAAAGTTCATCCGTAAGAAATCCATATGCTTAAGCATTAGATAATTAGAACGTATTTCTATTTTCACATCATCTAAGCAAACACCAAAATAAGAGCCTCAGTAAATATTTGGCTCCTTATGATTATGAATGCAAATAACGAATAAAAGTAGTTATAAGTTTGTATTACATTCAACTGGTTAATATTCTTTAACAGGGTCAGGAAATGAATATTAACCAATTTTCTGTTGCCCATATAAGTGTTTATATAGACACCAAGAAGAAAAAAATTATATTTCCCACAGAGCTTTTGAGAGGCTTTTTAAAAAAAATACTTAAAATCATATGACATCATAGCATGAATTTTAAGATGGCTGAGCACAGACCATCACATCCCATTGATTTTACATACATTATAGAACAAGCGAAGTACAAGTCTGGTAGGAGAAAAATAAACAAGTCTAATCAATGCAAATTAAAAACAAACAAAAAAATAAAAAGCAAGTAAAGACAGACAAGTGTAGATTTCATGACAGCAAGCTTTAGGCTGTTATACAGTAAACCTAGGCTTGACTTTTGGGATATTCTTCCCTCCCAACACACCTCACCCCCTTTTGAATGGGAACAGAATGCTTGAGATAAAGGCAGGCTTACTACTACAAGAACGTTTTGTAAACAGGACATTAACTTGATAGAAATTTTGAGGATGAGAAAAGACTCTGCAGAGGTACACTCCTCTCTAATCTTACTTCATGCGTTTGGACTACAGAAGTGTTCTGTAGAAGAAAATAATCAGGTTTTCACAAAATCTTTTTAAGTTTTACAAAAAAAGCCACAGTGAGAAAGGGGAAGGGGTACATCGGTCTCAAACTTCTGCTCTGAATCTACCTGCCAACCCTAAAGCATCGCATGCTAGAAGCTCACTGAACTTCCATGCTGTAATTAATGGTAGGAAAGTAGATCCAAAAAAAATATGTGCTATACTATCCTAGCACATATATATGAAAATGTAAAAGCATTACCACCTTGAGTGTTCTGCCGTCTACCACCACATTATTGACGCACTGTATGGCTCTGAGAGCATCTTCTGACCGGATGTAGGTTACATATGCGCTGGCACTTGGACCCTAGAAAGAAAACATGCCAATATTTTTTTCCAGACAGACATGAGCATTAAGTTGCTTTTATACTAGCTCACTTCAGAAATTGATACATTCAAGGCCAGACGTTTCTGAAAGTAGACTAAAACAGTTCATGAGAATTTAGATTTGATGTATGAAGGAAACGAAGGAAAAGAAATGCATCAAAATATCCCTTAAGGTTCAGAAAATACTTAATGGTGTTTTGTCCATGAAATGCAAAATAGTGAAAAAATGCCATGTTTCTGCTGCTTTGAAGATTCTCATCCTGTCTCCCGATTTTTAATCTTTCTACTTACTCTGCATCTTCCAATTGAACTTCGAAACTGTTTGGACAATGCCTCAGCTAGTACGATAATTTTGCTTTTGCAATAATATGTATTTTCTTTTTACTACTTTATTTTACTACTTTAATCTACTGCTTAAACAAAAAATAGTTCCCTGGATTCACAGGACAAACACGTATTTTCTCTGTAGGAATAGAAGTCATAAGAGCCGCTACAGTCTTACCTGTGAGCCTGCATATGATGTGCTGTTATTAATGACAACTTTATGTATTTTACCAAACTTCCCAAAATATTCTGGTCGTTTCAAAACCTACAAAAAGAAAAGGAAGAAAGTTAAAGAGGTATATTGGAAAGTTAACTGCACTTCATATGGGACTGTACTTTGTGTACTTAATGAAACCCACATCTTTTCTACAAATGGGAAGACAAACGGATGTAGATTTCTTTTCCACTGAGAAACACAGTTACTTGCAATACAAAGTGCATTGCCACTGCAGTAAAGAACTTAAATGAAGGATATGCTATGTTGTGTTTTATTTTTGTTATTTGAACTACCTAAACTCTGCTCTGGCAATATATATCCCATTCAACATGAAACATTCCTGCATGCACCTATTTTATAATTTGAGGAAAAATCCAGAATCACATGAATTCCAATTTTAAAATAACCACCTTAAACTTGCATTCATATATATTAACTGCCAGAATAAAAACAGCTGAATCCTGACTCACTTGCTCCACACCAAGAGAAGTAGAGTAAATTAATTAACTTGAGAGTCTAATCTTTCAAAAAACTTAAGGCTAAGTATAGGAAAAAATATGACACTTCACAGGGGGCAAGAAAAAGTGTTGCAGAAACAACACTACACTGAAATGTGACTGAATATCACACACCAGAAGGAAAAAAAATCCTGTCCTGCCTTTCACTGCATCAGTTAAGTAATAACTATTTGGGGATCCTATGCAAAGCAGAAACATCTTCAGCATACTAAGTAGCTTTGTTGAATAATGGTTACCTGTGTGCCAATGGAATTGGCAATATCTGAGAGGCTGCTACCAAAAGCCTTTCTTTTTCCTTCCCTGTGATGGGAAGAAGTGACTACTCAGACTGAGCCTATGTAAGCTGAGAGGAAGAAAGGACAATTTGTTTCCCCAACTATATCTTCAGATTTATACTATAATACAGTTAAACTGTACCAATCCAAGAACTTCACCTAACTGCCTTTGCTCCCTTCTTCAGGGAGCATCAACATCTTCAAGATCAGGCAGTATTAATCATGTTGCAAAAGTCCTGTAGAAGTACAGGGCACACTGTACTTTCAACTAGAAACTCTCACTGGTCTCATCTGACTGTTCTTCAGCTGATTTACACTGCTCCTGAAAGGCCCAATGCCACCTTTGGGCACCATTCCAGAGGAGACTGGCAGTCCTAAGGAGAAGGATTTCTTCAAGTGTTTTACAGATCGCACACCTGATAACGTGTCACAACTTTCAAAAGAGTGTGTCAACAGAAGTGGATCCACCTGTACATTCCATTACAATCCACAGACCTATTTTCAGAAACATTAAATAGCAGCCAGTCTCCCCTTCCAAATCATGTTTATTTGTACATGAGGTTTTTTTGCCTGCTTAAGTGGAAAACAAGTTGAAAATACTGAAGCCTTTTTTTTGATCTATCCCATCTCTCTCTTTCAGGCTAGGTTTCTCTGAAATCAAGCTATCTGGGTATTACATACACTGTTCAGTAAATACCCATTATCCTTTGACATATCAGTGAAAATACTGACCACCACATAATCTAATACAACCCTCCCACCTATTATGCAAAAAAGACAATGTGGAACTACCTGAGGTTAAAAAAGAGTTGTGTATATTATTTCCTCTTAGAAATCCACTCTCTAGTCAAAGAAACTTAATGCATTTTTTAGTAAAAAATTGCAAGCAACTGTCAACATTGGCCTGGCTTTGTGCTATTGCAGTTAACTTGCTGCTATATTCTTGTCAAAACTGTAGTGTTTTAGGTTGTATCAGTTTAACTGATTTTTCTTCTTTGCTTCCTATCCTATTTCTTTTCACTAAAAACAGTGTTTTACATTTGTTCTTTTCCAGCCTACCAAAACGTGGCCCATTCTCAGCAAGTCCTCAGAAACAGTCACTTATATCTGAGGTTTCTCCAGACAGTTTAGTCCAATCAGGCGAATTTAACTTGGCACAGCACTTTTGAAGACATCTATTTATCTTGTAGTACATTCCTTCCACATTCTAATTCAAGGTACTCTTACTCATTAGCACTAATTCCATTAGCCATCTGCAGCTGACTGATGATGGAAGTGAAGAAAGCATTATTAAAAATGCTGTTTTTTAAGCCAGTTAAAAACAGTTTTCCCCAAATGAAAAACTTCTTTTTGATGATACAGAGTAGTAAGCCTTTGCTGGGTCCTTCTCTTACTAATTTTTTCTTCAAGTGACATTACTCTTGTGCTCCTTCCTAGGTATACTCCAGCTGTTGACTTTTTATTTCTGTCCTTACAGATCTGTGCTACACATATATTTGTTCTTTATAATCTGAACTGGCTCCAATTTTAGAATAGGCAGTGCATGACACAGCTGCATAGCGCCAGCAGATCTAGCACAGGAAAGTGAGTAACTAAAAGTGTTAAACTCGTTTTAAGCTCAACATCAAGCTTTTTAATGAATAAAAAGAACAGTTTCCTTAAAAATAAAGCATCCATACTCTCAAAAACAAGGACAATTATTTTGGAGTAGGAAGCTCAGTAGTTGCCTTAAGAAAAAGGCATCAGTATCATGGGAATTTTGAAAGCTGTTTTATTTAGTACCCACTACAGACAGACAAGGGTAGGCACAAAGATGTTCCAGTGGTTTCCTGACAGTAAGTTAAAAGCAAGATCTGCAAGTGTGAAGTGCTCACCTCTGGATCTGCTAGGCGTTGAGATAACCCTACCACGAAGACAAGGTTCTTTTGTACAACCCGTACACTGGCCAAATGTTTGCGATTCTCTGATATCTTTTGTTTCCTCTCATTTTGTTTCTGTTTCTTTTCGTTTTTTATCCTTTGCAGCTCTTCCTGGGAGAGTGGTTTGTACACTGCTGGATCTTCTGGGTATGGCTAGATATAACAAATATAATTAAGAACAACACATATAACAAACATTTGAAAATCATTAATCCAGACATTTTAACATATGAATATATTTCTCCTGTTACACCGTTCTAATTGTTATGGCCAGCCATAACGTAAAAGTAGCACACTGAGACCTTTAGAGAGTAGGGAACATCTTGCAAATTTTCACAGAATTCTCCAATTTATGGGTATAATACTGACATAAGCAAGAACTGCATTCTAACTGAGCTGCCTGTTCAGTCTAGTAACACCAGAAGCAGCTGCAACACGACAGCCAACGCATCCTGTTAAGATTTCGCTAACATGGCATAGTAAGTAGGGTGAGAGAGTGCCCTGCATATTTGCATTATGTCTGATACTGATTTGAATACTTAAATGCATTAACAAACATGAATACTAGGAGATTAGAAATCTAAACAAAATTGTGCTTTCAGTGAATGAGGTTTACAGTAACACCATTACATGCCTCAGTCTTTACATGGTTAACTTCTCCTAGCAAAGAGAGGTTTCAGCACAGCTAACTGCATACTGATTTAATAGTGTTCTTGCCATGCTTGTGTGTCAGTTTGAAACTTGAGGTTGTCTTCCCTGCACAAAGGTGCATTTTAACCTCTAAATTATCTACAGATAACTCTACAGACACATCTACAGATAACTCCTCAAACAGACAACGCTAGATTTTAATCTCAAAAGTAACTAACAGAAAGATAAATCTCCGTTGCACAGAAAGACTGCTTTATTTGTGCAGGTTACGTGCCTATTGGTGTAAAGGCACTATTTTAGCCCCATCTTGCAGGCTACAGTGAAATGTTTTCTCTCCCACATTGCTTCTCAAAGCACTTCCATATTCCTTATCCATCTCATGTTTTTTAGACTGAAAAGTTAAATTTCGTATTTCACGTACACAGCAATGCTAAGCACAGAAAAAGGTATATAAAAAACACATTTTTCCTAAGCATTGAAGATGAATTAAAAACAAGAATACAGGATATATGCACTAAAGTAAAGATTTGAGGTAAAGAACTTAAGCTCACCAATATGTTGAACCAAGTTCACTGCCTGTACTACCATAACAAAAGGTTTCAATGTCCAACAAAAATGTACTTAAATTTCCTGACTGTCCTCTGTTAACAGTAGAATAACAAATTAAATGTCATACTAAGCAACCTGAGAAAACCTACAGCAGATAAAAATAAGGGTTAGTTTAAAAGCATGTATTCCCCATACTTGTGTGATGCTATTGAAAGAGCCACTGAGTAGTTCTTAGACCTGATGGTCTGAGTACATCTCCAAACAAACCAAGATCCATTTTAAGGTTTAAGCAGTTTAGTCCAGCATCATTACGCTATACTTGAGACATCTGAAAATACAGTGGTCAACTTCAGCAGACAGTATCAAGGTTAAGCACTAAGTTCCTTGGAACCTTTTAGTATCACAAAGCAATTTAAACTTGTAAGATACCTACTATTAGCTAAAGGTACACACTGAAGACCTTGGCATGAAAACACACTTAAGGACTCACATTACCCTTTCAGAACAAGTTAAGACTATACTGTTCCTCAGAAAGTTATGTCATGCACAAGTAACACTCAATACTTCATACAGATTTCACTTAATGAACATTTAACAATAATTTGAAGAACAAGGATCCACGTTAGTAAGGTCATTTGAGATGAGCTATAGCTGATGATTATCTTGAGCTTCAACACGTGTATACAAGAAGGTATTCAGAGACAGGGTTAATTCCACATTGCTTGACAAAGAGAGCTAATTCAGTTATGATGGTCAAGCTGAGCTCAGGTAAGAATGGTAAGAAAATAAATGCATCAGTACAAGGTATATATAGCTCCAAAAATAAAATAGCTTGCTCTACACCAAGCAATGTGGTATGATCCCTACAGCCTTTCACAGATTGAATTTCTCCTCCAGATTTCATCCTATGCAAGGCAAGGCATTCAAGTGTGTTGCTCCCTGATACTATGGAAGAAATGAAAAATTCATGGTCTTCAGGAGGTTCAGTAAGGCCCCTGAAGACCCGAGAAAACTACAGCAAGCAGTGCCAAAGTTGATCAGCTTCTTTCTTGCCAAGAATAACTACATTAAAAGTATATTATCAAATGAGAAGCATGTTCCTCCTCTGTACAGCAATTTGCTACTAGAAGTCCTGAACAGAAGTCTGCAATCATGCTGGATAACTCGAGCATAAGCCTGAGCAGAATATTTACTTGTCCATAGTAAAAACACTGCTTCCTATTTGTACAGAAGAGCATGAGAACTACCAGGAGGCACTAAACAGCAGTAACTTCAAGAATCAGGGAACAAAAACATCTTCTCAGCAGGTAGTGCAAGACCACCTGATTGAGGATTTTAATTTTTTTATTTGCTACCATGGATAACACTATTTGTTTTAGCGACAGAATAATCAAAAGTTCTCACTAGATACTGTAGTGCTGTATTATACAGAAAGTGTTTCATATGTATGCTTATCACTTCCATGACATATTTAATGCTTTTAAGGAATATGGGTAGTATGGGTAGTTGGGCATCATGACTTTCAGGACCTGTAAACGAATCTATGCACCTCTGAGTCCCAAGACTGAATCAGAACCCAGTTCTAAGATGTGATAAAAGACACTCCTACCTATACATAACGTGTAGCATGATGAGAGATAAGTGACATTGTACATTTAAGGAGGGAAGCAAATACGCATAGAATGATCTTCTCAAATGCTGTTGGTGCTAAGAAAATTTGAGTCTTAAAAATCCCATTCAAAATAAGGACAGGAAAAATCCTGTTTCAAATAAGGACGAAGCCATTCTACAGATAGAATAGGTCAATAAATGGACTTCATCCTCAGAGAGGCTGCTTCCCACAAGTTCATGTACTCAGGTGACAGTTCAACTATGGACAGAACATAAGCATCAAAGGATAGCGGAAAATGACTGTGAAAGCCAAGCAAGGTGGATTGACTATCCACGTATCTCGAAGTATCATTTCACTTGCTGTTTACTCTGTCCAACCCTACAAAACAAGGAGAAGATCACAGATCTTGCAACAGCAGAAGTGGCCATGCCATTAGGCATGACTTTTCTTTAAAAAACACACCTTGGCCAAGCATGAATCTAGTTCTGTTTTGCATGGTGTAGAACAGGGGGTTAGCTGTTCCCAATGGCCAAGAGGCATAAGGTGATACTTGTTTACTGTGACCGATTCCTTAGCTGGTAGAGGATTTGAGATCCAAGCAAAGTAGCTACATCAAACGTTATCAGCATTTATATATCTTCAGATACAAGACACTAAGATATGTCAACATCACAGATTCGCTGTCTAAATTTAGCTGACGCCCTCCACTTCAGTTACACAAATCCTCTTCAGCAAAACCCATGGAAGCCACCTGAACAAGACTGCCAACACGGCAAGTGACCGGGCTTTGTTTACACTAACTGTAAGTTGCTGGTAGTCCTACAAGGAAAAGTTCAAATGTCTCTTCTGTAGTCTCATGTCTTTTATCAGAGATGGCCCTTGATGAATTCTTAGTCTTCCTGACTAAGCTTGTCTTGTAATTTAAGTTTTGTTTTCTTTCAGACTTTTTCCCCACATTTTCCCAATTGTTGAGAGCTGAGCTGGGATTTATCAAGCACTTTGCTTTTGTCATTCCCAGATGGGGTCACATTCCTTCCACACAATGGATGTACCAACATTTCCCAGTTGTTTCCTTGCTACCAAATAGGTTCTGAAATGAGAAATACAGAGAAAGTCAATAAGGTTTATGCATAGCACACAGTATACTTATTACAATAAAAATTAGCAATTTCTAAATACAAATTGTTGCACTAAACTATTCAGTTATGGCATTAAAAGCACAGAAGGAAACAACTGACATTTGACAACTGTGCTCCTTCAGACAGGAGTAGGAGAAAGACACGAACACGCTTAAAACATTTTAGTTTCTTGGTCATAAGTTCACTACTTTATCTCCAATGCAATGTGGTAGGAGGAAAAAGGCTTACTAAGTCAAGGAAATGGAGAAAAATGACAAAGCCATGCTACAAGAACAGCAAGAATATCAAATTATACTATTTGGTGAAGGGCAGAGCAATTAAGATTTAAGTGAAGGAGTTATGCATTTTTTGTTAGTGTTTGGGTTTTTTTTGAAGCCATCCCATTTGGGAGATTTAAAAATGTTAACAACTGACATTAAGGTCTGAGTGCTATGCTCTATTAAAGCCATACAGGTGACTAAAATAATAGACATTATTCATACAAAAATAGTACCTAGGCCACTGAATATTTTAAAGAAAAAACCACCACAAAAAAATCCCTGGCTTTACAACTGAAACCAGTGAGTCTGCTGACCTGTAAACCTGCTTTTGGCTGCAGAAATCTCTTTTGAGAACAGCATATTTTCATTTTAATTTGACTAGTTAGTGATTATTTCACTCACAGTTAAGAAACCAATTGACTGGAAAGAACAGGAACACTTGCTTAGCATCTTACAATTGACTAGACCTACAATTCTGAAGGGGATCAGTAACTTGAGAACAGGTCGGTTCTGTTTAAGGAACCACCTTTTGTCATTAATGAAATAAGCAAAACCGATTTGTGAGTATTTCAAAAGCCACATAAAGCTTACAATGCCTTTAATATGTTCAGACTAACAAATACTAGTTACCATCCAACATTCAACTTCGAGTCACTCTACCCCCTCACTTTCACAATGCAAAGCAAATGTGTGTCTACTACCATTACTAACAGGAGAAAATTCAGGACATGCTAACCCAACTGACTGCAGTCATGTGAACATATTCTGCACATGCATATCTTGAGCTATATATCAGTTCAAGTACGCAGAAATACTTCCTCCTTGGTAGAGAACAATGCAAGATAATACCTTTTCAGTTAGAAGCAAGTTAGAGATGCTCAGGAAAACAGCAGTACATACACAAGGCACAATCAAATGTACAGCACAGACAGCACTCAAGAGTATAGCTACTATTTTATTATGGACTTGTTTCAAAAATCTTCCCCGAATCTTTCAGCCAAAATCCCCAGATAAGAAACTTCATTGCTCCTCTTCATCGACAAGCAACCAAACCATTGGAGACTTTAATTGCACTCACCAACCTTGGCACCAAGAGCAGTTTTCTATTAAGTAATTGCGCATGACATACGCATATGCTTTAATATGAGGCCTTGCTTTCATATATGTATATTCACATTCCATTTCGCAGTAAGAATCCTGCACTAGTATATGCATTATAAACAAGATGTGCCTGTTGAGAGCATAGTACCTACTATAAACTTTCCTACAATAAACATATTTGCAAGAATTTTACTGCTCTGCTATTTTCTGCACTTCAGCATCTTAAGTGATCACAGCTGATGCACACCATCGTTGACATGAATTAGAATGCTACTTAGATCTTTTCCCCAGAAACCTTACTACACACAGACAGGAAATATTTTAAGCACACTACACTCAAAATCACATACCTGGTTCAGACGACACACCACACTTCAAAAGGTGGTTTCTTCAGACTTCTTCGATGCTGCCAGCAGTTGGGTAGCTCAAAATGGTTTATTCCAAGGATCTCAGTGGGGTCTTGGTACCACAATATCTTTGTGCCACAAAAAGGAGTTTACTCCTCAGCCTCCTCTACGTAGACCTTCTACAGTCCAGTGAAATAGCAGCAACTCTACTTAAGAACATCTTGCAATCCACAAATGAAGAAAGTATCAAGAACATAATCCTCGTCTACTGTGAAAGAAGTCTCCTTGCTCTCCTGGAATAGTTGGCGTGCTTCCTTCTGAAGGTAGTACTCATTGCAGCCTTTCTCCCAGAACTGTTTTTCTGATCAAATTGTATCCAACTCCACAAAATATTTGCATATCCAATCACATGCCAAATTATTCCACAAGGTAGTTCAGCTGTGGCTGTATCCGTATGTCAAAGAATCCAGATACCCAGAGGAAGTGAATACCGTGCTGATTCTGTGATTTTTCCAATATATTCCACAAACTTCCAATAATAAATGATCAGAGATGACTGAAACAGTTGTTGGCAAAGAGTAGCATAATAAATCCAGGTACATGAAGCAACTTACACAGACAAGGAAATTCCAGAAATCTCATGTTTGTACCAGCAGAGTAGATATTTGCTTGTACCATAAGAACTACTATAACAGCATGTGTCATCTACAGCAGGTATCATATGTGGAGACCAATTTGGCGATGACAGGTAGATCCTCCTTGTAGATTATACAGCTCAAATACTGCAGCAAATCTGTGCAATTTGTTAACAAACTTATGTTGCTGTGGGATAGCCTTCAAGCTTGCAGAGGCATCCAAACACAGGTTAGCAGCGAGAGCTCTAGTTTAGCCGAAGCTCAAAAGAACAGCAAGAAAATGACTGGAAGTGCTTATAGAAAGCTGTGGCAGTGAATGAAGATAGTGAACTCAAGTAAGATTACTCAGGGTCTGAGAAAGGAGCTGTAACATGAGACAGGAAGCCAAAGGCATAAACTGAGGATAGGATCACAATTAAATAAGAGGAGAAAGAGCAGACGTAAGTAGCTGCAATTAGACAAAGAGGAAGGCCAGGCAAGAAAGTTACAATCAAGGAGTATCGTTAGAATTAAAGAGAAGATATCAAGAAAGAATTTTATACTAAACATTGATGATAAGGAAGTAATAAGGTTAAGCAAAACACTAAGGAGGAAGAAAATAATTCAAAGGAAAAAGTGGCCAACTGCAGTACCAGCCACGTATCAATTAAGAGATAGGGAGAAATTAACTGTGACTCTCAACGTACTACCTTTAAGCATTTGGCAACAAGATCAGAATGCTAGACAAGTAGACTTAGCCTAGATTTTGAGAAGCTTTAAAATTTATCACCATTGGATATATTTTCCAAAACGTTTACAAGTTTAGTGTCCAGAAAAATGGATTAAGAGCTCCAGTGCCACAAAACAAGCAGGTGATTTATAAGCTTGCCTCAGACAGCTCGGCTAGTTTAGCTGAACCTTGGGCCCTCAGCAAACCCCTGATGCTGGAATCCTCACTGTCCTTCCTGAAAAGACTCTGGCAATGCATGAGCACCCCAAATCACAGGACTTTTTACTTTTGGCAGTTCTCCCAGCATCAGCATGCCTTGGTTCTGATCCACAGCTTCCCCTATTAATCCAGTTCTGAATTTAACAAACCAAGACTAGCAGTTGCACAATGGCTTCGACACGTATGCAGACAGAATCTGAAAGATCCAACACCTCACCCTTGAGCTACGCCATTACTAGAAGAATGTTTCCCCGAAGGAAAAGGATGTCTTTGGTACCAACACAACGCAAGAGCCTTGTGATACGTGCAAGGCAAGCCGCTGTTCCAGGATATTTACCTTTCTGCAAGCAGGACAAAGTCCATTCTCATCAGTGCGGATACGATGCCAACAGAAACGGCAGATTTGGTAGCCACAGGTGCAAGGGAAGAAGTTGATGTCATCAATCTCCAGAGGCTCCATGCAAAGGGGGCATTCCACAGGGTCTTCCTTAGCATCAGGGCTGCGAGACATCTTTATATGTTCGCAGAGCAGCAAAAGTTTATAATAACTTAATAGATAAAGAAGGTCAGCACTTGAAAGTCTGCAAGAAAAAAAAGAAGCAATTAGTACTTTTGACAACCTTTGTTTTGCACCTCTTAATATTTCCGTTCTCCACCACTTGCCTTCTCCCCACACAAGTTATCTACAAAAACACAAGCTACCTGCTAATAACTTGAGTCTGTCTTCCCACTTATGAGCCACACAAGTAATATGAAAGATGCTATTGGTGATGTGCCTCCCCTACCTGGATAGGCAAGCACTTTTTTGACTAGCCTGTGTTTCAAGCTGTACAGTCACAAGGAAATACTTGGAGTGTATGATGTATGCTTAAGTTCTGCCAGCTCCTTTTAGTGACTGCTTGCTTCAAGTCTTCTACAAATTCAACTCAGGACTTCAAGTTCAAGACCAATTTATTCCTCCACTCAGGGATTTGGAACAACATTTAGGTCATCCATTCAGACTTTTCAGTGGGGCTACAGAATTATTGAACAGAAACGATGAAAGCTTCTTACACAGAATGGTTCATTTCATTGTCCATCCCATTTTTTTGGTACAGAGACCAAACCTTGAGATTAATTTTTAAATAGTGTTTGCCAAGGTTTATAAGGTATACAACTTTCTGTACGCATCAGACAACTTTTGTCAAGTCATTTATGCTTTTCATCAGCACCTAATTCACACCGAAGTCCAAATATATACACATGCTCAAAGAAAAGCCATCCTAGTTCTAACTAGGGAAGCAGACAGTACAATATTTCTGGATCAGAATTTTGAAAAAGAACTAAAGCCCATGTTTTCTTCAAAATTCACTACTTAAACTCGTTTCTTAAGCTCAATCATTTGAGTATGCTTCCATTCGATTAGTTTAAGAATGAAGAACAAAGAGTTGCTGTCACACTCAAAAAGGACATAGTCCTCACTGAGATATTCAATCAGTTTTGTGTTTTCCCCCCCCTCTCGTGAACTAGAAGTGTGGATATTTGAAGTGGTATCTAGTCTCAGCAAGTCATCTTTACCTGCTGCAGGAAACACACGTGTATAAGGCACCTAATTTTATTATTTCACTTTAATTCTGTACTTCTTCTGGAGATAAAACCACACAACTAGAAACCCCCCTGAAAAGCATGACTGATATGCCAGTTACACCTACAGATACAGCCCTCCTTGCCCTAAGCATTGAGAAATACATGACCAGAATCAACAGCTGGCTGGTCATATTATCTTTAACACACGCGTACCTTTTTACAAATAGGCAAGCTCATAAACAAACTTCAAAAATCCAAAATTCTTTTTCAATTACACCTTCCCCCAAACAGATGTGTTTCCTCTGCGTATTCCTGAGCTTCCTGCACTAATGCTTTGCTCGGTCAGAATTTTACCAAGAAATTAGCAACAAGTGCCATGCTGAGCAAAGTACGAAGTTTCTTAAAGTCAAGCACTACTCTCTAGTTCCCCCTTCTTGCACGCTATTATGCAACTGTATTTAGGATTTAACCACACACACGATCTGAAGTCTCCTCTGCTTTCCCAGTGAGTTTTCCATTTCATTACTTTCCAAAAACATTAGATCACGTACTATCCAATCTTTCCCCAGGCTTTTAGGAGCAAGTCCAGAGAAATTCTTACGTCCACCTACTGGAAGAATGACATTTACTCCCATCCTTGTAAATACAGGTTTTGAGACCAACCCCCTGGCTCACAGATTTCCATACACTGGAGTCTTAGCCTTACACATCTTTGGTTCAGTACTCACGACCAGAAAAAACAGTTCTGTTTATGATCTTCTGACTCTAAACCACTCTTCCTTGCATAAAGTCTATCTTGTAAAGCCCACGAGGTTCCAGTTAAAGTTGGGACCTCTCACGTTACAGGACAGGACCAGTTCAGCATCAGCATGCAAAGCTTGTCCCTGTTCCCCACAGAAATTCTTCTGCAGGTGGCCAGGAGAGAACCCCGAAGAGGAACAGCGCGCACACACGCAACCACAGCACCAAATACACAGCAGGGCAGAAAGAGCATATAGCCTTACACAGAACAGTTGCATTGCAGCCAGGTGTGTTCACCAGCTGATACCAGCAGCCTAGCCTAACTGCAGTTGAGGCTATTCTCAGAGCACATACTGCCTCGAGGTACAACATACAATTCTGGTGAACACATAGCACTACCCTAAAAAAACAGCTTAAAGTCCCATTAAATGCTCACATAAAGTAAGGATGGAGGAACAGATTTTAGATGCAGTAAGCATTATTTTCCTCACGTGGCATGTACTAGCAACAACGCTGTCCTCTTTCTGACCTTCACAGTGATTGAAATCAAAGTGTTAACTCCTACAATAACATAGCAGGTTTTTATTTAATTATCCATGATTTGTTTGGTGGTATATAACAATCACTTTAACCACCTCAAAACCACATCATGGGGCCTTATTAGTGTTTAGACAGAACAGAATCTGGCCTGAAAGAAAGAAAGGATTAGCTTGCCCAGGAGCTCTGTCTTGTTTGTAAAACCCATTTTCATCGGTTGAAGGGTCAGAGGGATTGTTAAAAGGCCACAGCACACTGTTTAATTGCTTGTTATGCATATAACTTAACACACATTTCTACAGCAACCTTTATACCTTTTGCAATGCCTGTATGTGAGTTAAATTTCTTATAACAAACTTCTCACATCTATATAGCAGCAAAACCATTACAACACAAAAATGACATTAAACCAAAGCATGCAATAAACTACACAGATTTTGTTCAAAAAGTTTCAAGTTGGATATGACTTTGTCATAGAACTCCAAACAACAGGTCGGAAAGCAAACAGCATAGTCCGATCAAGCCTGAACTCATTCCACTACACCTCCAGCTACTTTGAGTCTACTGAAACATATCTAATAAATCCATACTAGTACTAGTGCAGTTGTAGTTAGAAGCACAGCTTTGAAGAACTTCAGTCATCACAATAAAACTACTGAGTTATAACTTCCCTATTTGGAATCTCTGCTAGGAAATGTTATCGGTTCATGTGAAAAGAGTGTGACATTAGCTAGTGCCTCTGGGATATGCAGACAAGCTCTAAGAAAATTGCAACGTGATTAACATTTATGAGCTGTTTAAGTTAACACTAAGAGTTCAGCAGCTGCTAGCAATAATGCCAATAGCTTGCTTCAGTCAGTAAATGGCCTGTTATTTTACAGCTAGGAGTAAAGAACAGCTGTATGCCATGTTTCTTGAAACTAAGTGAAAAGCAGTATTTATTTACCTGGGAAAAGACCATTCAAGCATCCTATTTTTCAAGCATCCTATTTAAAGATTCTCTCCAAAGAAGTGTCTCCATTTCAGGAGGCTTTATATACCAGGGACTGTGCACCAGTTCTGCATCAGAACAGTGCTCAGTTTTTCAAGCCCAGAAGAGTAACGTGCAGAGTGAGGCAGCATTAAATGCATTGTTCGTACAAAGCTACCAAGCTACTAGTTTAACTGGTCAGCTCAGAATGAAGTTGTTGGAATAGCCTTAAAGATTAACATCATAATAAAAGTAATGCAGCGACAGCAAGACACAAAAGGCAGAACTACCTGCTGTATTTAATCTACAGTATTTGGTCTTTGGGATCAAGTAACCAGAGATCAATTTAATAGCATCTCAGGAAAAAGGGAAGAAGGTTGTGCACATGTGCATACGCACACACAAAATGCAAGCAGCTAGGATTTGTCCATGCTCTTTCCACAGCACTGACAACTGCAGTCAAACAGCACTCCGACAGCTCCACATCCTGTTTATAGAAGACTGTGCCAAAATATTCACACACACAAGGACGGAGCAAAGGCGGACAACGTCCAGCAGCATCTCTTAGAGCTGGTGATTTTGTAACAGGTAATAACCAGAATAGAGAAACAAGTGGTTGGTACTGTAGAAGGGATAAGGCATACTACTATAAAGTTCCTTTCTTCTCCAAACCAGTATGCAAAGTGAAAAATATTTTTTAACTTTAACACTAGCAGTTATTTCAATCCATTTAGGCAGCGTCTGCATGCTTTCTTTTTCACTTGAGGTGAGCAAATTTAGCTTCCTACAGGTTATCTTCATCTTCATTACTGAGTTTTAAAAGAGGGTCTTAAAGGAGAGCAGGAGGAAAGCACTTGCTTCTTATCCGTTCTTTTTTCATCGAGGACACCTATTCAAGACTTGACAGAAACAGAACCCATCTTCTTATGATAAATACTAGAAGATTTCTACTTGCTAGCAGTTCATTTTAGGAAAAAGTGTTCCTTAATTCCTCTTTCAGGAGGGCAGCTAGCTCCACAGGGTACAGATGCCTTCTTCCTTTATCAGACAATGGGCTGAATCAAGCCTTGCTACTTGCTTTAAGACACTAATATCACAATCAGAAGTTGTCAAAAATCAAGTCAAGATAAGCTTAAGTAAAAGACCCACATCCTAGAAAATATTTGGAGGCCTCTTGAAGGACAAAAATCCAGGCGTGCGTTAGCTAATGTTTCACGTGAAGTTCAAACATACCCGACACTTGAAGGGAAACAGGTCGGACTCTATGCACTGAACCTTTAGTAAAGGTTGGTTAAACTTGCGCAAACAAACTCAGACATTTTTTCACAGCCTTCTATCTTTTGAAACTTGTCAGGCCCTGAGAAGTCTCAGAAATGAGCTGGGGATTCTGCCTGTGTAACTTCACACAAAAGGCAGCCCACTGGAAACTCCCCTCAACACAACGAGGATGGATCAATTCCCTTTTCAAACCTAATCTCTACTGTGATCCTGTTTAAAAGCTGAAGGTAGAAAGGTAGAACATAAATTATAATGGATTACCCCGCTTCCTTGACCTAGCAGAGCAGCAGCTCCCTCAGCACAGCACTCTCCTCCAGGCAGGGCAAGGCAGTGCCAGCCTTTGTTTCAGAAGCCCTCGGCTGGACTAGGTCCTTCCACGGGTACTTCTGCTGGCAGCAAAGCAGCCCGATTTCCTCTTATCTCCTAATGTACTAAAGGCTGTCATGGTGACCACTGCAAGGTTTACATCAAAGCCTTTCAGAGACAGGCTGCACAGAAAGGTACGTTTTTTACTTCTAAGCACACAGAACTGAGGGAGATCCACCAAGCCACTCAAAGCCCCACAGAAAACCTGTGGCAGAGGAAGATCAGATATGCACGTCCCAAAACATGAACCTAGTCACTAAACCTCCTGGCCATGCACACGATTCAGAAGTCTGGGGACCTTCTCCAGGCCATCCCTCTGACACGCTATCTATGCTCACCTGTAATTTTCAGGATGTCTACAGGAGAGCAATCCCTTTCCCTCCCAGCCTCTTAATCCATAGCAACACATGGTGATTGCTTCAGTTCCCTGGTTAGTAACACTACTTCAGGAGACTGGGCAGGAGTGCTGAAAGCTGGCTTTTCCTGACAGGTTTTTGGTACTGTTACTCAGAGCTAAGACACTTCAGTGACAACCAAGGAAGCTCCAGTTCATCCAAGTTAACTCTCAACTGAGACAGAGAAGGTTCACGAAAGAGGCCAAAACTGAAGTCTGAAGATTCCTGTGCTCTAGGCCACCCTGCAGGTGCCTGAGGAGCCCTCTTGTGTGTTCTCAGACTGGTCATTCCTTCTCTTTGTCCATCTCTTTGAATTCTGCCAGCCTAAGCACTTGTACTGTCTCTTGAACCAGCGAGACCAAGAAATAGCCTATTTTTGCTGGCTGATATTTTACCTAAATCAATTCCCTGTCCAGTTCGTCACACAGCCATGCAAAAGCTTACATCAGCACAGCAAAGACGTAGAAATGAGCAACTGGGGATAGCAACTGCTCAAGCAACACATTCAGCAACAGTGCAAAAATCAGCCAAAGAACTCGACTCACAGCTTTCAACACAATGCCCTCAAGGCAGCCTAATAATAAAAAGAGAAGTCAGGTGGCAGCTGCTAAATGAAAGGGGTACTAATCTTTCTCTACAAAAATACTTGGTGTTCACACTGGATTAAGACACTTTTGGGGGCAAAAAAAGTTTTGTACCATAAAAAATGATTTGCCCTGATGTAAACTGAGCCAAGAATTGTTCACTGTAGGCTTATTGTTATAGAACTTGGAGCTTTTATGCATAAAGGGCTACATACTACCAATGACGCATGAATACCTGTTAAGAGATTATTTACTCAAATAAGTAACTTCCTTAAAAAGCATGAACGGAATCAAGGTGTGAAGTTTTATTCAGAAAAAAATAAGCCAAATAAGATTCAGACAAATTCACCACAATAAAACTTTGGATGCAACAAGCAAACGTTATTCTACCATCTAGGCTGATTCATTCATCAAAATTAAAAGCACAAGATTAGGAAATTAATTTATACAGTTACAGGCCATCAATTTCTAATTCATGTTAGAACTTGAACACTACTGTTCTTTATTTTCTTTCTACATGTCCCCATTTGATCTTTTTGTACCTATACCTCCACTACATGTAAATACAACATGCCAAAAGCACCTGGATAATGAATCAGAAGCAGGGTACAGAATTAAAAAGTCAGACACTTCGAAAGCTTGTGTCACAGACAGTGACCATCCAATATGGGAATATATATCCCAGCATGATTAACTTCCATTCCTCAGACCATAAGCAGGAAATGCTTAAACAACAGTAGGAACAAAAGCCATATCTATACAGATGTGCATACAGCAAGTTATGTATCACGAATTATCATGAAGTGTTGCATACACCAGAAACATCACGCAAGAAAAAAGAAAATAGATCTATCACCTGCCATTAAACATGAAGCAAGTTCCAAACCACCCTGAACTCCCTAAATCTCATTACAGATGGGCACAATTACTTCTGTTCTCCTTGTAACTCTGTAAAGGAACACTAGCATTGGAAAGTAGAATATTCTTTCCAAGTCCTAATATACCAGTTTTCTCTGTGTATGCACTCTAGCATATTGTACTAGAATGTAGATCTTGTACAATGAAATCAGAAACATTATCAGACAATGAGAAGGGTATTTTGGCAAAATAAAGCACTTTGTAGAAGACAGAGGGTTTAGAGATTAAAAGCTTTGTTAATGCGTATACATGCAGTAATTTGTGATATGACAGCATTTAATTGTAAAGGTAGTCACTAACGTAATAAAGAGAATTCAACACCAGTGCAGAGTACCCTGGCAGACCAAGTGCTTAATGTTATTGTAGCTGGCTAATGCTGTCCATCTACTCAAGCTCCCTGCAGCAAGGCACAGAGACTTAGTGATGGCAGCTGTATTTCACTGAACTGGACCTCGTGTGCTTAATTGAAGTTTCCAACATCCAATTTTCCCAATGCTCTTACCCCTGAAGATAAAAAACACAACTGACGGGGTCAGGCCACCATGTCAGTTCTACCCTTCCCCTTTTGCCCAGCACTTCAGCCCATTCACCTCCCTCTCCCCAGGAGTACCTCAACTCTTTGCTCATCTCCCAAGCAGCCCTCTCCCTGTCTCCCACTTTTCATAGGTCTTCCTGATGCCATTCAACCCATTCATATTTTCCTAGGATGTCTTCACTCAATAGAGGAAAAACCCAGTTTGCTCCAGGCTCCTGGCTATTGGACTCAGTTTGTTTCCTTCCCCAGTGAAGAAGAGGTAAGAATATGCCATTCTATAATGAAAACATCTTGTGCTAGCTTGTATTAGATTGCATACTTAATAATAATAGCCACTATTCCCAGATCCAATTATAAAAAAAGCTCAATTCTGAAGAGCTTGACAGCCTTTAAAGTGACGACCCAGGAGTTCTCTCTCACAAAAATCACCCTACTTGAAGTTGCAAGACTGTATTAAGACAACAGTTTGCAACATTCTGCCAGCAGCTATCATCTGGATAACTTAGGACTTATTTTTGACCTGCACTTTTTTTCTGACCTGCTGCTCCAGCTGCATTTGTTCATATACGCTTACTATTACAATGAGCTGATCTGAAAGGATGCCTGAAAAGCAAGTTGCATCCTCACTGAAGTACACTCTAACACAGAGCACCATCAATGCAGTATGCTCCAAAAGAAACACATGCAATTTAAAAAAAAATAACACTTGCATTAAAGGACAGCTCAGCTTTTACATTAAAAAGACTCATTTGCATTTTCATGGTGCAGCATGAACAAGATCACTGCAGCATCTTTAGAAGTCAGAGCCCGCCTGTCCAACCATATTCAGTAATTAATACAGTTGTACTACATAAAAACCTTTTAGCCTTTAAATATCCAGGAATTAATATGAAAGTTATCCAAATTAATGAAAAATGCAGCTAAACCTCCTGCAAACATATCTCCAGAGACCATTATCTACTAGATAAATACCTTCTTCAATAGCATAACTATTATCTGTTATTTGCCCCTTGAAGCAGCAGTTACAGAAACCTTCGCTAAGGAAAATGTAATTTGAGCTAAGGCATACTATGCATGACATTCTCTCTCCAGATTTCTACAGAAGTTAAAGTATTCAAGGACCTCTAATTTTTAACCATCTGTTATTTTTGCTCTTCAGAGAACAGTATCTAGTACTCACCGCAGACTTCTGAAGTTATCTTGGAAGTAATATGTAATTTTAACAGTTAATTCTAAGAGTAGGGGGCAGGGGCACAGAAGAGGGGCATAAAAGCTGATCACAGCAAAGAGGCACACACTTAACTGTAGTATTATTGACTATAGACAGGTTCTTTTTGCCCATCAGAATTCCCCAAACGACTTGCAGAAAACTGGGTGTAAGATGGAAGACCGGGTGACACCAGGTTGCGGCTTTTTGTCTCTCCCAGCTGTCTCAGGAACCTTCTAAACTCCTTAACTCTTCCACATGCATTGCGGAGTTGTCACATCAGTATTAAGTGACGACAAAATAGAAGGTTTATCAGCCATATTAGCACTATTAAGGAAACAGTCCTCTCACAACAAACCACATGGCAAGAAGTAAACTTCCTGTTTATCCCTAAGTCGGGTGGGAGATGGGTTCCAGTTCCCCACCAGCCTTGCCTGCAGTTGAGGGCCCCCTAGAACATTATTTATTCTTAATTCCCAACTGCTTCAGATGCTTTTCTTGAACAGTGTATAAGTGAATGGCTAACTCCTTTTCAGTATTACCGAGACATGAATAAAGCAAAAGAATTATTCACTCTGAGGCAGAGATTAACACACTTCAAAAACAGGGTATGGAAGATGCAGCCAATGTTAGTGACAGCCCCACAGCTCCATTCATCAGCAACCTTGAAGTCAGGAAAGCGTAAGAATCTGAACACCACGAGAATCTGAAAAGGGGCAACACATTTTATATAATTCTGATCAAAGTTACGTAGGCGTTTAAAACTCGTCATTAACAACCTTTGTGAAAATGGATGATAAACTAGTGTTGATTTGCTTTCTCCCCAACTTCTCGATTAAGGTATTATTTATTCTAGGCTCCAGCTCCTGGAGTAGTTCAACATTTTCAAGATAGAACAAAAGGATAACTTGACCTTTAGTTATTACAGAGCAACAGACTTATTATGCTGGTTTTGAGTCAGTTTAAGCAGCAAACACGAACATAATATTGGCCTAATTGTTTTCTTAGCAACAGTGATAGGTCTTCCATGTTTTTTCATAACCCCTAAAAAAATAAGCACAAATACTTCAGGCTAGATCGGAGGGGAGAGGAGGACCAAAATGAGGCTTAGATGGAGAAGTCTGCACAGAGGAAGCCTTATGCAGCTCATCTATAGGTTCTGGATGAGCTCTGATTCCAGCTTGAGTGCTTCTGCTGATCTCAAGTAATAATGCAAAGCATTGAGCTCAGAAAAATAAAAACTCTTTGTCAAAGTCCATGCAGTCCTCAGTGCCCACAGCTCCATCTTGAAACTCCCTGGCGGCTGATGCCAGAGAACAGAGGGCTGGCGTGCAGCATTCTGCATGACTAACAAAGCAACAGCCACATACAGCACCAGACTGAACGTGCCTGCTTAGTTTTGTACATGTACATCAAACTTTTTCTCATCATTTTCCCATTCAGAAACTGTGAAGCACCTACACCAATGCCTTCCCTTGGGTCTAGTAGTAGGTTGTACTTGAAGTACAACCGTAACTCCTTAAGGGAAATTCTTACTCTTCGTTTCATCCTGGAATTATGTGGACTCTTTACAAAAAGAGTCAATTATCTTCTGATTCTCCAGGCTGCCGTTTATTCCTGACAATTGAAGGTATTGCTTTGGATACCGTGAAGCAATGAAGCCTGCGCAGGACATCGAGAACTGTGATAAGCAGGACAGAATGAATGATACAGATTTGATATCAGCAAACACGTCTCACTCCTGAAAGTTTCTATAAACCTCAAAAAAGAAGGGAAAAGCACTCCAACATTATACATATATCTATATTGTTTCAAAAGTGTCTCCAGGAAAGCAACGGACAGAATGGCAGAGAGACCTCTCCTCCAGAGCTGAGACTGCTCTCCCCGAAAGCCAGCAGGAGCCACACTCCCCACCGCCCCTTCAAGGCAGTTCCCGTATTTCAGTTGGGCCTGGGAAAGGAACCTCACAGTAGCAGATTGCTGCTACCGCAGCACTTGGCTATAACTGAAGACAGCAAGAGAACAGAAGTGATATGATCAAGAAGTGACTGCTAATCACCTTAAACAGATTCTTGAAAGGGTCCCAAGAGGAACAAACACTACAAGTTAAATTTTGCAACTATTAAACCACTTATTTCTGGAGTTAAAGACATTGTGTAGAAGCAGTTGTGTAACTACTGCCATTCCTTTTTATAAGAGTGCAATAGAAACCATTATTGCTTAGTAGTTTGACTATTGTTTTACTTCTTTTTTTTTTGTACTATGCCATTTAAAATATTTCTATGCCTGAATTGGCTATTCTGCTTTTTAATGAGTGTTTACATATGGCCAAACCAAGATAAATAGCTTCCCCTCCCTCCTTTTAAGAAAAAAAAAATCAGGTAACAACAGTAATTTCTCTTCATGAACGTCACATTTTTTGACTATGCTGTGCTCTACAGCCCACTGGCACAGAGCAGACATACAGTGCAACCAACTACAATATGACAACTTGAACTTCCAAACACAGGTCTGACATGAAATGAGCCGTTACATCTTGTCTAGCTATTACTATATGACTGGGGTGGTGGGAATAAGAGAATCAGAAGAACCCCATGGTTCAAAGTGTTCCTGCTACAGGAAGAACAAAGCTGTGCTATTTTTCTCCTTAGAAGCATTACACTGAAGTTAACCAAGTTGCGTTTTGATTTTTCAAGGAAAACCCTCAGTTTCAGAGAGAGACATCTAGAAACCCGTAACAGACTGTTCATGTGTGAATTGCAATTCGCAGCCACTATGCATTGCAAAAACCTTGAAAATATTAAGCAGTAGTATAGAATCAGAACTCTTGCCTCCACATGTTAGAATATAATCATGATGTGTTAATATACACAGACTGAAAAATTGGCAAAAGTGTTTCCTCAATAACTGTAGATTCTTTATCTGATAATTTTTCTACATACAAGCTTTACTAAGGACAAATGAGGAGTTCAAATTTATAATACCAAATACAATTAATGCTTCATCAGATTATTTTGAATCAAACTTCAGTGAGAGAAATCCTTCAACAAATGCTCCAAGCAAAAGAACAAGTTCTGGTCTACCTTTAATGCTGTTTTGCTTACGAATTTTCCAGGGCTTTTCTCTACAAGTTTAGTTGAGAAGTTACTTGCAGGTTTACCTTCACAGTAAGTCAGAGTCTGTGATCAAAAGGACACGCTGCTCATGTGACAAGAGGAGCACAGCCCTTACCTCCTGAGCCTATACTTAAATTTTTGCCCATGAGTTTATACAGATCCTCTTTAACATGCAGCTCCACAGGCAGACTTTTAAGAACAGTAATTGACAGTAAAATCTTTTCAGAAGGGATTCTGTTTTCTTTCATTAAATGACAAGTACACAATTTTGGTTAGAAAAGTGCTAAGATATTTCAGAGGAAATAAGTGGTTTTAGTGTTTTTGCGTCTCCTCCCCCCAGGTCTACAGAATCGGAGCTATGCTTGTACTTCAGCTGCCAACCAGATATTAAGCACCCAAAGCATCTGTCCATAAACACTAACAGGTCAGATTCTCCAGGTGTGAGCAAGTGATGCAAAGCTTGAAGCTTTCAAGGTTTAGTCTGTAATCACGTCCAATGGCTACACTAGTTAGAGCTAGACAGTCAGCAGGCAAAACAAGAGAAAAATACCCAGCTGTTCATGGGGAGACAAGTCACTGCCCATAAATAAGTCTGAGGAAAGCCACAGATCATGTGGACAAGGACAATTTTGTTTTTTTCTTACATTTCAAAAAGGCTTTCAATGAGGTTCCAGTGAGCTCTCTGAAGAATTTAGGCTGCTTTCAGAAAAGCACCTACCCTGTCATGGATTAAGACTTGATTTTAAAAAGTTGGAAGCCAAGTACAAAAAGGGAAGTCAATGGCGGTTCCACATGACTCTCATCACAGACACCAGTCATTACATTCAGTAGCGATCTGAGATAGTAATTTTTGTCTACTTCTTTGTTCTCTATGCAAAAGGATTTATCTCTAAAGATGATAAAGACGAGGACAGAAATCTGAAGAATCTCATGAAGTTGAGGACTGATAAAAGTAGCACAAGACGCATTGTTCCTAAACGCCAAGCAGCACAAGCAAGGAAAAACTACTACTACATAAGTACAATGATGTGTCAATCCAATTAATTTTAAGGTAGAAGATTTCTGAGCTGTCATAATAACTATGTCCTGTAACATCAGCTCACTAATCAGCCACAGTCAGAAGCCAAACTAAATACAAGGGATTACGAAAAAAGCAGCAAACACACCGCTGTAGAAGTCTACAGAGCACTCACACCCTGCATGCAGGGTAACTCTGCTTTTCCTCACTGCTTGTGGGAAAAAAAATAGAAGGTAGAGAAAGATAAGCAGAATTACCAGGTGTATCAGAGAACAAGACCAACCCACAGGAAAACCGGGTTCTGAGAATGTGAGGCACTGCAATAGGTGGGATGGAAGAGAGAGACAGAGGAGACTGTGCAAACGTTATGAAGCAACAGAAGTGCTTTAAACAGAAGTTAAAACACAAAACAGTCAAATGAAGGTAATATTCCACACAGTGCCTGGCTAAACTGTGAAAACCCTTGCTGTCGAAGGTTGCAGATGAGGGCGTTTAGGTTTAAAAGCAATCAGACAAGCTGACACGGGTGGAAGCAGCAGCATTAAGTGAATCTCTCTCATACCATGAAGCACAAAATACACTGCCAAGGAAGCTGCTGGTCCAAACACTTCCTGAGCTGGAGAAGCACAGACTTCAGGACTGCTACCAGAAAGCATCACCATGTTTGTGCCAGTCTTATATTCCTCTGCAGAGCAGCTGCTACTAGTTGCTGACCGCACCACGACACCGGACTGGACAACTGTATGCTGATCCAGTACAGCAGTTCACACACAGGGTTGGTCTAATTCACTACAAAGTGAATTCCACACTTTCAGAAGCACAAAAGGAAGGAAAAGAGCCTGTAACACACACCACTAAGTTTGAACTGCTTTGGAAACCAGAATCCTTCCATGTCTTTTTAATTTCACTTCCTATCTCCAGAGCTGACTAGCATTTTTATAAGCTCACTTGTACAATGACTACAAGTCAACCAACATCGCAATTAGATTTATAAGCAAAGCTTTGTTTCTTGACAGAGCAGTCTCTCCAACAACCACAGCCAGGCACCTCAGACCTCCTCATCTACTATAACTCATAACCCATAGTGACAGCCACAGCTGAAATCTTAACTGTTTAAAGAAGAAAGAAAAGCAGCTCATCTGCAGCCTGTAGATTTCATGGCATCATATGGCCAGGTAAGAAGGGCTTTTCTGATATTTTTCACACAGGTGGTGTCCCTTCTTACTAGGGAACAACTCTCAACAGCAGAGAGAGTACAGTTGTATCTGCAGAGTGACCGAAGTCAGCGCTGGAACCAAAGAACAGCAGCCAGTACACAGAACTCTGGGCTGCAAGGAATTACACGTACTGCTCTTTTCCCCCTCATATCTCCCAGATGAGAGGCTTCATAAGCCCAGTTTGAACAGCCTACAGAAGAGTCCCAGTTTCTCACCTGGCAGCAAACACCACATCAAACCTCCCACTAGGTGGAGAAAGATCATCCCCAAACATTCTGCAAAAGCTAGAAAGAGCTGATTAGTCTGGGTGTACCTGTGAAATATTTCTTATCTTTCTACAAGTTAAGCTGAATGAGTTTGCCTTGTAGTCTCCCCGAGAAGATCCTTGCCTTTACAAAAAGGTAGTTTACTGCATTAGTTTCACATCACCCAAGTTGATATGATTAAAGATTCTGGGACCAGGGATGAGGGAGAAAACACAAACCAAAGAAAACCCCAAAAAACAAAAACACGCACACCAAACAAACGTAAGAAAACCCACCCAAAACAAGCCCTAGTATATCGCCATGGCCTCTCTGAATGGCTACAGCTCCTTCTGAAAACCCTTGGCTCGATTATCATTGCCCTTATTCACCCCCCATGGGAAGAAGCATAGGAAGAAACATAGCTGTCTGCCATGAGTAACAGATTTTTGCGTTGGGGGCCAGAGATGATAACGTCTCAGACTAGGAAAGGATTTTTTTGGCCTGTATCCTTATACTGGCTCCAAGTTTCTCCACTCCAAGACAACTAGAGTTTGTTTACTGTGATCTGTCCCAGTGCCAGACTGCACAGCCAGCACAGTGATAGTCACCAAAAACCTTGGTGCAAACCAGTGCCAGAAGCATCATGGTTCTGCCTAGGCTAAAGAGAAGTCAGAACCAGAGATTCAAAGGAAGTCATCTCAAACTAGCAAGTCCTAGAAGATAACTAGAAGATAAAAATGCAGAAAGAACATCTTAGTTTCTTGGTCAGTATGGCAACCAACAGGAGCCTTGCAGTAAAACACTATCTTGCAAGACGCTGGTCATAGAGAGAGCAGAGTTCTCAGATTAGACCTTTTCTAGAGAAGCTGAGCTCATGTAAAAATATATCAGAGCAGGTCATCAAGAAATAAAGTTCAGGTGCTTTATTCTGAAAGTTATTACCACTGAACTGCATTTGAATGGGCAATATATCCCAAACAAACCTTACACTGGAAAGAACCATAATAATTTATCACACAACAAATAATTTCCAAATTCAGGAGACACAGGAGAAGTGGCTGCAACCAGATTTTTTCTTCTGTTAGCTGCACAGGCCAAATACAGCAGCTGCTTTGGACAGAGCTATTCACTTCAGCCAGCTCCACATACAAAACCACAGAAAACAGAATTCAGTGAGCATTGAAGCAGCATCCTTTTCTCTTGTTTTAACTCCCTATTTTAGATTTGGGGTTGATGACTCTTACCCTTCAGATTTCAGAGCTCAGTCATTTATGTCTACTTTTCCAGCTTAGTAAGCTTCTCGCTGTTTGTATTTTGGATATAACCATGACATTACTTACGCGTATTCTAAAAGTGATCTCAAAACCAACTGGCAATACAAGGTTAGAGGAAGACCACTTGGAAGTTTAATTTTAATCACGTACGCCAGCCATTTTCCCTATTATAAACAGCCACATATCCCCACTAATCAAGGTATTTGAAATATTAATATGCAAACAAACCTAAATAAGCTCAGCAGCTACATTCAACAAGGAAAATAATCCCCTTAATCTATTGTTTTAGCATTGAAGATTTCCAGGGTCTTGGCACCACGAGGATGAGCGACAACGAGCCATAATGAGTTACGAATGGGTGTTTTTTACCTTTATGCTTACCAGATGTGTTAACTACAGGACACACAACACAACAGATCAGACACCAGGCATTATTTGCTTTAGGAGAGCAGTTAAATACAGAGCTTAATTTGATGACAAAAATCTTCCAAAATTAGTCTTAAAAAACACAGATGCTCCATTTGAAACGTGCAAGCAGAAATTACAAAATAAAACAATGGGTCATCGTGCCTTGCCACTTTTGTGTGGGCTAGCATGTGATTACAAACATGTAATAGTGACTTTGCAGTGCGGTTTAGTCTTCATCTGCAAGGTGCTGAACAGCAATTAAGTGTTTTAAAGAGCAACCTGAAAACCCTCATTAGCGTTCCAACAGCAGAGCAAGAGAAATGGAGAGGTTCTGCTGTCTCCAACAGAAACGTCCACTTTCAAAATAATGAAAAGTCGCCACACCACTGACTTACCCCCTTGGGTTTATAAAGATATTTCTCAGAACCATTTATCCAGTCAACAACGTAGCTACAGAGCATCTTTCCTAGAGGTTTGCAAGGGGGAGGAGAAAGATTCAGAAATACAGCACCCATGCTACTCACTTACTGGCAAGTGCTGTAGCCACCTCACTGGACCAGTCTACATTATTTCAAGTTTTTAAATCCTCATCTGCATAAAGGCCAGATTCATACAGTAATGAAGGTGTAAAGTAACAGAGGACAACAACACATAAGAGAAGGAAAAGTTTATCTGCTCTTTTTTAAGCAGGAATATTTGGCTGTGAAAAGCAGGTTAGTTTTTTCTCCTCAGGTACCGAGCAGAAAAGGTTTGTAATCAGTATTGTCCATGCAGATAGGTAAATCAGATGTTATCAAGGGGTTTTGGTTGATGTAATAATACACATAATGCCTTTACAGCATTAACATGGCAATAACTAGATAAAACAATGAAAAGTCGGGGTGAATAAAGGGCAGCTTTTTTTTGGAGGGGGGATTTTTTTAATGCTTTTCTCCATTCCGTTTGTTCAAATTTAGTGATGTATGCATGTTTCAACTTTATCATCATTCCCAGATTTAGACTACAACACCAGTCAAACGAATTCCCAGCCCTCACACAAACAGCAAACCTTTGGAAATGGATCAAGTGTTCCTGCTGCCACTGCAACATCAGCAACTCAATTCCCAAACTCTGGAAGGAAATGCTCATTGGGTGGAGTAGGTAGTACAGAGAAGAAGTCTGAGTTAAGAGTAGCAGAAGAGTAACGTCCTCTCCCAGGAGGAATGAAGTCTGACGACACCAGCAGCAGAGACACTCTTCCCACTGCCTCCATTCCTTAGGATTACGGACTACAGCAGCTGGCAGGCTCTCTTGCTTCTCCACAAGGCAGGAGCCCTAAACCAACCACACTCAGAATTCACTTCCATATTCCCCCTGTCCTGCCAGGGGCCCCAAGATAAAGCACTACTTCCCAGAAGCTGTATTTCAAGCTACAGCTTAGCTTTTTGTTTTTCATACAAAAAATAGTTTCAATGAAGGCCTGAAAAACATTCCAGACAATATTAAAGCGACATTTACAGGCACTTTTTTTTAAGCTCCTTGAGATGTGTAGCCTTGGACATAAGACCAAGAATGCTATCACACACAGAACATTCTCTCTAGTTTAAGGTCACAGTATGTAAGATAACAAAAGATAACACTACCCAGAATTAAGTTTCTCCACTTGAAATCGCAAGTCATTTTGCTGCAGCTGAACACAAGTGCCTAAATACAAAAAACAGAGCATGGGACCACAGCAGCCATTCTTGATCAGCCGGGCATGGATTAAGGACAGCCACGAGAAAGGAAGGAAAGGAAGAAAACAAGCGTGGAGGGAAAGAGTATCATCTTCCTCCTAGCTCTGCGCTCTGCTGCGGAGTCCCGAGGCTGCCAAAGACGGAGAAGCCACGTTCCTGTGCCTCGAGCAGACTCCTGCAGTTGTACCACTCCAAAGCAACCCCAATGGTTTCAGGATATCAGCAAGGTTTGTAGGCTGAGATGGTATCTTTTATTAGACCAGTGTATATAATAAACATGTATACTGGTCTAACAAGACACTGCCACTGCACTTGGCCTTGTAGACGTGCAGTAATCCTTGGTGTCACTACCAGCCAGCTCATAGCGAAGCATATTTCTGCAGAGTGGGGCAGGATGACAGAATATAGCACCTCCAAATTCAGTAATTACTGACTGATACAAATTACAAGTATGCTCCTTAATATATTCAGCACTTGATCCTGAATTCAGATGTGCGAATTCTCACCAAAATTAAACAATTTAATTAATTTTAAAAAATTGTTTTTAGGTTGTTCATAAGAATTAGAATCAGCTGTCATTTACATCATTATTCTCAGTGAAAGGCAAAAGAAGATGAACTTTCTAGACGGCCATAGTTCATCTTGAAGGAAGCCCATCGCTACTTTGACAGGGCAGGGGGACAAGAGAAGGTCTTTGATACTCTGCAACAGGATACATGTCACAAGTTACCTTTATATCCAAGGCTTTTTGACAAGGGAGAAGCAAGAAAATAGAGCCTTCCATGTACTATACCTGTGCAGTAAATCAAGCATTTTGTGTCAGTTTAAAATAGGATGAAAAATCTTTGACGTATCTGTTATAGAACCATCACATAGCGTCCATGACAGGCAGCATTATGGTTGCTGAACATCCCAGCTGCATTTGCTTCCCTTTTAGCCACATTTATAAACCTTGCATTTAGTCTCTCCCCAGAGTTCAATGCTAATTTAGGATCTGCTTCTTAACTTTCTTCAACCTTTATAAGTCACTTTGTCTTTCAGAATGGTTCTCTTATGCTACTTATCTACAAAAGGACTACGACGTGGAACTGCTTATATGGCTTAAATAGTTTCCCCCGTATACCCTTCGAAAATCTTACTTCATCTACAAATGCAGATGTGATGTTTAGTTTAAGAAAGACAAAATTATTTGAAGTTTATTTTCAACGTCTCTAATAATAGAGAAAGTACAAAATATAATCCACAAGCTATATAGGAGGCAAAGGACAACCTCCAACAACGTAAGAGGTACTGCGATGTTGAATGTTTCCAAAAAAAAATCATACATTTAGATGAAGATCCTGTCTGTCATTTTCTCTGCTTTTCTTACAGCAGAAAGTCAAGATTGCAGATTGCAGAACTCTACTTCTCCAGCAGTCACTGAATATTTAAAAGCTGACCTTTTAGCTGGCGCCCAGGTCTAGTTCAGAGTTAGCGGTGACCACGATATGTAAACTACGTATATCTGCTAACTGCAGTCCAGATCTCCAGTACCCACAGTAACCAAGCTTGTCCTTATCGCACTAAGTTACCAGCTGTGTGGGGAAGCCAAAAACCAAGGTCAACCTGAAGAATAAATTACCTCCCCATTCCTCCAGGCCAGAATGAAATACACTTGTATGAATATTTATATTATTCCTGCTAAACTTGTTTGATGGACAGACTTGAAAAATATTACTGGACACACAAGAAGTTCTCCTAAACACTTTCTTTACAGTGTTCTCTAAAGGTATCGGGTATTTCACCAATACCTGTGTTAGCTCACTAGTCCATAACTTTTATCTTGCAAGTGCCACTAAACCGTAGCAAGCCCTAGTACACAGAAGTCAAAAAAGCCAGAATTCTTGTCCAATGTTTTTTGCTTTTCCAGCAAATACAAGTACTAAGGTGTTGAAAAATTATGCATCCTTGAGCTTTTATCTAACAGCAGCTTCAACATAACAAAGGGTTAGTTTAAAAACTTCTCATTACCCCCAGAAAATCCCAAGCATGAAAAAGAACACCTGTAAGGTCTAAGATAACTATTATGAAGGATACATAAGTACTGCACGAAGTAGAAGAAAATTAAGTTTCGGGTGCCACATTTCCTTCCTTGCCTGCATGCTCCCAGGAGACGCTGCAGAAGCTATGAACCACCACGATGATGTTCAACAGCTAATTTTAATCTTTTATTCGTGACTTGATTCATAACCCTGCAAATCACTAGCAAGCTGCCTAAAGGTCTTAGCTTAAGCAGAAATTTGAGACTTAAATTCTGGTCTAAGACAAATTATAGAGTACTTGCAGTTACAAGCTGCAAAAGTTATTCTGTATTATCTGCAATAAAATCGTGCTTTTTAACCAACAGAAGCGAAGCCTACTCAGTTTCGCATGCTTTACGCAGTGAGACAACTACATTAACTAGCTTTTAGACACAAACAGCGCTGTTACTGTTCTAAGGCTTCAAAGAGAACTATAAGCTCAAAGGATAAAAGAAAAGAAAACCCTACAGAGGAAAAACAAACGAGGAAACAGCCACACACACAGCCAACCCCATCTTCACCACTACACCACTGTTATTCCAGCACACTCCCAGGCCTACTGCAGCTGTTGAAGGGCTCAGGCTGCACCTGCAGTACCATGGACAGGGTATCCAGAAGTTCACTCACTTCAGAGCATTTAATCACTGAATTTAAGCAACCAGCTCAAGCTTTTTCTTTTTTTTTTTTTTCCTCCAGGTAACATCCTTTTTCAGTGAAAGAGATTCAGCAGTTCTCATGTATCATACCCACAAGCTTCAGTGCTTACTTCAAGGAGTTCCTTTCAAGTTTAAAAACCTTTTTGCACTTCCACTGAACCCACACTATTGAGGCCCATGACTGATACTTGGTTTGAAACTCAAACACGGACAACTCTCTGTTGATGAAGCAGAGGATTTTTGCATTTTTGTTATAGCATCATAGAATCACTCAGATTGCAAAGGACCTCAACGGTTTTCTAATCAACCTCCTGCTCAAAACAAGGTCACAAAGACCAGTCCAATTACTCAGGGCTTTATCTAGCTGAGTCATCAAAACAGCCAAGGACGGACACCTCCTTCAGAAACTTGTTCTAACGGTTGACATCTCCATGGTGAAACTCTTTTTAAAGCCAGTTATTTTAACTCAAGCCTGCTGTCTCTTGCGTGCCCTCTGCACGCTGCTGCGAAGAGCCCAGCTCAGTACTCTCAATACCCTGCCCACAGGTACCAGCGGTTACTATTAGCTCCCACCTTCCTGAGGCCTTCTCTTCTCCAGGATGAAGACCCAACTTCCCTTCATTTCTTCTCACCTGGTCTCAGAGAGCATCAAACTGTCCCAGACATTTTGATGGCCTTCCACTGACTTCCACTCTGTCACCTTCTGGTGTTCAGAAGCCTAATGCCGGTATTAACGGAACAACAACAACTGTTACTGGTATTATACAAACTCATAGAATTTTGGCAAACTCATACGACTCGTATGCATCCATGACATTGAAACGTAAGATTTTCAGTCTAAAGTCTGGATTAGAGTGGATTTTCTTCATCCTTACGCTTCCCCAGAGACAACAGCAGGACTCTGCTGCATCATTTGTGGTAGTGGGGGACCGCGTTCATGCTCTCCCCTGGTTAGGTTTTTAGGCATTGGAACGGGTTGCCCAAGGAGGTGGTAGAGTCACTGTCCCAACCCTTCCTTAAACACCCCCAGGATGTGGTGCTTAGGGACATGGTTTAGCGTGTAATATTGGTGGATGGGGGATGGTTGGACCAGATAAACTTAGAAATCTTTTTCAACCTTTATGATTCTATATTAAGATCTTTTCTAGTACACACTGAAATGAATTGTACACTGCCTTTCTCACTGTAATCCGCTCCTAGGACATCTCAACTCTAGAGAGAAAGAAAGAAGGGACATCTCATTCAGCCTGTAGCTGTTTCTAAACTAGAATTAGTTACGGAAGAACTCCCAAAAAAAGCCACCCAACTGAATGACAGTTCTGCTGAGCAGAGCAGAAGTTTTACAGGATTAAATACATACTTGGATACACAGGGACAAGTGAATAAGATCAGAAAAATCTCTGTTGTACACACTTTAAGATATAACATGAAGGAGAATAAGAGTACTTTCTATGGGCTGCTATCTAAACCATAAGCTGATACTCAAGGTGAAATAAATTAACAGAAGAGCCACAAGCACACTTGTGTTCTGGGAAGGTCTTTGTCCTAGTGATAACCACAAGCGAAAGGGAAGGTGTTTGTCCTAGTGATAACCACAAGCGAAACTTCTAATATCCATTTTCCAAATCATCCTTTCCGTACTCCAAACTTACTCATCAGGCTAATGGCAACATTTCAGGACAGTACTAGCTATTTAGACACCAACACTCTTGGGTGAAACAAGTAATGTAAGGAATTGTTAGCTACTGGGAAATCCACGTCTTGGCCAGTAAGTCAGTGAATACCAGAGACAGGAGAAGGAGGCATGGAGAAGGGTCGTACCCAAATATTTACTTTAGACCTCCTGGGGGAGGAAAATGTTTTCCCTTTTCTCAAGGGAATGATTGGGGAATTACGGATACCAGAACAAACACCAAAGCTTCATTAACAGAAAAACAAATCTTCTCTACAGGCCTCCACACGTCTCAGGAAAGCCCCCCTCCTTTCTTTGATTCCCAAAAAAAGGGGAATAAATATTTCAGAAAAAGGTCTGTACTCATCTAGATTGTTTTTGTTTTTAATTCCTACAAATAAATTAAGTCCCTGCACCTCCTGAAAAGTTGGTCAGAATCCTTGAGAAGCTACCCAGAATCACACAGCAGCAGAAATGGTTGGCCAGTCTCTTCAATCTCATTCAAAAACTTGAGAAACAGCAAAGTCACCGCCTGCAGGTTCCAGCTCAGCCATTTATGCTCTTGGTATCTTCACAGCCACATGAGAGCAAAAGGAAGCAAACCTGACTTTGGCCATATTGACAATGCGTACCTCTCACCACAGAGGCGTAGCCAAGTCAGTTGTTAACCACGGGCAAAGGAACACTTAACAGTTTGGAGATACAGTAATATTAGGTGAATAACCCGCCTGTACTTTCACTTTAAACCTCAGGCAACACAGCAACACATTAGAAGTTACCTGAATTTATACAGAGCTCAAGGCAGAAAACAAAACGCTAAAAATTAATGCCTTGATCCTACAAACATTTAAGTTGTACCTAACTTTACCCAGTGGAGTATATCTATTGACTATAATGAAATTACAAAGTGTGCTTGAGCCACAGAACAAAGCCTAAACTTGCAGCATCAGGTGGAAAAGTGTTATATCAGAAGAATTCCCTAGCATAAAGACTGCTGTGGCACACTGTAACTGTCTCAATGTGTAAATCCATGTGTTACAGTGGAACTGTGAAGTTACAGTACAAGTTTAACAAACAAAAGGTCATTTTTACTCTAAACGGACACAACACCTACACTTAGGTACCTATACTTAGGCATTTTCAGGAGGAAACAAGTAGTTAAAGCACTAGCCCTGCGGCTAGCAACTGCCAAGTCCAATAGAGAGAAAAAAAGCACAAGTTACATATCAAGAAAGCTGAATTGTTTTAAGTACATCTGGAAGGTAAAGTTGATTGCAAATATAGCACGCATCCTGCATCCAAGTTTATGGCACTGTTGAAGTGAATGGAAGCTAGGCCTTGGGTTTATTTCTTGTTTTACCCTGAAAGCATTAAGAGGTGAGTCTTCTCCAAAATCTACAGCTCTGTAGCAGATAATTCTACATATTGCAGTATCTCTTAGCAATTTAGAGAAATGAGTTGGGCAGAACACAGGTGCATCTAAAATGCAGCATCCAGTAACACCAGTGACCTATTGGTCCTATCATCTAAAGGCAGACGTTGACTCAGTTCTGTTTAACTAAAGAGAATAAAAATACCGTGCTTAGGATGCTGTCTGCTTGGGACAGCCAAAAGTAGGATGCTGGTTTAAAAGATTCAATGACACATCTCAGGTAGCAGTGAATAGCACAACTGTCTACCATGTCATAGTTACATTCAAACACACTTTAGGATTATTTCTTTTTTTCCAGAGAATATTTAAAGTTTTACCTTGCGGGGAAAAGAACAGCAGAAGACACCACACAAACATGTAGAACTGGAAATATATCAAGAGCTTAAGTGGAACAACTACAAAAATGGAACACTAAATACATTAACAACATTAACAAAAGTTACATGGAACAACCACAAAAAAAAAACACACACAAAACCCTCGATTTCCTCCCACTGCTCACTTTTGACTGGGTTGCAGTTCAGAACCTTACATCTTCTGAAGACATCACTGGGCAGGAAGGAGAAACCTTAGCCATTCCAGAATAAAATCCACTTCAGAAGTAGCCACTCCATTCCCAGCCCTCCTACTCATTCAGCATATGTTGCAGTTTTCTATAAAATTTACCTTTCAGAAAGTGGAAGATGACACTTAATTCATCATTTCTTTACCCAACAAGATCACTGTTATAACAAAAAAAACATCAGTACAGAGCTCAGATCCACAAGCCTAGGCATTTGAGACACCACCACTCAGAAGTTATCAATTATCTCTCAAATTACCATTCACTTTTAGCAGACAGTTAAGGATAAGAAATAAAGACATACACAAACGAAAACATGGGCTGAAACTACAGAAGACTGTCCCAAGGGTAAAAGTTATATTGCAAGCAACTAAGTTAAATTTCTCTCAGGCAGAAATTCAGGATGACCTTGATTTACCCAAGTTTTTGTTTTGTTTTTAATAACTAAACACAAGAGTTTAAAGACTCCAGATAAGAATCTTGCATCAATGCCTTCAAGTGAAGGTTCCATCTCCAATGGAGTAAGTGCTAGAAAGTTTGAAGAATTCACAAGTTAACAATAACAAGGCATAACCACTAGCATGTACTCATGTTTAAAACTAATCAAAGTAAACTATAGCTTTACCATAGATATTTGTTTTGCATTTCCAAAAAATAAGTTATATTTCAGAAAGCAAACCAAGCTTCATACATATAACTTAGCAGGAGTAAACTTCAGGGGATGAAAGAATCTTCCTATCACTCACTCCGTACAAGTGCTATAAATCCACAGAGGTGACAAGTTTGAGCAGTATTCACTCCGATCATAAATCCTACCTCCCACATGTCTGGTATATGAGTTACAGTCTTCTGCTGCTACTGCTCAGGGAAATATGTATTTGTTATTAAACAACAAGGTTGGGAAAGATCAGCACCTCCATTCAGGGAAGTACCTTTATCTCAATG